>NC_059345.1:32083047-32396547 GCF_019703515.2 Myxocyprinus asiaticus
CAGATAATTCTTGCTCACTGTATCCACTTTTCTGATTAGGATAGCGCTACATGCACATTATTGGCAGTCAAGATGGATGTATCTCCAAACACTACCCTAAGCGATTGACAGTGCATACAAGTGTATATAATAATTATGTGTACCTTCAGTGGATTGCATGAACCAAATTCTGCCTCATTACAATTGCAATAATGCAAACTTGCTCATGTAATATGATTCCTGTTTTCTGAACTGTACCTTCTCCCTCTTGAAGAGCCTTCTGATCACCAACAGCCTCTGGTACCAGTTTGGCATAAGAGTGAGAAGGGCAGGCATCAAACTTTGCTGTGTCAAAATATACTGATCCATTTGATTCGTATCTAGTGAGAGAAGACATCAGAAACAAAACTGACAGGTTCTGAAAAGCTAGCCTTATTTAAAAGGGTCATATCATGAAAAATCAAAATACTCAATCTAAAATGAAAGGCAGCTCTGCTCCTACCCATAACCATTGTCCACAATCCTTTTGACAAATGCCACGATCTCTGGCACATACTCACTGACCCGTGTGAGAACATCAGGAGGAAGAACCTGTCAATCAACAATTGCCTTAAACACCCTTTTTTGCCACTGCTCAGACTTTTGATATTTAAACACATGAATCTAAATTGTTTATGCTAAACATACATGTCAACACATTAGATACAAGGCATAATTGGATCATTAACTTGTTTAAAGGACTGCTTTTTAAGTTTGCCCTTGGATTTCCCATTAAAGTCAACATGAAATCAAAACTGACATATTCCTGGGGCCTTTCTTCGTATGTCGCTTAATACATCTGAGATGATATGATGTATTCCAGATCTTCTAATATGCTAATTCCTCTCTGGCTAATTCTGTTCTTCAAACACATGAGCGGATTTGATGAGAATATCTGGATTGAGTTGTCTGAGATAATTGTGCGTTCCTGCGTTTACTGAAACGGGCACATGTATCGATACTCAAAACCATGATCAGCAATGCAGCAATTGGTTGGTGACGAGAGACCAATGTAATGACATTATAGTAAAAATATGAATATACTACAAATCATTATATGTATTTATTTATTGATAAACACTTACAGTATATAATGGATTTGATCAGCGGTGAATTCTCAGGGCCAGCAAAGCCTTCTCTGCTGGCCTAAAATGCCAAATAAATACATCTGGTTTATCCAGTCAGAATTTATTCAAAGTGTGACAACTGTTTCACAAATCACATGCCCAAAGCCAAGCTCATTAGCCGAAGCAGCGCGTGAGTCTGAGCTCCACCTCGTCAGGTCTTCAGAATTTCTTCAGAATCCCTCAACAGTGCAAATGAATGAGCAACTAAAGTCAGATTGTCAGATTCATCAGTCAATCAGATTGATTTATTTGTTCTTGGTGGGTGTGATCTTTAGGAAATGTTCCGGTCGAGGCCTTCTAGCTGGCCTTGAGCGACGCAATCATGCTTTAAGTGATGTACGTAATTCAAGAGAGAAAAGCATGAGATCTTGCTGATGAGTCGGCTGTCACTGCCACATCACCATTGAGAAAGGGATCCTTATGGATTTAAAAACAGGAGATGTTCTGCATGACCGTGTGATTGCTTAATTTATTAAACAGGAAAAGAGGACTGATTTTCACTTCAAGTAAACTGGTAAGTGCTTTTTGCATTGTTATAGTAACATCAGGAGTTTTCTGAGTGTAAATTAGGCTGCTGGAGCATTCAGTGTCGGATCAAGTTTTGAAAAGTAGTGCTGTGTTACATTCAACTCGGAAAGTCGGATTTTACAACTTCCTAAAGGAAAAGTGCAGTGGAATGCATCTTGAAGTCAGAATTACAACTTGTAGGCTCGTGCAGAAATTCTCAACTCCGATTTCGCCGAGATGTAGGGGTATGATGTCACACAAATATGTCAACATTCAGGGAGATATACAAAGTAAGTGATAAACATTCACTTTATTATGTAATATCGATAAATGAGTTTGTTTCCACATTACATGATATTAAAGCTTGTTTAACAAACACTTGCAGAAACAGGTGTATAAAACATTATAATCTCTTTTGATAATCATACACCTGAAGCACAAATGCTAGCGCTGCAGGATTGTTTATCAGTTGGGTTGCTAGGAGACATCTCTAATGAGAGTCAAACCCCTGCCAAGCTAAAGGGAGCGTTGCAGTTCCGAATATCGGGGAATGGATATCGGCGATATCAAATATTAATATCTCACATCTGATTTGAATGGAACGCAGGTACATAACCATGTATCCTGACGAAACGAAATTTATTGCAAGCAACATTTAAATCGCAAATATTATTAGAGAGCTTTTTCTTGGTATTATAGACCTCGTTGGTAGATTCATATGAAAAATTATGATTTTGAATGTCTGTTCGGGAGACATTCATTTCACAAAACAGTCATGCTGCAGTTCAAATTAGGCTTGCTTGAGCATTAAGTGTCGTTTCAAGTTCTGACTTTTGTGCGTGGACGTGTTTTTAAAATGTCAATTGGTATTATTAGTTAGCTGTGACATAATGTATGATGTCCAAAGGCATAGGGTGTCTTTTTAATTGTGAAACTGTGTTTTCTTAATGGCATGAATCACACTGAAGGCCTAGACTGTAAATGCACGGCCCGCCACTGGATTTGATATTTGTATATTTGTATATAACATAAATATGTACAGTACATAAAAATACTTTTTAAAAAAGCCTGCGTTCTTACATGGCCAGAAAACAATGGAAATCATGAAAGATTTTTATATTATGAAAGATGTACATGTTTTTAATGGCACAAATAAAGATATGGCTCTTTTATTTAGTCCATTACCTTTCTTGAGCTGTAGAGGGCGCTAAGAACCGAGGTCAATTCAGCCAGATTGCCTTAAAGTTAATGCACAAAAAAAATGTATGACTTATAAACATTTATGAAGTAGATTACTCCCTCACGACTAAAGCTGTACCTCTAAATGAACAAAATGCGCTGTACCTATTATAATCTACAATATTATTATTATTTTTAAATGATTACTAAAGTATAATCCTGTTTACGTTAAATAAGCCTGCTCCCAAGCAGGTTTGAGCTTACAGACCAGTTGCCATGACAGCAACTCCGAGATGTTCTTTGAAGAACGTAACAATCCACGATAGGGTCAAATCGTCGACAATGAAATCCAGATAACTAACTAACTAATCAACGTACGAAGAACAGGCCCCTGGTCTTCTCGTGCATGATTCATCAGTAAACGTTGTTCCAATGCAAAAATGCTCAGCTTCATAATCTTTTCTCTAAATACTGCACCTCTGAAAAGACCTTTGTTTTTGGCTGATGTCCCTAAGCCTTCTTATTTTTCAATATGTAATGCCCTCGTAACACAGTATGAAATTCCTGATGAATAAAATCATGTCCCACCCCACTTTATTTCTCGTTAAATATCCTGTCAAACTCAGAAATACACCCAATTGAAGAATGGGTTGCGAACTCTGTTTCATGTTGACTTTAACAGCTATATGTCTTCACTCACATTCAGAGCTTCCATGTCTTTATGAAACTCTCCCTCCCAGTACTTCGGCAACAAAGAGAAGATTGAGTTTTCGGTCACTTGGCTACCAAACTGGGAGTCTAACCAATCTGACAAAAGATCCTTGGCCTCCTCCAATAAAACCTAAAAAATCAGAACAATTAAGAAAGAACAGAACAGAACAGAACAAATAAAAAATATATAGTTTTAAGACTACACCACAAATTCACAATACTTCCTGTCAAAAGACACAACTACATTAATAAAGTCGGCACTGAAAGACATCACTCGCCAGATTTCCAACACTGTGGAAACTGATCAAACTAGGTCACATTAAGAGCTTTTACACATATTGGCTGTCTCTTGTTTGGAAGGCTGCATGCTAGGTAGGAAGCATCCTTTGTAGGATGCAGTATACCAAGTGTCCTCCTTTAAACAAGCCTCTTTTAAACGAGACGGCCTTCATAGGACAAACAGAAACGGAACGTAACATGGTTGCTATGACAGCACGCGACTCTTTAACAAGCGCGAGCACTTTGAGTGAGAAGGGAACAAAGTCCCTTTAGAAGGGAATGTATGAAATACATTTTAGGAGAGTTATAATGATGTAAAGAGAAAAGAAAATAGATTTTACAGGTGTACTTTTAGTCTAATAATTTATTTTAATTATATTAATATTAATATAATTATACATATTATATACTCTGCACCCATCTACTGTGGTACTTCAAATTGGGAATTAACATTACTTGCGTTTGAACATCATATTTACGGGCAAATTGGCATCATTTTTTTTCGACATTTCCGCTGAAGCAAAGAATTGTGGGTTGTGAGTGCCCACGAAGGATACACCTCATGCATCCTCCGAATTCCCATGAAAGAAGGTCGCATTCGAAGGCTGCATTCAAAATGTCCTACACGCTTTTCTGAAACGAGACAGCCTCGATGACGTATGCGGCCGAGAAATGCAACCTCTGGAGGACGCAGCCTTCCAAATGAGACACAGCCATTGTCTACCTCTGCCTGATTCTGGATTGATCCGTCTGCAGCTTTGCTCTGCACTGCCACTTGCAGGGGACCTAGGGCGGCGTCAACTGCTGCCTCCAGTCTCTCCAGCATCTGCTTCTTATCTGGGTCTGTAGTCTCACCAAGCTTGGCTTTGAAGGGCTAAATACAATAAAACTAATTTATATTAAAGCAGAATAAAGGGGAAAGAGATAAAAGCTATGACAACATTTGCGAGAGGGCCAGTCACAAACTGTCTGGAGTGTTTGAGGTTGTTTTATTTTGTGTTCAGGGTTGCTTAAATGACTTTAGTGCAGTCATTAATTTTCGTTAATTAATGGAAGTTCTGCCAGTACTTCTTTGTGCAGGTTATATAAATCTTTACCTTGGTAATGTTCACGTGGAAGGTTTGCGTTTATTGCTTTTTACTGCATTATCAGGGCACACTGATAATGATGACTGATAATACAGCCAAGACTAAAAGATTTGTGAAAACAGGCGACAGTCCTGAACTGTTACAAGAAGGGTTTATTTCGCACAGAATAATTTGGATTTAGACAAAAATGTGACTGAGGAAATTATTCTGATTTGCGAATTGCATTTCTGACCACCTAAAATTGGTACTTTCAGCATTTGAAATGTACAAATGGATCTTAATGGGATAGTACACCTACAAATAAAAATTCTGTCATTATCTACATAAGGACGATGACACTACACGACTTTAACCCCAAGTTTAGCTGCCCGAGTCGGTGCTATTCTACGCTAGTTGGCTCAAATCTGCAGATTTTGGGCCAGTCAGAGTTGTGTAGTATATAATCATCCGCCACAATAATATAATGCATTTTAATTATCTGATTTATTATATTTATAATTTAGATTATATTTAAAATTATTTAAATAACTATTTATAATTCTTTAGTCCTTATATACTGAATTATTGTTCTTTGAGGGCCTTTCACAGCAAATATTTATATATGCAATTCATTTTAATTAATTCGATTAACTAAGTACAACCCCAATTCCGAAAAAGTTGTGACAGTATGAAAAAATGCTAATAAAAACAAAAAGGAGTGATTTGTAAATCAGATTCACCCTTTGCTATATTGAAAGCACCACAACTACACATTATATGATGTTTTACCTTGTGAATTTCATAGTTTTTTTGAAAATGTACAGTAATTTCAAATCAGATGATTGCAACACGCTCCAAAAAAGCTGAGACGGGCAATTTAATACTAAAAACAATTTGACGAGTTGAAATAACAAGGCGATGTGAAACAGGAGATGTTAAACAGGTGAGGCAATTGTGTCATAGTATATAAGGAGCCTCCAAAAACAGCCTAGTCCTTCAAGAGCAAGGATTGTTCAAGACTTGTCAATTTGCCAACAGATGCTTCAGCAAATAATCCAGCACTTTGAGAACAATATTCCCCAAAGACAAATTGGAAGGATTTTGGCCATTTCACCCCGTACAGTGCACAATATATTTAAAAGATTCAAGGAATCTGGTCAAATCTCAGTGCGTAAAGGGCAAAATGAAAACCACTTCTGAATGTGCGTGATCTCTGATCCCACTGTCTTAAAAAACATCATTGATCTGTAATGGATATCCTGAACATGGGATTACTTTAGTAACCCTTTGTTTGTCAACACCACTCGCCGCTGCATCCACAGTTGCAAGTTAAGACTTTACTATGCAAAGCAGAAGCCCTACATCAACACTGTCCAGAAGCGCTGCCGACTTCTCTGGGCTCATTCTCATCTTAGTCCACATTTCAAAATGATTTTGAAAAACAAAGCTGTCGTGTTATCCGGGCCAAAGAGGAAAAGGACCATCCAAGATGTTATTAGCGTCAGGTCCAAAGCCAGTGTCTGTATGGGCCAGGGGTGTGTCAGTGCCCATGGCATGGGTAACTCACATTTGTGAGAACACCATGAATGCAGACAGATATGTACAAATTGTGGAGCAACATATACTGCCATCCAGCACCATCATTTCCAGGGACATCCCGGATTTGTCCAGCAGGACAACTTCAAACCACATACTGCCCGGATTACAAGTGCCTGGCTGTGTGAGCAGAGAGTGTGGGTGCTAGATTAGCCTGCCTGCAGTCCTGACCTGTCTCTAATTGAAAATGTGTGGTGCATTATGAAGCACAACATCCTGCAACGAAGACCCCATACAATTGTGCAGCTAAAGACCTACATAATGAATGAATGGGGGAAAATTCCACTTTCTAAACTTAAACTTGTGTCTCCAGTGCCCAAATGCTTAATAAATGTTATTAGAAGAAATGATGATATTTCACAGTGGTAAACACTCGACTGTCCCAACTTTTTTGGAGCCTGTTGCAATCATCTGATTTGAAATGGCTGTACATAAAAAAACCCCAATGAAATTCACAAGGTAAAACATCATATAAGGTGTAGTTGTAGTGCTTTCAATATAGCAAAGGGTGACTCTAATTTACAAATCACTCCTTTTTGTTTTCATTAGCATTTTTCATACTGTCCCAACTTTTCGGAATTGGGGTTGTAGCATTCCATGTAATTAATTCGATTCAAATTTTGAATCGATTGACAGCCCTACTTAAAAGATTTGAAAAATTACATAGAAATATCTACTGTATGAGTGATGTACAGTACATTATTCAAGTTATACTTGCTTTTCCCCACCTCTCTAGCTGTTAACACATCCAGAAGTATCTGAGAGGGACTGGGCTTCTTCTCTCTATACTGCTCCAGCAGGTAGTTCTGTCGGGCTCTTTTGATGATCTGAAATGCAGAGGTCACACTGCTGAACATTGTCTTTCCTTGATGTGATATTTAGATTAAACTTTCCACAATAGTTTTAAATGACCAATTTGTATTTGGAAAATTAAAGATAACTATTTGGTAAATTAGACTCTATGCAAACACTGTTCTTACCTTGTCATCAATATCTGTGATGTTCATACAGTAGAAGATGTCATATTTGAAATAGTTCTTCAATATTCTCCGGAGGATATCAAAAGAAATGTAGGATCTGAAAAAACAAGGACAATGAACCATCATGAAACACAGTGAACCAATACATTAAAAAAGTACACAAAACAGCCTTGCAGCTGCATGGGTCTTGGATGTAAAACTATCTATATTGTCTCTCTACCATGTTCATGAAAACATATCAAAACACAATACATGACATTTCTTCATGAGCAGGATTACAGCCTCACATACTCAATACATAAACACTAAAATTCCTATGCCTGGATTGAATGACTGAATGGGTGTTTAAGCCATTTCATTGAGCATTGTAGTGAGTCTACTGGGCCATTTTGAACAGCTGGGATACACAGAAAACAAAGAACTCTATGAATGGCTGAGGAACATGTCACCTGGCATGACCCATGTGAGAAGCGTCATACACTGTAGGGCCGCAGCAGTACCACAGAACCCTGTTTCCCCTTTGTGGTACAAACAACTCCTAATTGCAAAAAACAAGACAGATATTAATTATAATGGCAGTTCATTATTCAGTTAATTACTGACGATACAATGAAATGTGCTGTGCCAAGTAATGTGCAATGTCCTATCCACATAGCTGAGGTACATGAGGCAGTGTTGTTGTTCTTTCTTCAGTACCTTGGTTCGTGTGAGGCTGTTGTAGAAACGCAGCTTTGAAATGTCTGTTCCTTCTGGGGGAGACCAAGATGGCTGCACCCGTTTTCCCTTTGCTGCAAGACAAAATACATTTTTTACCAAAACGACTTCATCTAGTACAAAAAAGACTTACTGATCTAGATTTATTTATATAACAGTCTGAAATTAATCCCAAAAGTAAAAAGTATCTGAATAGTAGGCATCTCTCTGTGTCAAGACAACAGGTGCACCATGGGAAATCGCTTTGGTTGCACACCTGCTTTTAAAGTGTACAAGTGGGTTTTCTATCTCATAGAAAACATAAAACATTATGTCAGCTACACTAGCACATCAGTGCTCAAGATTAAGGATTTTTTTCTGCTGGCCTGGTCAGGCCAATACTTCAGATTTTTACTTGCCCTTGCTACATTTTAACTGGCCTCACCACAAAATAATTAGCATTTTTATTTTTAGCAATGCATTTTTGTATGCGTTTGTGCCAGAAATAATATTTAGACTTTTAATTAAATGTTCAGTTGTATTTTCCAAAATATACAAAATAAATAAAACTAGCTTTACTGGAAAACGATGGCATATGATAAGAAGACAATAACGATTGGCTTACATTTTCAAATATGACACTTCCAAAAGTAGTAATTTCAGAAATTTTGACAATCACATCTACGTTAATTAATGCTAAGGAATATTCCGGGTTCAATACAAGTTGAGCTCAATCAACAGCATTTATGACAATGTTGATTACCACAAAAAGTTTATTTTGACTCATCCCTCCTTTTCTTTAAAAAAAAAAAAAAGTAAAACTCGAGGTTACAGTGAGGCACTTACAATGGAAGTGAATGAAGCCCATTTTTGGAGGATTTAAAAACAGAAATGTGAAACTTATAATTTTATAAAAGCACTTACATGATTTCTTCTGTTAAAACTCATGTATTATTTGAACTGTAAAGTTGTTTGAATCGTAATTTTTACAGTCACTTTAGGGTTTGTTGACATTACATCATCATGGCAACAAAGTTGTAAAATTGGATATAACGTTGTTATTTTAAAACACTAAAATCATGTTAACACGCATATTGTTTATGTCTTGTGGTTATACTTTTGAAATAGTGAGTATTTTAATGTTTACGGATTGACCCCCATTCACCTCCGTTGTAAGTGCTTCACTGTGACACAGATTTTTGCTTTTTGTTTTTTTAAAGAAAAGGAGGAACAAGTATAAATACATTTTTGTGGTACTCAATATTATGCCACAAATGCTGTTGATTGAGCTTAACTTGTATTGAACCTGGAATATTCCTTTAAATCAGCAGCATTTGAGAAAACAATGTTCGATACATCACAGTTTGCAAAGCATAAAAACACATTTGCAAGATCAACAAATGTAAGATTTAGTGACAATGCAGTGCAGGGCCAATAGAGCAATTGGCAGTGCTGTCCTGCTGAGACTCTCTCACACTGGCCATCCTTATTGTTGAAATGTGAAAGTAAAACAAATAATGTGTAACAAAACCATATAACATTGTCTTCTAATGAAATAGCGGTTTAAAAGCTACAGAGTCCTCAGTGTGGACCAGACACCTATATTTCATGCCATGCTGGTTGTGTCCAGAACACACTTGAGAAGTGCTCATCTTGTTTAGACTGTAAACTACTTATCAGTTTCCGGTCAATTTCCAAGAAATACGATGAGCCACCCACTTCCTCTAAGAACATTCTGAACTCTTGCAACACAAACTGCAGGTCCCGAGTATAGACACAACTACGTACAAGACCTAGAAACCACAATTCAGCTACAACACATCTTAATGCACAACAGGGCACTGACTAAGACGGGCCGTAAATTCTGTCTACTCACTGCTGCATTCTGGGGTCTGGTCATTCATTTGGGGCTTCAGGGTGGCTATGTGTTTGTACCAGCGCAGGGCGTGGACATGCCGCTCGGGTGGGGGCCCACGGAAAAGTGAAAAGGCTTCTGCGTCCGCCTGCGAAGGCCCATAGCCGGCCAGGTAACTGCGACTGCTCAAATACTCATTGAGAGCCTCAACCCTGCGAGCATCCTCGCTTATGCGCAGTAAGAAGCCATAATCAAAGGCTGGAAAAACAAAAGAGTATAGACACATAAACACAGAGAAGCAGACATTAGAAAAGAGCTAGAGGCCCCCTGTCCCAGCCTATGCACACAGAAGGACTATGATCCCACCTGTAATCCTTTCAAACTTAATTTATCTGAAACCTAAGCTGTAATTAATCAGCTCACGCAATTATACAACTATGTACTCATGACTGACACTTAATTTCACAATTGACGGTAAAGGATATAACTTTATGAGTCAAACAGATGTATAGGGAAGTGCAATCCTGCTGTGAAAATGAAACAGAATTGAAACCCTAAAAATTATGGCATAACCATTAGACATTAAAAAGTGTTATTTCACTTTCTCTTATGACATACACTGGCTGCCAAAAGTTTGGAATAATGTACAGATTTTGCTGTTTCGGAAGGAAATTGGAACTTTAATTCACCAAAGTGTCATTCAACTGATCACAAAGTATAGTCAGGACATTACTGATGTTAAAAACAGCACCATCACTATTTGAAAAAAAGTCATTTATTATCAAATCTAGACAGGCCCCATTTCCAGCAGCCTTCACTCCAACACCTTATCCTTGAGTAATCATGATAAATTGCTCATTTGGTACTAGAAATTCACTTGCCATTATATCAAACACTGCTGAAAGCTATTTGGTTCGTTAAATGAAGCTTAACATTGTATTTGTGTTTGTTTTTAAGTTGCCACAGTATGCAATAGACTGGCATGTCTTATGGTCAATATTAGGTCAAAAATGGCAAAAAAGAAACAGCTTTCTCTAGAAACTCATCAGTCAATCATTGTTTTGAGGAATGAAGGCTATACAATGCTTGAAATTGCCAAAAAAACTGAAGATTTCATACAAAGATGTACACTACAGTCTTCAAAGACAAATGACAACTGGCTCTAACAAGGACAGAAAGAGATGTGGAAGGCCAGATGTACAACTAAACAAGAGGAGAAGTACATCAGAGTCTCTAGTTTGAGAAATAAATGCCTCACATGTCCTCAGCTGACAGCTTCATTGAATTCTACCCGCTCAACACCAGTTTCATGTATAACAGTAAAGAGAAGACTCAGGGGTGCAGGCCTTATGGGAAGAATTGCAAAGAAAAAGGCACTTTTGAAATAGAAAATCAAAAAGAAAAACAAAGGAGCGGGCAAAGAAACACAGACATTGGACAACAGATAATTGGAAAAGAGTGTTATGGATCTTAACCCCATTGAGCATTTGTGGGATCAGCTAGACTGTAAGGTGCATGACAAGTGCCCAACAAATCAGCCACATCTATGGCAAGTGCTACAGGAAGTGTGGGGTGAAATGTCACCTGAGTATCTGGACAAACTGACAGCTAGAATGCCAAGGATCTGCAAAGCTGTCAGTGCTGCACGTGGAGGATTTTTTGATGAGAACTCTTTTAGTTCAAGAAGTTCTGAACATGTTTTTCAAATTGTAATAGTAATTTTTCATGTTATTAATGTCCTGACTATACATTGTGATCAGCTGAATGCCACTAGAAGTACCAATTTCTTTCCATAAGAGCAAAATCTGTCCATTATTCCAAACTTTTAGCCGCCAGTGTATATAATCAGATATACATCTAGGACAACACCTGCAAAAGCGTCACTAATACTTGATACGTGTAAATCAATTCCAAAAAACAGATTACTGTTATTTTATGAAATAAGTGATGCAATTCTGCCTGACCATGTGCTGAGGCCAAAATAATTATAATGATAATAATAATTGAATAAATGAAAGTTAGCGCTAAAAGAACAAGAATAAGTATGTGAATACAACCGTTATGCTAAACACCTAATAAAACAAATGTAGAGACATTAGTAACTTAAGTAACTCATGCTCAAACATTGAGTATTGTCATTTTATTAAGTCTTTATGCTTAATGTGAGTAGCATAAGTGACGAAACTTTGCCTGAACATATGCTGAAGCTAAAATAAATAAATAAACTAAAAGTTGTCAAATAATTAGTACGTTAGGCAACTGTTATGCTGTATAATCATATTTTGACAGACATTGAAATCTGTCACAGTAACTAACACTGAGAATAGTAAGATTTTGTTTAAGCTGTAATTTAAATAATTTCACTCCTAGTGTGTCACTTCAGCTGTCAAACCAATGTTCAAGGGGAACAATGCAAAATCTAACAGCAATAGGAGAGACTTTGGCATGTTGCCACATATAACATTACACGTTTACTATATGTTTAAGAACACTATATGAGGAGAGTGCGTAGCGGTAACATCCTGAAACATATGCAGGTCTGGCTAGTACCAGCTTTGAAGAACCATTTAAACAGGCCTAATGGGAACGATGTGTTGATTTTCTACAGCATACATAACTACCCTTTCATCGCGAGCGAACTGAGATAAGTAAATAGAGTTAAATTTACCTTGATCTTCTGTACCTGCCATTTTCCACTATCTGATGCAACAATAACGTGTCCCGGAAAACCAAATAGGAACTCACAATGAAACACAGAACACAGAAATGAAAGTGCCGTGAGCGCTTGTACTGATCTTCAGCTCATTGACACAGATTCTGTGAGTGCATTATGATTTGCAGATCGAGTGATGTTTTACCAGAGATCTAGTAAAGAGCGTAACGGTCAACTAGCGTGTTACGACAGTAAGACACCGTTTGCGGATACCATATAAATGAACGGGGAGAGCCGTAAACTGACACCTATCTATCACAAAATTGTCCGTGACTTCTCTTATAAAACAGCAATTTTATCGTGGTAAACTCCACACATAGCTAATTCCAAAAGGATTTTTTCATGTAAAACATGTTGAATATTTGCGGACAGGTGGTCAATTCGTTAAGTGATGAGCTGTTTCCTCACAAAAGCTGTTTATTCAGCATACTAAAGCATCTCCTCCATAGACATCCATTTATTCTATGATAGATATATATATAGCTATGATGCTAACCTTGTAGTAACATTAGATAGAAGGGCTCTGGCAGAGAATGTTTAGCAAAGATGGGCCACTTCTATTAAAATGAATGGGAGAAATTGGAGCTCTGAGCGCCCAACGGTCAACAGATGTAGAAAGGAAGTCCCGCCTTACAGTTAAAAAGAGCCAATCGCCTTTTAGATACAGACATCACCTGTCAATCAACTTTAGAACGTACATGCGCATTAGCTATACAAGCCGCGGAAAATGCGTTTTTAAGCGTAATATGAGGTAAAGAATCACAATTTAGGGCTCCAGTATTGTCAGATTTTATTGTTGAGTTTGAAATATGTTCTTTGATCGTAAACTTGACCAACTGTTTTTGAGATTTTGGTCTTTCTCCATTCAAGTAGATAGGAGCTGCACTGGCATGACTGGAAATAGCTGCCCGAGAGCGTAACAAAGATGTCCGACAGTGGACTGACTTGCTATCGTTACTGTGGCTCTGGTTTTACGCCGGTTACGGGATTTTACAATACTTCCGGGTGTATTTTAAAGCCCCTTTTTCAAAGTAAAGGTTTCTACCCAAACGTATGCCGTTAATAAAAAGTACTTATTTAAGGAATTTAAGTAATTATTATTATTGGAAACATTTCCAATACATTTTTAAATATTCAGTTAAAGCTCAAATATATTTAAATTTTTGACAGGAATGTGGAACGAGGCTGTGAGGGACAGCAGTTTTGTCAATGTTTGTTTGTTGTACTGTTGTTTAAATTGGCGTTGATGAAACGTTGAAAATGCATCTTTCCTAAAACTCCAGAAAACACGAGTTCTACAAAAAATAACAGCCCTGTTTTCATTTCTGTCAAAATTAGATTGTTGCCACCTTTGATGTTTCTGAGATTTGTAATCCACATGGACCACTAGGGGGAATCCAAACATAACCATAGGAACCATGTTTTTTGGGCATTTCAAGTTGAATCTTTTTGAGTACTTAATATGGTTCATTTTGTGTGGATGAGAACTGTATGAAAACACACACACACACACACACACACACACACACACACACACACACACACACACACACACAAAACAGAAAACTGCCATGCACATTATGATTTCTTGACATTCATGGTAGGTCAAGGACCCTGTCAGCTCACTCTTATCTTGTGTTTGTGTCTCCAGACAAACTGCAGAACCCTAACCTCTTTGACAAGGGTGTAGATCATTCCTAGCTGTTGAACGGCAGACGCTGCTAACATATCCCTCACATCCCTCTCTGAATGCCACTGGAATGTGCAAAAGTGCCCACGTAGTCTGTGTGCATGGTTGATTTATTTGTGTTGATCATGTTTGAGTGGTCATAATATATGTCCCTCTGTCCATCGATCATGTCATTGCATTTTCTGTGTGCATAAAATGTATAAATGAATTCTCATCTCTATCACATTTGTTTGTAGCTATGCTTAATATGTGGTTATAATTTCTGTATTAAGTATCTAGCTGGTCAGTTAACAGTGCTAAAATACTTAAATCCCTCACACAGCATGTCACAGTGGTCGATAATTCCAGCTCATTGTAGCTCAGCTTTAGCAGATCCTCATAGATTCACACCCAGATTAGAAGAAAACCAACTGCAGGTCCCACAGTGAATACATTATAAAGTCATTACAACAACTTCATACAACTTTCAGTGTTTTACTGGGCTGACAGCACTCAAGAATCCAACCCCAATGCTCCTACAGCTAAACCTGTTTATGCAATTGTCGGTATGCAACTGCTAGTAACTGTCTACTGGAATGACATGTTGCTGACAGGCCTGTGTGACAATGGTCAAAGGAGTGTGCGCACATCAAAGGGGTGGACAGAAATACGTGGAAGAGAGAACTGATAAGCATGGTAATCTGTCATTTTAATAATATTTGCCTTTCAAAAGATAATAGAGGACACACAGTAGAGATATTTCACACTTCAAATGTAAGATTTCAAAACAATGAAAACTTCGCTATTTTAGGAGCCTTCAGCTGTATTCTTCAGTGTGTATCAAAAAAGAAAAAGTACAAGATGAATGGGCTATAAGCTGTCAAGATATAATATTAATGTAAGAGAACGTTCAGTTAAACAATAAGGACAGGCCTGGTCATTTTTCAAGATCAGATCAAACAATGTAGACGGGTGTTGATGTTCAGCTGTGTTCTTTATGTCTCAGGGTCAGGAAAAGGTTGACACAAGTATGACAGAAAGTGAAAACATTTGCAAAAGGATATTCATTTTGAACAACCTTCATAAAATACTAATTTCCAAGAGTGATAAAAGAGATAAACCTATTTTATTCATTTGCTTTTGAAGGTTCATAGTGTTCATCATGATAGTTTATTAAAAACTATGCATTTAATGCTGTAGCAAGTAAAGAATGCAAAACGGTGAATGAGTTTTAAAAGGATTTAACTTGAAAGACAACAGACCTGTTATCTTTAGAATTTATTGCAGTAAATTGTAACACCCAAAGCATAACTCAACTGACTTGAGTGCTTGGACAGGCCTCATTATCATTAGGCACTTGACACAAAAGGCCAAACTTAGTTTGACTGATGGTATGAGGACATGGTATGATGGCCCGACTTTGGTGTGTTAGTAAAAACACCTCAGAACTTTTCTATATTAGCAGTCAATCTCTCTGGCCCTCTCTGTCCAATATAGGCTTTTCATGGGCTTTTAAGACAAGAATAATTCAGTATTTAGATTGTTAAGTTGTTTTGCATTAGAAGCTACAGTATATCACACCCTCATATTGTTATTCAACAGTATTACAATATCATCAGACTCTTTTTTCCCCCTACAACTATTCTAAGATAGACATTGGTTTGATTAAAGGGATAGTTCACCCAAAAGTTAAAATTATATCATCATTTACTCACACTCATGTTGTTTCAAACCCGTATGACTTTCTTTCTATTGTGGAACAATAAAGGGGAGGTTAGGCAGTGTGTTAGCCTCAGTCACCATTCACTTTCATTGTATGGAAAAAAAGATGCTATTGACAGTGAATGGTGACTGAGGCTAACATTGTGCTTAAAGGGATAGTTCACCCAAAAATGAAAATGCTGTCATCATTTACTCACCCTCATGACATCCTAGATGTGTATGACTTTCTTTCTTCTGCAGAACATTTTTAGAAAACTATTGTTAATTATTGTACTGTAGGTCCATACAATGCAAGTGAATGGTGGCCAGAACTCTGAAAGTCCAAAAAGCACATAAAGGCAGCATAAAAGAACTCCATACGACTTCAGTGGTTTAATCTATATCTTCAGAAGTGATATGATAGGTGTGGGTGAGAAACAGATCAATATTTAAGTCCTTTTTTTAACTATAAATTCTCCTCCTGCCCAGTAGGTGGTGATATGTACAAAGAATGCAAATCACCAAAAACAAAAGAAGAAAATGAAACAAAGTGGAGATTTATAGTAAAAAGGACTTAAATACTGATCTGTTTCTCATCCACACCTATCATGTCACTTCTGAAGATATAAGGGATATTTACACTTGGTCACCTCATGCGTTTTTACTGATCAGAGGTGGTTTGAGATGCATTCCATTTGAAACTCGGTCAAATGTAGATGTATCTGGCTGTTCAAGCCACATTTTTTCTTTACTCCGCCCAAACAGTGCTGCGTCACCATAAGCAAAAAGCGAAACATCACAGCTGTTACTGAGCATTTGCATATGGCTCGCGGATACACATTGTTGGGGAGCCAGAACTTTTTTCTTCATGTATTTGATGCAGATTGCTGACGAAAACTGAAACTAAACACCACAATAAGTGCAGCTGATGCGTACGGACATATCTTACCTATGATAAGCCCTGAGGGAGAAAATAGACCGCACGCACACACACAGACACACACACAGGGCAAAGTCACTTGGAATCAAATAATAAATCACATCTTTTAAATTTCAGATGTGAACTCTGTTTTATTTGCATATGGCATGGAAATTGAAGATTAGATTTATATCTGTTTGGCGGAGACACATTGATGTGGCCAAGTGTAAATGGAATGTGCTTACTCAACTGCAAAGCAATAAGATCAGTAAAAACACACAAAGTGACCAAGGGTAAATACCCCTTTAGATTTAACCACTGGAGTCTTGTGGATTATTTTATGCTACCTATATATGCTTTTTGGATCTTCAAATTTCTGGTCACCATTCACTTGCATTTAATGGATCTACAGAGCTGAGAAATTTTTCTAAAAACCTTTGTTTGTGTTCAACAGAAGATAAAAAAATCATACCCATTTGGGATGGCATGAGGGTGAGAAGAATAAACTCATACAGGTTTAGAACAATATGAGAGTGAGTAAATGATGAGTGAACTATCCCCTTAAATAACCAAAAGTACCTTGTATACAGTAGCGGATTTAGGCATGGGCGACATGTGCAGTTGCCCAGGGCGGCATCTTGCGGGGGGGGGGTGCACGAGGCACCCACACAGACCCCCCCAACCCCCCACTCCCAGTCAACAACTTTGGGGGCGTGTTGAAGCGGGTTTCGCACAGGGCGCCATACAAGCTAGAACCTCCACTGCTTGTAAACCTTGTAACTTGCATTTTGAGAAAAAAAAGACACACATCTTAAACCTGTATATATTCTTTAATTGTTGATAGGCAAAGGTGCTGAGGCAGCATACAAAGCTGCATATTTAAAAGTTGTCTATTTCAGAAGGTATCTTGGCATGTTAGATGTAATTCAGGAACAAAAAAAGAAAAAAAAGGTGTTTTTTTTTGTTTTTTTGTGTGTATGCTTAGAGTTGGGTTTGGGAGGGAACATCTGGAGGGTTCAAGATACTTTGCTACTGTCAGACTCTAAATTTAACCCATCATCTCTTCTCTCTTATCCCTTATCCTCCTTCCACCTTTAGCTTTTTTTGTTCTGTCATCCAATGGAGGTGATGGAAGGTTGACTAAATTATAGGTCATGGTTTTAGACGGGTGATGGGGTGGGCAGAGTAGTTTGGGTATGTGTTAATCATCATCTTTGTTTAAAAAGCAAGTGAAGAGGCGGGGCATATACTGTGGAACATTTTGGGGGATGGGGGTATCTATTAAAAGAGAAGTGAGGTTGGTATCCACAATGCCTGTCTGTTGGAACCCATTAGGGACACTCAACCAGGATGCCGGAGCCAACTAAAAAAGCTGGTATGCAAGTGTTTCTTTTGTTATCATTCTATTCGAAAAGTGGTGCATAATGGAGTGTAATCAAGCTGAAGAGACTTTACATTTATCTGTTTGTAGTTTGTGGTGGTGTTGTTTTCTTTAATGAAATATAAATTTTTTATACTTCTAAACTTTGACCCTTTGTTTGTTGGGTTGACCACTGGAAAGGAAATTAAAACTTCAGCAATTTACAGTACATATGTGCAGGTGTATGAACACCTGCTCCTGTGTTCTTAGTGTAATCTATAGTAATATGGAACAATTACAAACATTTGTAATAAAACGTATAGGGAATGGAAAGTTAAACTTGGTTTGAGGAACTCATTAAATAGTTCAGTTTCTTCATTTTCATTACATACAGTATGTCAAGATCTGATGACAAAGTTCTTTTCAAGTCGGCGGCATGTTGCAATTGCTATTACAAGCCTAACGCAAGATCCTGTACATTAACAGCATTCATTACATCTGACTGTAGTGGTCACTTTTCTTGAGGTCCTTTTGTCATATTTCAGAACCAAAAATCTGGCACTGAAAAATATTTTTTTATTTTTTATTATTGTCTAAAATACATCTTCACAAAATTACAGTTATTAAAGTGCTGTTTTCAAGCCAGATCATGTACGTTAACATCATTCATTACATTCTTGAGGTCCTTTTGCCATATTTCAGAACCAAAAAACTGGCATTCTTAAAACAGAGGGGGGAAAACGTTTTAATTGTTTAAAATACATCTTTACAAAAGTACAATTAATAAAGGGCCAATTAGCCTAATGCCTCAAAAGTGCTACAATAATCCCAGTGGACTAAATGGCTTGCCAGGATTGGTGGTTTTTAGAAGCGAATATAATAGCCCTGTCTAAAGCAAGAATTAAAGGATTGCCATAATGTGATACCACCTGTTTTACAGCTCACTGTGGTGATATTAGCTAAGACCCATAGTATGCTAATAATGCAGTTGCATCATTGTTCTGTACCAAGCAATTCAAAAATCCATCAACAGAATATTTCCCTTCACACCCTTTCACAATTGCTTCAGTCTCTTTCAAAGGCTGTCCAGGTCTATAATACAACCCATAACAGGGCATCGCCACAGCTCTTAGTACTAGTTTTTCATGATTAAATCCATCAGATAGATGGCCCATTCTCTCTTGAAAAGCCAAGACACATCCACAGGAGGCAAATATTTGTGAGACAACAATCAACATCCAGCAGAAGCTTCCTGATACAGGTCACCTATTTACCTTGAACATCCCATAGTTTGTCTCTTTCACTCTATACAATTACACCTCCTCATGTATTATCTCTCTATTCCACTGTATATTAGATATTTAACCCAGTATTTCAGCTAATCCTTCATGCAGACATTTCATGTAAACATGCTAAGTGTGTTTGTACAGTTTTGTCCTGACTAACCTTTCTCTGACACCCTTGTTCTAACATTACAACTCAAAACATATTTACCACGTAGACATCATTACTTTATTGTCACTACTTCCATCCATCCATCCAGTCAGTGGAACAAAGACAGCATGGATACAAGCAGTTTTCAAATGGCAAAAGAGGGACCAGTACTTGATAGACAACAGAAATAGATCCCTGCTAATCCCTCTAGCAGCTACCTGTGGCTGTGTCACTGTGGACTGCTTTTCTCAGTGGGGAGCATATGCTCTCTATATTTAAACCCAAAGGGTTGGCTTGCTTTGTCGTTGAACCATCTGCACTGATGTGCTCAAGGTCTCTGATTCAAAGCGTAAGAAAGAACAGAGAATAAACAGTTAATAATGCAAAGCATGAAACCATGTAACAATAGCCCTAAAGTTCAAGTTCCAGCAATACCTGCAAGTGTCATGAGGGAAAACTACAGACATTCATGTCATTTACTAGGAGTAATTACTATGTACATACAGACTGTACACTCATGTCTGACTGCAGTCATAGCAGTAGCCTTTAAAAAGCTGTTTTATTTTACATGGAGCGGGTCGACTCATGGGGGCTGACATGTTCACATCACATGACCTGCCGAGTACTATTCACTTTTGTCTCTGAAATTTCACTGCCAATCACCTGAGTGGTAAATGCGATTCAATGGACCCTTTACAAATTACTGTGATGGTGTGTTTCTGCCTAATTTAGCAGCGTAAATCTTGCAAACTTTTTTATTTTTTAAATTTGTCAATTATTTAGTGTCAATTTGTGACATTTTACTTTGTATATTCCCTTACAAAAAATCAAAACTAGCCCCAAAACTTGCCGCAAATTTGCAGTAAATTTGCCGCTAGTTATTTTCACATGCAAATGAGCTTTCGATTCGCTGCAAATGTTTGCCAGAAGTTTGCAAATCTTCGCTGGTTGTGTTGAACCTCCGGCAAACCTTTAGCAACAACTGACAATTTGTCACAAGTTTGCAGCAAAGCTCATTTGCATGTGAAAATTATCAGTGGCGAATTTGTGGCAAGTTTGCATCAAATTTCTCGATTTTCCTAAGGCTTACCCTGGAATTAGTTCCAAAAAAACTGAGTGACTATTTGCACCTGGTGTAAATAGCACCTGCAACACAGCGCAGCTATTTGCGCTCCTATAGTCTGATGGAAACAGACCAACTGCATTCAGTAGTGTTACTGCAGTGGTGTGGTGTGTAAAGACAGAATTTTTTCCCATGTGGATGACCCGGGCTTGATTTCACATTTTGTCCCATTTTTTTCCCATCCTGTTACCTGTCTACACTCTTACCTTTAATAGCTTACTACTTATATAATAATAAATATTAATATAAAGATTGATTTCCTTGATCACGGTTTGGTCACGGTTAAGGTCAGCGGAGTTGAGACTATAGTAATATTGTAGTAACAATGTTTTTTTGGTGGAAGTCATAGTTTTAATGCAATTAACCATGATGTTACTACAATAATATGGTGTTAATATAGTAACCATGTTAATTTTGTGGTTACTATGATTTTACCACAAAATACCATGGTGATACTATGGTTACTGTAGTAAAACCATGGTTAATTTTTGTAAGGTAAGGGTTAGGTTTATGGGTATGGGTTGGTTTAGGGTGTCTGTGGGACTCTAAATAAACACAACAAACACGCTGCAGTGATCCCCAATATGGTAGGTTAGTATATAATTAGGGGTTTAGATATGGTACGGTATGTTAGAATCACATGACCAGCCGAATACTATTACCTTATTCTCAGTAACAGTCCTGTTATTTGACACTTTCACTCATTGATTAAAGTAATCATGGCTGACTGTGAATACTAAATTTCTACAATGGCATCTGAAATGGAAAACTATTGATTTGAATATGAATTTGCATCCAAGCCACTAGATGTCAGTGTAAGTCCAAGATGACACAAAGACAAAAGTTACTGAGTGCACTGAGTTTAACTATGTAAATCTGACACAAGCTGTGCCTCGTTTCGAAGGCTGCGTGCTAGCTAGGAAGTGTCCTTTGAAGGCTGCAGTATACCAAGTGTCCTCCTTTAAACAAGCCTCGTTTAAATGCGACGGCCTTCGTAGGACAGACGGAAACAGATCTTATCATGGTTGCTATAACAGCACACCACTCTTTAACAAGCGCGAGCACTTTGAATGAGAAGGGAATAAAGTCCCTATGGAAGGGAATGTATGAGGTCAATTTTAGGAGAGTTATAATGATGTAGAGAGAAAAGAAAATAGATTTTACAGGTGTTCTTTTATCTATAATACTTTATTTTAATTATATATTACTATAATTATACATATTATATACTCTGCACCTGTCTAGTGAGGTACTTCAACTTGGGAATTAACATTACTTGCATTTGAACATTATATATTCGGGCAAATTGGCGTTATTTTTTTCAGACAAATGATGTTAATTTCCGCTGAAGCAAAGAATTGTGGGTTGTGAGTGCCCACAAAGGATACACCTCATGCATCCTACCAATTCCCATGAAAGAAAATCACATTCGAAGGCTGCATTCGGAGTGTCCTACTTGCTTTTCTGAAATGAGACAGCCTCAATGACATATGTGGCCGACAAATGTGACCTCCGGAGGACGCAGCCTTTGAAACACAGCTATAGAATAACTTTTAAATTATGTCACAAATGCTACAAATCCACAAAGTTAAGAATTAAAGTTTAGAATTATTTGTTCGCTTAAGATTTGGATGCCACACTGTTAAAAAGCAAAATGACATATTAGTCATATTCGGGTTTGGAATGCAGAAGTAAAACAATAGCAGGGTAAACCTGTATAGCGATGAATGGGAGACCACAGCAAATATATTTTTTGCTTACCCGCTTGCTCCAACAGCAAAATAAAAAATCCACTATTACAATATCACTTTCCAAAAGAAGAAAAAAATAGAGCAGTGGATTACAGCAGTTAGAGTAGAAGAGAAAAATGGGGCTATATTTCCGGTCACTCCCTCAGCAGCTGTACTAGAAACCTCATCGCAGCTGTGGTAACTCGTTTAACCTATTCCAGGTTAATATACTACAAACAATAATGTTATACATTTACACAAATTAAAAAATAAAAATAGCAAATATACAGAACAGAATTAAGCAGTTTTAATTTCAAATTGAATAAATACATTAACTCCGCAAATATATTTAATGACACTATAACTTAATCAATGCCAAACATTATAACTCATTATCTTTGGTAGCTCTTCTGCTGCATTAACATTTCAACATAAAGCGATATACTCATATACTTATAAATGAAACAATGACACAAAATAGAAATTAAAACATACATTTAATAAAAACGGGGTGATGCATGCGTTCATCAGACCCCTCTCTCCTCCCTCACACATGGAGCATTGCAGAGTTTTAAGCGTGTTGTTGTTTCATTTAAAGAGTTCTGGTGCTGACACCTTCAACCTTCTGTAATTTGCAGTTCAAACTGATCTGTGGTTAAATGTCTGCTACAGACCTCCGTGTGAGGAGAAACAGAGAAATTTGCTTGGAATGTTTATCAGACATTGCTTTCTCAGATCAGCTTGGGTTGGATTAAAGTTTTGAACTTTTTATTCCAATGAATTTTTAAGATGCTGTACACAATAATGTTCAGAATATTTCTTCTGCTGTCTCTGAAATTTCTGTCTTATAAAAATCTTCTAACGTTCACTTAATTTAAGTGAGTTTCAGGAACTAGGTAACTGGCACATAACAGGAAATTAGTGAGCCACTTTATTTCAAAGCAGAAGTACGTCATGAGGTTCAGTGCAAGTAGTCCATTCAGAGTTTGCTACCAGTTTGTCTGGTACTTCTAGCTATAGCTTCCATTTGAGGATGACTTATGAGTATATGTGTTTTTTCTTTATTGCTAATCTATTACATATGATGGTGTGCTGGTCATCTAGAGACATCTCGGCATAAGGCTATGAAGTCTTGAGGCACATTGAAGGAGTGAGATATTGAAGAGAGAGAGAAAACAGGGTCAGAGCGAAACATTTTCATAATCAGTGAGCAGCAAAAATGTTTATGAAAATCTTCTTATGTGCTTGAGGTGGCCTTTTTACATAAACATTTTGGAAACGCATCCATTCCTTCTGACCTTACCTGCCTCCCTCACTCCCTCAGTCTCTGCCTTTACCAAGAAACCAAAGTCTCAGACTGCTGAGATTGGGGCAACAGTCATTTTTGAAGCGGAGACTGAGAAGCCTGATGCAAAGGTGAGATGGCAGCGAGATTCCAAGGACATCTCATCCAGTGACAAATACACCATCTCAGCAGAGGGCAATAAGCATTCTTTCACCATAAACAATGCTGTCCAGGAGGATGCAGTAGGATATGCTGTTATTGCTGGGGGATCAAAGGTCAAATTTGAATTAAAGTTAAAGGAGTCAGAAGGTGGGTGATTTTTGGATGGTGTCTCACTGCTACACTGCTTCCTGTATTTACCTCACGGACGGTCACCCCACCTTTTTTTCATCTGTAAACCTTCAGGTGTGGGTCAGTCACAGAGCACCATAACTAATTCACCTTCTGAGGCAATTTTCTCTTGAGGTATATAACTGGTTTTTGTTGTTTTTAAAAAGCACACTTTTTTTTAGCATGTCATCACGTTTGTGCATTGCTCTGAAGCTGTTCACTATTTTAAAGGACTTCTCAGCCTGCTGGGGAATCTGGGAAACTCTCCAGACCTCTTAAAGCTGTTCTTCACTTCAAACACTTTTGCCCTTCAGTTTCCTTTCTTGGAGCTTGTTACCCTGTTAGGCATTGTGCATGGAAAAAAAAAACTGATAACTGAGGGTTCAAAACATGAATTTTATACTGGAGGAAAAAATAGCTTAATAAAGCTTGTGTCTAGCCAGTCAAACTATCAAAGCTAATGAGGTGCGGAATTAATTTTTGTATCTCTTTATCCATCTTGTTGTCTGTAAATATTGACTAAACTTTAATTTTTGGGTGAAGTATCCCTTTAAGTATAGGTCTATGGTTATTAGGGATGTCATAAAATATTGATATATTTTTGAGGCATCGATATATTAAAATTAGCCGGCATTTAAATTAGAAGCTCAATTTGCCTGCTTTCCAATACACTTGGTTGGTCTCTGTTTAACAGTCTGGCGAAATAGCATTGGGAGACCACAAGAGGGTGATATACCATTTACTGAAGAACACGCACACACACACACACACACACACACACACACACAGGACAAGCTGAAGCGGCAGATGAGATGGTAGTCCAAATTTACAAAAGTTTTGGTAGTTCTTCAAGAATGAACAAAGTGATGTTGATTATGCAGTTTAGTGAAACTGGTTTAACTGCGCAACTGAACTTTTAGAAATTGCAATGTTTATTATTTATGTAGCCTTGAATAAGTCTTTCATTCAAACTGTCAAACCACAAAACGACATACTTGTAACTGAAATTACATTGTGTAGACACTTTGAAAGACACGTTCACAACAGATCATCCAGCGATGGCTAGAGTAAAATAATCTTTGTCCTTTGATTTGGGTCGAATTTAATGGAAAACTGTAAAAGTTACACTCCGTGGCACTGCAGACTATTGACGCTGAGTGTTGGCGGTGTTTTCGTACCTTTGTAGAAAATATATAATTGTTTCTCATTTTCATCCGCCAGATGTGTCCGTTGTGCAACCCCCTGCCGCTCACACTTTATTAAAGTTGTGTTGAGAAAAATGTCTGAAGAGACAAAGACTGTTGTGCAACGAGCAGCCCAATTTATGTCCCGATATATATCAATAATCATCGGGAAAATCTTCCGATTATCGATGCGTGAAAAAGGCATCGATCCCAAGCCTAATGGTTATACATAAAGAATTTAGAGTTTGTATCCAGCAGAGGCAGAAGATGAAAGAAAGTTTCATTCCTATTGTGTGTGGCCATTAGAATTCTGAAGAGAGCAATATCAAAGCTAAAAAGGTCCCACGGGAAACTATCTTGGTTTGACCTAGACTTTTTTGTGATATTCGCGATCCTTTTTACAGACATACTGTATGAGTTATTGTAAGTTAGTAGTGACTTCTCATAATGTTTCCATTGTTAAATTTGAATGCATTACCAGATGAGTGATCATAAAGAATCTAAAGAATAGAGAATCCAGTCCAGAGAATGCCATTATAATGTCTTTTTACATCTTTGCAGTGAAGGAAGCAAAACAAGCTGTACCCCCAGAGGCTGCAGCGATGGAAACTAAGTCTTCTGAAACTACAGGGGTTCCACCAGCACCTACTGAAAGTTCAGCACCAGACACCAGTGGAAAGACAACACCTGATGGTGAATACCAAAACACATATTTACACAGAAAGTGTAAAACTGAATATAAATAGATCACATAATTAATATAATTCCCAAAACAGAGCAGTGGTTGACTAAGCATAAGTGGAGTAAGTTGATAAAATATATACTTATTAAATATATACCATAAATACCATTATATTCATAATATCATAATATATTTCTAAATACATAAACATAGTTGTATATTTAAAAAGAACTTCGTTGCATTTGTGCCCCATAAAATACTATTCTGATTCAGATCAGTATTGTGAAGCACAGAAACAATGAATATCTCAATAAGATGTCAAATAATCTTTTACTGTTTTGATAAATACAATAAATATGTAACAATTAATTTGATACTGTAACTTGATCCATTAGTCAGTAAACAAATCCAGTGATCAGCATAATTTCAGCCAGAATGACCGTTTGGTCTTATGGTAAGGTTTTCGCCTTTAGTACAAGGAGTTCTGGATTCTAATCCAACCTCGTATATTTTTTATTTTGACAAACGAAGAAATTATCTGTACAGTGGATGTATATCATGAGCGGGGACACATCTGTTTTGATATATATTGAATATGTGATTTTTTTTGTATCATATTTGATACATCAGGCTTTAATGGTCATTATTTTGCTTGCAATTTCACTGAAAAGCAGCACAAGCTGCGGAAGAGCGGAGTGAGAAGAGCACGCGTCTGCATGCACGAGAGAACATCGCCGCCCGCTGTCACTCAGCACAACTCATAACAGCCACAAAGAGCACTCATTATAATATTAAAAATAACAAACTCCAGCACCAGAATTGCCAGTTATTATAACACACATGAATGAAATGGAAACTCCTGGTCAAGAACTGGAGATGTTTCTTCTGCAACAGACAATTACCTGACGAAAGCTATTTCAAAAAGTTGTGGGGACAAAATTGCAAAGGCAAAAAGTGATAGGGACATGTCCCACCCGTCCCACCTGTAAATGATGCCTACGACTGTGGCTCTTTTGGGGCATCAAACATTGCCATAAAAAGTATGGAAGTATTATGGGAAAGCTGTTCCTTTGGTGATGCTAGTGGGGATTCACTAATTTCAAAATATTAAAAATGTTTAATGACTTATAGCAGATTTATTGTTTCTGTTTTTATTTATTTGTAATTTTTTTTCTAGCTCTGCCTGAGAGTCATCGTCCTGACACAAGGCAGGACCTTACTGGTCTCTTCACAGAGAAGCCTCAGAGTGGGGAGGTAACTGTGGGTGAGTGACTTCTTGTCAATAGGACATTGATATAGGGGTTTAAAATAGCCTGTAAAAATCCAATCTTCCAATCTTCTCCTTCCATGTAGGTGAGAACATTACCTTTGTGGCTAGAGTTGGTGGTGAATCTTTGTTGAAGAAGCCTGCAGTAAAATGGTTCAAAGGAAAGTGGATGGATCTGGCCAGCAAGTCAGGAAAGCATCTGCAACTCAAAGAGCACTATGACCGCAACACTAAGGTCTGCATATTGTCTGATTAAAAAGACAGTTATGCAGTATACACTCACTGAGCACTTTATTAGGAACACCTGTACACCTACTTATTCATGCAATTATCCAATCAGCCAATTGCTTGGCAGCAGTGCAATGCATAAAATCACACAGATATGGGTCAGGAGCTTCAGTTAATGTTCACATCAACCATCAGAATGGGGAAAAATGTGATCTTAGTGATTTTGATTGTGGCATAATTTTTGGTGCCAGATGGGCTGATTTGAATATTTCTGTAACTGCTGATCTCCTGGGATTTTCACACACAACAGTCTCTAGTATTTAGTCAGAATGGTGCAAAATATAATTATATAAATATAAAATATAAAATATAAAAGAAAAATATCCAGTCAGTGGCAGTTCTGCGGAAGGAAATGCCTTGTTGGTGAGAGAGGTCAACGGATAATGGCCAGACTGGTTTGAGCTGACAGAAAGGCTATGGTAACTCAGATAACCACTCTGTAAAATTGTAGTGAGCAGAATAGCATCTCAGAATGCACAGCACATCGAACCATGAGGCGGATGGGCTACAACAGCAGAAGACCTCAATGGGAGCTTTATGTAGTGTTCCTGATAAAGTGCCCAGTGAGTGTACTTCTGCAGTAGATAATAAAAAAACAAATTAAATAAGTTTGTAATTGCCAAGATTTTGCAAAAACTTTGGGAACACTTTTTCATTCAGGTGTACACATTCGAGATGCATATTGTTGCAGCTAAAGCTAACTTTGCTGGAGCATATCGCTGTGAGGTGTCATCAAGAGACAAGTTTGACAGCTGTAATTTTGACCTCGTAGTACATGGTAAGACCCACACTGTTTGTTTTAGGCTGAACACAACAGCCTGAATAAGAAGAAACATGCGTGCTTGATAAATGAGACAGAACTGTCAATATACTGGGTATATGCCACCACTCACTCATCCAAATTGCACAGTTAAACCAAAAAATGTTCAAAGAAATAAAATCTTATCTGGTACTGGAATATGTCATTTATGTAATGAGCACATAATTCACAATTGTACCAAATTAATTTGCCTTTTTTCCACTGTTCTCCCCATGTTCACATTCTACACCAGAGGCTCGTACAACAGAAGGGTTTGATATTCGCAGTGCATTTAGGCGCACGTGAGTATTTTGTTTTCAACATACTTTATGATTATCTCATGAAGTGTGAATCCTAAAAAGAATAAAAGTGACTATTCATGCAAACCAGTAGTATTCTTTCATGCGAACCAGCAGTATCCTTTCATTGCAGCAACACTTGATTTGTTTGTTTTTCTGTTTTGGGGTTCATTGAAGTTTTTATGATTTTGAGCAGATGCTATCATTTCTTTTTGTGGTTTTGTTTTTATGTAAAGATAGCATTTCAATAAATTTTTGGGATTTAAAGTAATTCGTTTATACTGATTACCCAGGAGCACCAGTTCAGGTGGTAAGAAGAAGATGGGAGAGCCTGGCAGGTAGCTATACTGTAGGGGTTTGCTGCAACAGTAAGGGATATATTCACATGGTTGTTGTCTTTATTGAACTAAACCCTCAGATTTCTCATCACAAGGAATGTATTGGGCATTCACTCTCCATCCCTGTCTATTTGTCAGTCATTTGTTATTGCTTGCCCCTTTAATTCTGTCCTTTTCAATCTTCTTCCATTGTCTGACAACATCTAAGGAGAGTTGACATTAGTCATTGTTGACATTTTATGACCCACTCTCCAAGGATCTCTGCTAAATCTAATTCCGACTCTAATTTCCTTTCTGTTCTCTTCTCACCCTTTCCTCTGTTTTAATTATTATTATTATTTTGTTATTTTTTTTTGTGACAAGGGCAGTTTTCCTAAACTCCTTACTGGTATATCAGAGGCAGTAGGCCATAAAGTGAATATGATTTCCCTGTCCACTGATCTTTTCAAGTGCAGGCACTGATTAAGAGTGAGCAGATTAGAGGCATGTTTTGCCACACAGCATGTTTTTCCACCAATTTAATCAGGAACAGGACTATGTCCAGACAGTTAATCTGAAATAGTTTTATAATGCACTTTCATTCGGGTAATTTGTAATTTAATTACTGAAATCTCCTCAATATACCTGAACTTCTTTACAGTGGCAAAGATCTTGTCAAAACCAGTGGAACCAGCTGCGAAAACTTTGAGTGGAATGCTCCTTGTGTTGCTCCTCCTTATGCCAAGTTAAGATGGCATGCTCCTCAGGAGTGATTCATCATGGGTCGTAATGCTCATGCATATATCCTTTTTAAATCCCCTTAGCCCTGCAGATCAGAGAGAAGACTCTAGGATGAGATTAACACTTGTTTCCTTATTAAAAAAACAGCCAGATGCCAGGGCCTTTGATATGCACAGTGTTGTTTGATCATAGCGGGGGTCTGGTGTGGATTTCACAGAGTCTGTACTGTGTATAAGCATTTTTGCTATTAGTGTTCATATCCTCATCTGTAATGTCCCCCAGCAAAGCATACTTTTAAGAACAGCCAGTGTAGACAGTGTAGGACAGATCACTTTCAGATTCTATGGCATCAATAAAACATGTCTGTGTAAAGTTTGTATGTGGTGGTTATGCAATCTGTCCCATATAAGCTTGTATACACCTGTTTCATACAGTGGTCGACCGATATGGGTTTTTTAATGGTCGATGCCGATATCCTGAGAGCAGGGTGGCCGACAGGCAGATACAATGCCGATATATAACACAATTTAATACAGTAAATAACAAACATAAAATTGCTAAAAATAAACTTATTTAGCACTATATTTACTCAATATTGTATTTTAAATGGTAGATAGCAGTTTCTTCAGATTTCTGTTTAGTCATAAAATTTTTGTAATTTATTTGCACATGAAGAAATTGTTAATGTATTAGGAAGAAATAACAGTACACACAATAGTCCAGCAACCATGGATGGCATGTCCACGTTAGCAATCGCATTTACTCAAAAAATACAGAATCAAACCAATTCTACATACAGTGCATAGTGAAAAAGAAATGTACTTACAGCACAAGTGAAGCGCTTTTATTTTGGACTGCATCTGAAAACGTAGGCAGCTGACTTGCTACTTTGCTGCAGTTAATGGCTTAACTGACATCTGTTTTGAATGAATGGAACTCTTATGGAAACTGGTCTCCTAACAGTTTGAAAAGCACCTTATTTTCATCCTACCACCGTATACAGCCTCCGGAGGCAGCATTTTCCTGGTTTCGGACGCAGCATTGAAGTTGCACTCACGCACTCGTGCGGATCCATGTCCTGACAGTTTAAATGGCCTGGATTGCCTGCTTGGATTGTTACAGACAGACCGTCATGATTTGTGAATGAGAGGAACTTTTGATCCTGATCCTGAAGTTTTTTATTCTGGCTGATAGAATACGCGCTTCAGAGGAAGATATTAGATGAGCGCTCGACGGGAAGAAAACGCTTTGTGAGGTTCGTTAATGACATCTTTTTAAACGAGATATCTGCATATTTGCAGACGGTATATAATACAAGTTTTATTGATATTTGCCTTTTATCATTAGAAAAGTTGTTGAGGAGAGACTGTTAGAATACGTGCTTTAGAGGAAGATTTATGAGCGTTCCACAGGATGCTGGATCTGCTGAAGTTGTGTGGTGTTGGTTTATTACATCTGTTTAAACGAGATATGCGCATATTTGCAGACAGTATATGATATTAGTTTTATTGATATTTGCCTTTTTATCATTAGACAAGACAGTTAAAAGTTACAGGGAACTGTTGAGGAGAGAGAGGGAGAATGAAACAGGCGGGCACTTTAACATTATGAGCTCAAACACATCTAACGTGGCTCTGATATGCGGACCGTTTAAATGAGACTGTATTGCACACCGGTCTATTACTGTAGTAACACGATGGCACGTAACAACAAAACGAACCGTGACTGGTTGTTTACATGTTTCAGTCGCTTCACATGCAAGCAGGCGATTTTCGGCGCCCTCAAGAAAAAAATCGGCCAAATGGGAAAATTTATCGGCCGATGCCAATAATTAAAAAAGTCAGATTATCAGCCAGTTTATCAGCCTCGGTGATTTATCGGTCAACCACTAGTCTCATATACACCAGCATATATCCTTCTCTTAAATGCTTGTATACAACTCTGCCATACTATGTATGCAATATCCATTCAGTGTACACAAGTAGATATCCATTCCATGTACACCTGTATACATCTTTGCATGTCTTTTATATGCTTGAATACACCTGTCCCATGTACACCTATGTACATCTGTCCCATATATGCCTGTAGCCTATAGACCTGCCTCATATATGCTTGTATCTATCATCCCACACATGTCTGTATACAGCTTTCCTGTATAAGCATGTACACATCAGTCTCATATACACTTCGGTCCTATATCTGCTTTACACATCTGTCTCATATGTTTATATACTGTACATCTGTCCCATATAAGACGGTATACATTTGTCCCATTTTTGCCTGTGTACATCAGTCCCATACAGTATATGTGTGGGCACATCTGTGTCATATATGCCTGTATTAATCCGCCTCATATATGCCTGTATGCATCTGTCCCGTGCACACTTGTATACATCCGTCCCATATATGGTTATATACAGTACTGTGCAAAAGTTTTAGGCACTTGTGAAAACTGTTGCATAGTGTGGATGTCTTCAAAAATAATGTCATAAATAGTTTTCATATATCAATTAACATCATACAAGGTGCAGTAAACATAAATCAAGCCAAATCAATATTTGGTGTGACCACCTTTGTCTTCAAAACAGCACCAATTATCATAGGTACACCTGGACACAGTTTTTCTTGGTTGTTGGCAGATAGGATGTTCCAAGCATCTCAGAGAATTTGCCACAGTTCTTCATTCTGTTTAGGCTGTCTCCATTTCTTCCATCTCTTCATGTAATCCCAGACTGACTCGATGTTCAGTGGGGGGGGGGGGGGGCTCTGTTGGGGTCATGCCATCTGTTGCAGGGTTCCCTGTTCTTCTTTTCTATTATATTATATTTGCAAAAGGGATGTTTGAGAGTCTAAAATGTATATTTCCTATTGACACACTAAAGCTGAAGATATAAATAACCAGACAATGTGTTTGTGAAACATCTTATGTGCCTAAGACTTTTGCATAGTACTGTACACCTGTCCCAAATATGCTTGTATATATCCCTCTTAAATATGTCTGTGTAAATCTGCCTCATATATGCTCTTCGACGCATACAGTATATATCTGTCCCATGCCACATCCATTCCATATGCTATATACTGTACATGCGTATAAATCCTGTACATGAGCCATATACTTCATGATACCTTTGCTATAGTATTCCATTCTTTAACATGATAATGAATTAAGATAATTTCAGTTCGCAATTGTGCTTTACAGAAGGCTTTAATAGATTTTTTCCTATTTGGAAAATTAACCTACTTTACAGTGAGTTTAGAATTTAGCATTGTTTTGTGTGCTCATATTTTGTGGCCTGTGATTTCTTTCCCACAGTAGCACAGATGCAGGTGATGACTCAGGAGAACTGGACTTCAGTGCTTTACTGAAAAAGAGGTGAGTACTTGGACATCTTGGATAGTAAATTACGTCAGATACAATTAATGTATACAATTTTTAACAATTTAGTATATGTTAATTTAAAAGAGCTAAATTTGGTGTGTATGAATTAAGCAAATACTTTCCTGTATTAAGTGATTTGTAGTTCTTTAGAGTATGATGTGCACAGTGATTTTTTTCCCATTTATAATTTGTGTAAAATGTCCTCTTCCTCAATGCTACTACCATATTCAGAGAGTAAGTGAGTCATACTGAACTGCCTGCTTATTTGCCATGTGTATGAAGGAATGTTGAGTGTTGTATTGCCTACTGTGCGTGCCTGACAGATTTCCTTTGATTATTCTCCCTCCTAATCAGTCACCGATTGCACTTTAGTCCTATGTTTTTCCTTTGCAGACTGTACACCCACTTGCAACAGAACTAGATACACAGAGTCATGTTTAAATTATTTTTAGCAAGCTCCTTCACCATTACTCATATACACTGAATTTATCACATAAATACACCTAGAACTTCTACGTCATTCTACATCCCATGGAATTCTTTCCACGTTTAATAAGTCTTGACACGAAAGCATATCAAATTTGGTTTGTCAGTAAACTGTGCGATCATGCAAACAGCTTTCTAATCTCTAATCTTTATATAGTACACACAAGTGGCACATGAAGAGAATACATGTAAATAAGGCAGAACCTGCTCTAGGAGAGAATTTAGGCTGCATGTTTTGTTAAAGTGCTTTTATAACTTTGTTTAAAATTGTCTTGATGGTGAAGCAGTTATGTTATGTGATCTGAGAGCTTGTATAATCAGCTGTGGTTTGTCTTACCATGCTTGACGCTTGGGTTATGCCTTTACATAACTGCAGCAGCTTCTTAAAAACTGGCCCATGATAAGATATTGATAAGAAAAATCTATTTATTAACATGATGTGTAGCATATTCATTTTTTGATATTGTGAAGTAATAATGTAACATTAATGTGTTAATGTTTTTGAGACTTAAACATAAAGATAACAATATTAAAACATTGTGGAGATGTTTGCCTTGTGCTCAATAAAATGTATTTAGACCCGATTTATCACCTTTCCTGAACCTCCATCTTCTGTGTTGGGACTCCAGAGCTGTTCACGTGAGCACTGAGCCTGACGTAGATGTATGGGACATCCTACAGAAGGCCCCAGCCTCCGAGTATGAAAAGATTGCCTTCCAGTATGGAATTACAGACCTGCGGGGGATGCTTAAGAGACTTAAAAAAATGAAAAAGGAAGAGAAGAAAAGTGCAGGTTTGCAGCCATGTTGTTATCCACACTACAAAAATATAGTTCATTTACTACTTTCACTGTTAGTTTTTCAGTAGTTGTAAGGGTGAAACACTGGATGTGAACAGAAGACTGAAGTGTGCTGTTCATAAGAAAATATCAAAGATTTATTTGTCACATGCTCATGTGGTGCACTGGCAGTGAAATACTTTTTTCCAACAAATCAATTAAATTGTGCAAGAGTACAATCCCCCCAATAATGGGGTTATATATATATTTATATATTTAATATAATACTTTATAGTACATACATAAGTGCATAGATATATAAAAGAAGTAGTTTCTCATTCTAAAAGTAGCTGCTGATCTTTTTGTCCTCATTGTAATTCTCCTTGGCCCTGACCACAGCATTTCTAAGGAAGCTGGACCCAGCGTACCAGGTTGAAAAGGGACACAAGATCAAACTGCAAATCGAGGTGGCTAATGAAGATGCAGAGGTTAAATGGTTAAAAAATGGTCAAGAGATTCAACCAACAGGAAGGTATCTACTTGGAAAGGCATCCTTTTGATGTGCTCTTATATAAAAATAAATAAATAAAAAAACACAATTGTAAACATTGAGTAAACTTGACAATGCGTTCTCTCTTCATAGAATGATTTTGATCACAAATAACTGTCTATTTCTTTGACTCTTGCCATCACTGTGTGCCTGTGGATGGATGGACTGCCCTTCCTGCTCTCCAATATCAACCAAAGCAAGTGAGTAGCACTCAGCAGTCTGCATATGAAAGTATGCGGCTTACACGCGATAATGACTCATCTGTGGGGTTAGATGTCTCAAACGGCCTGTTGACTCTATGAATATGCAGGGATAGTGTTCCAAGAATACAGCACTGTAGACTCGCATGACAATGTGAGTGCCATTGGATGGAGGTTGTCATAGATGTTTAAGGACAGACTGGAATAACAATAAAGAAAAGCTATTCTCAAGTGGTGACTCTCGGTGAACTCAGTTAAATAAAACATGTTTCACAATAGAATATTAAAGGAAGAATTCACCCAGAAGTTACTCACCCTCAAATTGTTCCAAACATTTATGACTTTCTTTTTTCGTGAAACAAAAAAAGAGATGTTTGGCAGTCACCAATGTCTCAGTCACCATTCACTTTAATTTCACACACATACATATATATATTGGCACCAAAAGTTTGGAATAATGTACAGATTTTGCTGTTTCGGAAGGAAATTGGTACTTTAATTCACCAAAGTGGCATTCAACTGATCACAATGTATAGTCAGGACATTAATGATGTAAAAAAACAGCACCATCACTATTTGAAAAAAGTAATTTTTAATCAAATCTAGACAGGCGCCATCACCCCAACACCTTATCCTTGAGTAATCATGCTAAATTGCTAATTTGGTACTAGAACATCACTTGCCATTATATCAAACACAGTTGAAAGCTATTTGGTTCGTTAAATGAAGCTTAACATTGTATTTGTGTTTGTTTTTGAGTTGCCACAGTATGCAATAGACTGTCATGTCTTAAGGTCAATATTAGGTCAAAAATGGCAAAAAAGAAACAGCTTTCTCTAGAAACTCATCAGTCAGTCATTGTTTTGAGGAATGAAGGCTATACAGTGCTTGAAATTGCCCCAAAAAACTAAAGATTTCATACAAAGGTGTACACTACAGTCTTCAAAGACAAATGACAACTGGCTCTAACTAGGACAGAAAGAGATGTAGAAGGCCAGATGTACAACTAAACAAGAGGATAAGTACATCAGAGTCTCTAGAAGAAATAGACGCCTCACATGTCCTCAGCTGACAGCTTCATTGAATTCTACCTGCTCAACACCAGTTTCATGTATAACAGTAAAGAGAAGACTCAGGGGTGCAGGCCTTATGGGAAGAATTGCAAAGAAACTTTTGAAACAGAAAAACTAAAAGAAAAGTTTAGAGTGGGCAAAGAAACACAGACATTGGACAACAGATAATTGGAAAAGAGTGTTATGGATCTTAACCCCATTGAGCTTTCGTGGGATCAGCTAGACTGTACGGTGCATGAGAAGTGCCTGACAAGACAAGACATCTATGGCAAGTGCTACAGGAAGTGTGGGGTGAAATGTCACCTGAGTATCTGGACAAACTGACAGCTGGAATGCCAAGGATCTGCAAAGCTGTCATTGCTGCACGTGGAGGATTTTTTTTATGAGAACTCTTTGAAGTAGTTTAAGTTTATTTTTTTCAAATTGTAATAGTAATTTTCACATTATTAATGACCTGACTATACATTGTGATCAGTTTAATGCCACTTTGGTGAATAAAAGTACCAATTTCTTCCCATAAGAGCAAAATCTGTACATTATTCCAAACTCATAGCCGTCTGTGTGTGTGTGTGTGTGGGGGGGGGGGGGCAGGTTTAAGTTTTTTTTAGGTTATAAACTGGTAATTACAAGGGTATTATGCTATAAATGTGGTTTATGAGGACATTTCTAGTGTCCCCATAATTCATATCGCTTAAAAAAACATACTAAACAATGTTTTATTGAAAATGTAAAAATGCAGAACGTTTTTTGTGAGGGTTAGGTTTAGGGGTAGGGTTAGGGGATAGAATCTATAGTTTGTACAGTATAAAAATCATTATGTCTATGGGGAGTCCTCATAATGATAGCTGCATCAACAAGTATGTGTGTGTGTGTGTGTGTGTGTGTGTGTGTGTGTGTGTGTGTGTGTGTGTGTGGAATAATTGATGACAAACCGTTGAATTATTGAAAAATAATGCACACCCGAAGTGGTAATGCGGTCATGATGCGCAGCTGTCTTGTGAGTGGAACTACTTTCTTCCACCATGGATTCAGTGTCTTGCTCTGATACACCTCAAGGCTTCGTTGCTAGTTCAAAAACATCACTTTAGAACTAGCAACGGAGGATAGCGAGGCTCACGCTGCTTTAGCACTTACTGGAGTAATGAGGTAGTACGTTTGTGCGTGTGTGTGTGTGAGTTACCTATTTTGTGTTGGTCAAGAATGTTGTTATTAATATTTGGATACTTTTTTTTTTTAAGGCCAATCTGAGCTTAAAGGGTTAAACAAGTGTTTTATTCCCTATCTGTCATATATTTGTGTTGTGCATTTGTTAGAGCCTCTCTAACATTCATACTTTGTCCCTATCTAGAGAACAAAGCCAGAAATGTCACTGAATAATTTCTTATTGTCCCTCAGGTACATCTTTGAGAGTGTAGGCAACAAACGCTTTCTCACCATCAACAACTGTACACTGGCAGATGATGCTGCCTACACCTGCTTGGTTGGGGACGAGAAGAGCTTCACTGAGCTCTTTGTTAAAGGTAATTTATCTTCCACAGATGGAGGTCACTGAGAGAAGGACAGAGAAAATTGAAATAGCAGCTTCTACAAATCTATAAAATCTATTATGATTCTTGGGCTTATTTGTCATGTATTCTTTCCTCTCTTTTCGTCTCTTGTTTCTCTTTGTGCCTTTCAGAGCCCCCTGTTCTGATCTTGCGTAATCTAGAGGATCAGATGGTAATGAAGGGAGAAAGAGTGGAGTTCGAGTGTGAAGTGTCTGAAGAAGGTGCTCAGGTGAAATGGTAAGCCTGTCAACACGCACAACAAACAAGTTAATAATATTAAATGTATAGCTCACCCAAAAATGTAAATTCTCTCATCATTTACTCATGCTCATGCCTGCTCAGATGTGTATGACTTTCTTTCTTCTGCTGAACACAAACAAAGATTTTTAAAAGAATATTTCAGCTCTGTAGGTCCTCACAATGCAAGTAAACGGGTACCAAAATTTTGAAGCTCTAAAATGCACATAAAGGCAGCTCGAAAATAGTCCATACAACTCCGGTGATATACAGTATATCTTCAGAAACAGATCAATATTTAAGTCCTTTTTAACTATAAATTCTTCTCCCTGTCAGTAGTTGGCAATATGCACCAAAGAATGTGAATCACCAAAAACAAAAGAAAAATGAATGGGACGTGAAAATGGAGATTGATAGTAAAAAGGACTTAAATATCGATCTGTTTCTTACCCATACTTGCATTACTTCTGAAGATATGAATTTAACCACTGGAGTCTTATGGATTACTTTTATGCTGTCTTTATGTACTTTTGATATTTTGTCTCCATTAACTTGAATTGTATGGACCTACAGAGATGAATATTCTTCTAAAAATCTTTGTTTGTGTTCAGCAGAAGAAAGTAAGTCATACACATCTGGGATGGCTTGTGGGTGAGTAAATGATAAGAGAATTTTCATTTTTGGGTGAACTATCCCTTTAAATTACGTTTCAGACTAACGTTGGCCAGTTTGTGTATTTCTTCTCCACCTTCGAAAATGGTTCCAAAAGAAGCCAAAGCATCTAGCACAACTCGCTCAATGCACTGCTCTCATACGTGGTGTTTCGTTTGTAAACAAAGCAGTATTTTGAACAAATCGAAGACAGTGATTATCAATGAGGGGGCCGGGGCCCACTGGGGGGCTCAGTAAATTTCTAAGGGGGCCATAAGGTGACTTCAAATAACCTTTAATAAAAATGCTCAAAATCAAGTTGTACATGTAAACAGACATATTTCTTATTTTAATTCAACAGCTGCCTTCAACTGTTTTTACTGAAGAATAATTTTTTCTATTGACATTCCTAGTTTCTGTTAATAAAGTTTGCAACTTTCACATTAAAGTAGAAATACCAGAGGAAATATCTTAGCCTGTATGTGGGGCCTTGAAAATTGTCTTGGACAGCGGAGGACCTTGGAATCAAAAAGGTTTTGAGTGAACAAATTGTTGACTTGATGCTCCCACATAAACATAAAAAAAAGCTTATTTGTCGCCACCTACTGGCATAAAGATGTATTCAACAGAAATGGTCACTAAACAAATCAGTACTATTTGATAAGCCACAGACACAGACAAGAGGAGTGATACAAATAGTGAAATGTCCCAGTGCTATTAAAATGTTGTCATAAGTTAAAAGAAGTAGAGTTTGAGTGTGAAGTGTTTGAAGAAGGCATTTGCATGCACACTTGTTCTTTCCATTAGCCATAACCCCATTTCCAGGACTGACCAATAAAAGGCCTTTCAGGTAAGATATGTATCTGTAAACATGTACACACAAGCAAACATGATGCAATAAATGCTGAAACCAGAGAAGAGTTTTAAAAAGATGAACATTTCACAAGCTGTCCATCTTCCGGGATGAGTCAGAGTCCTGACATTCCTCAGATGTCCAGTAGATGGCATATGTGTCTCTTTAAACGTGGCTGACTGGCTGGTAGGGTGAGTCACACTGACTGACAGATGGAGGTGTGTGAGTGAGTGCTGGCTCTGCCATAGCTGTAGCCAAGGCTCTATATCACCCTGGGCTGTAAATGATCAGAGCCTGGAAAAGGTCACAGCAGCCTTTTAGCACCTCAGAAGTGTCCTAGAATAGAATGAGTAAGTCCTTGGCAGTTTGTGGCAACTCTCTTGAACAGTGGATGATTTTCTAGAATCAACATGATTGGAGAAAAACAGAACTAGATACTGTTCCTGGTACTAATACTCCCTAATATAAGGCTTTATATTACAAGTGGAATGGGATAGGAATTTCGCTTTGTGTAAACTTATTTGAATGAAAATTTGTGAACTGTAATGATACAGAGTTGTATCACTTTGGGATCAGTACAAAAGCTTGTGGGCCTATGATAAATGATTAGCAGCTATTCACTTAAAGGGATAGTTCACCCAAAAGTGAAAATTCTCTGATCATTTACTCACCCTCATGCCATCTGAGATGTGTATGATTTTCTTTCTTCTGCAAAACACTTTTGAAGATTTGTAGAAAAAGATCCAGGCTCAGCAGGTCCTTAGAACAGGAGAGGATGGTGATTAGATATTTGTAGGTCCAAAAATCACAGATAGTCAGCATAAAAGTAATCCATCCTGTCTCCAGTGGTGACATTAATGTTTTCTAAAGCGAAGCGATCACTTTGTGTGCAAAAAATAATGATATTTAAGCACTTTAACTATAAAAGATCGCTTCCAGTCAGGCGTTGGTGAATGGCTGAATTTACCCGAGTGCTCCCGTGACGTAAGCGCAATGGCATTTTTGGGTGAACTTTCCCTTTAATATGTCGTTACTCCTTCACAACATCTGCTATTTGATTTATTTAATTTTGCTGTCATTGCCTCTCAGTAATGTTCATAAATGAAGATTGATGTTTCAGAGGCTGATGAGTATAGTACATAGCCATGACACCTTTAGTCATAATTGTTGGTCCTGCATAGTTCAAGTGAAACTTTCTTGGAATTTAACTCACTATTGTAAATATTTTAACTTTTTCCCCCTCAGTTTCCTGCTTTAATGTTCATGACTTTAGCAGTATAGTTTGATACATATTTAAATGTATATATGTATGGGTGAATATATACATTTATGATTAATGATTAATTCACATGACACTTAAGTTTACCTGACAGTTTTAAAGGGACAGTTCACCTAAAAATGAAAATTCTCTCAGCATTGACTTTCTTTCTTCTGCAGAACACAAATGAAGATTTTTTAGAAGAATAGCTCTGTTGGTCCTTTCAATGCAAGTGAATGGTGACCAGAAATCTGAAGGTCCAAAAAGCAGCATAAAAGTAATCCATAAGACTCCAGTGGTTTAATCCATATCTTCAAAAGCAATATGATAGTTGTGGGTGAGAAACAGATCAATATTTAAGTAGTTGTTTTTACTATAAATCTCTGCTTTCACTTTCAGATGTGAAAGTGAATCTAAACAGGTGCCACATGCAACTTTCAGATGTAAAAATGAAATGGAAAGTGGAGATTTATAGTAAAAAAGGACTCAAATATTAATCTGTTTCTTACCCACACCTATCATATCGCTTTTGAAGACATGGATTTAACAACTAGAGTCATATGGATTACTTTTATGCTGCTTTAATCTGCCACCATTCACTTGCATTGAAAGGACCAACAGAGCTGAGTTATTCTTCTAAAAATCTTTGTTTGTGTTCTGCAGAAGAAAAAAGTAAAATACTGTACATCTGGGATGGCATGAGGTTGAGTAAATTATGAGAGAATTGTATTTTTTTGGGTGACCTATCCCTTTAACAAATATTAATGAGTTCCAAACCTCTGAATCTTACAGGGAGAAAGATGGTGTTGAACTCACCCGAGATGAGTCTTTCAAGTACCGCTTTAAGAAAGATGGATGTAAGCATGTCCTTATCATTAATGATGTGACCAAGGAGGACTGTGGACACTACCAGGTGAAAACCAATGGAGGCCAATCTTTAGCAGAGCTCATGGTTCAGGGTAAGTAGGACTAGCTGATTGATTGTAGTATTTCTAAGTCTTAGGTACATCACCATAGCTTGTTCTAGTTTATGTGACATGATAATTTGCAGATTGATTTCTGTAGATTGTTTGGGTTGCGAATACCATATTTGACCGTGGGAAGAATGCTTGCATAAAAATGCTTTGCATAGTAACCCATTTTACCCCATCTCCCTTAAACCCCACCCATTTATGGTCATGTCACTCAAAGCTCACCTCTTGTCAGTTCAGAAAACATGGCCACAAGGTTACAGCACACACAATGCCCACATGCCAGCTATTGTTAGACCGCCTGGCCCATATATTTTAACAGGGCAGGTGACTCTGTCTGTTTCTTGCTCACTTTCTCTTTCTGTCTCTGTCACACACTGCTCTCTCTCTCTCTCTCTCTCTCTCTCTCTCTCTCACACACACTCTCACTCTTATTAGAATCTAAGAAAGATTTATTACTCGTTCCCTTTCTCTCCCATTTCTTTTTATTGTCTGTATCTCTCTCTTTCTCACTCTCTTTCTTCTGTATTTCCCTTCATCATTCCATTCTCTATAAGCCATTCTGAATCTTCAAGCATGCATTGCACTATACAATCAACCTAATACCCAGGTATGTCTGCTGCCAAGTTATCTTAGTTTATCTGGGCTTTAGATCAATTACTGGATGTGCTTATAAGAAAAAGAAAAGCCAGCTGCCAAGCAATACCAGTGTGCTAGTGGGAATGTTACCATACCATTACCATACCCCACCTCTTAATGTTATGCTCTTAAATGCTGCTCAGTAGGGCCTGCTTTGCAGCAGTCCAAATTACCTTCTAGAGAGGATTTTGCTATATATTTTGGACTTACTTTTAATAAATATATGTATTTTTATTAGGTTATGTACTTTTAAATGGCCTAAATCCCTTACAAATGTACTGTGACAGCACCATGGTAAAGTGATGGTATCAAATAATAATACCATGGCACTGACTAATAACCATATTCATATACTGTAGGACTACTTAAGTATTTACATTGGTACAGGTCTTCAAGGTACTTAAAAGAAATCCATAGTACTGTGTAGTTACTGATGTTAACATATGGTAGCTCAGCATTTGTCCTGTAATATGGTAAGCTTCCATATTTTTTTTTTTTTTTTTTTGCTGTTTTGTCTTTTCAGTCTGTTTAAATGTTTGGTCAAGTGTGATGATGTAGTGTCCTCTTTGTCCTGTAACCTTTAGAAAAGCAGCTAGAGATCTATCAAAACATTGCTGACCTGACGGTGAAGGCCAAAGACCAGGCTGTGTTCAAGTGTGAGGTTTCTGATGAAAATGTTAAAGGCATCTGGTACAAAAATGGAGTGGAGGTGAAGCCTGACGCCAGAACACATATCACACACATTGGCAGGTGAGTGTGTGTGAGTTGGAGAGGAATGCTGAAGGTACTGTAAATGTACTGACTGTGCACCCTTCCCTCAGATGAAAATGTTTAAGACAACAAGAAGACAAAATACTGATTAAAAATATATATGTAAATATATGTACTGTATATTGCATTATATGCAATTCCATCATATGAGCAGGATCAATGATTTGTTCATAAGAGATCTTGGATCTTAAATTGAGAATATTAAGAGAATCCTTTTCTTTAGGATTCATAAGCTCACCATTGATGACGTGAAGCCAGAGGATGAGGGTGACTACACCTTCATTCCTGAGGGCTTTGCCTTCAATCTCTCTGCCAAGCTCAACTTCTTGGGTATTTCCTCTCATTTAACACAAATGTATGCATTAACCCTTTTTCATTTCTGCAACATTGTTATTCAAATTATTGTCTCTCTTTTATCCTTACAGAGGTCAAGATTGACTATGTTCCTCGTCAAGGTAAAAAAGGACAATTTATCAATAATATGTAATCAAGTTTTTATGAGAACTACTTTACATCCAAAATATTAAAATAAAGCAGTGTAACAATGTGTTTGACTGGTGGCCGCTGACTCTGATCTTATTTACTTAAAATTAAGATCCTCCCAAGATTCACCTGGACTGCATGGGGCGCACAGCTGAGTCCACTATCTTGGTTGTAGCAGGAAACAAACTGCGACTTGATGTACCAATTACAGGAGATCCTGCCCCCACTGTGGTTTGGACCAAATCAGAAAAGGTAGGAGCAATTCGTTAAATTTTGTCTGCCATCGGTTCTCAAAGCTGATAGGTCTGCTCAGTTCTAACTGACATTCAGAATGTTTTTTTATTTTTTATTTTAATTTTTTTACATGAACTGCATTCTATGAATTCCTCTGCAGTATTTTGAAGTGTGTGTGGTGTTTGTGGTGTACTGTACTTCTTTACGATTTGCCATGTTGTCCTGCAAATGTAACAGGAGATCCAGCATGTGGGCTTCAAAACGCTTAGAAGCCTTGAGAGGTAGGTAACATGTCCCAGCCTTAACCAGAAAGTCTGTTGAGGTTCAGTGGGACTGGGATGTTTGTACTGAAATTGGAGGTTGATGGTTCAGTTTCTCACACTTAACCTTTGATCTGGTTGCCATGGCTTCACTGCTTCTGCTCTGCTTATGTAGGATAAGTCTAAGGAGGGAGAGTCGCATCCTGAACCAACGCGCACATGGACACTGAAGAGCGGTGAAGTGAGTTTGTGCCTGAAAAACAACAACACCAACCTGATCACTTGTACGGCGCACATTATCATGTGCTGCAGTGTCTTCTATGCTTCATGCTCTGGCTGTGATGTCTTTTTATTAACTCATGTTGCATGGTGATGCAGTCTTGGTCAATTTAATCCAGGGGGACACTCCACAGAACTTATGTTCATATATTTGCCTGTTAATATTTATTGCTTCATTTTTAAAGGTGCGCTCAGTAAGTTTTTGTTGACGATGTCTTGAACTTACACTGACACCTAGTGGCGTAGATGCAGCATCATTCAGACGCAACAGTTTTCAGTTACTGATGTCATTGTAGAAATTCACTATTCATGACATGAATCAGCCAGACATGATTAATTAAATCCCTGAGTGAAAGTGTCCAGTAACAGGGCAGTTACTGAGATTAAAGTAATAGTTCACCCAAAAATGAAAATTCTTTCATGATTTACTTACCTTAAAGTCATGTGGATTATTTTTATGCTGCCTAAATATGCCTATTGGACCGTCAAATAGCCAGCAGCCTGATGGCACCCATTTACTTGCATTGTATGGACAAACAGAGCTGAAATGTGCTTATAAAAATCTTCACTTTGGTTCTGCTGAAGAAGGAACTTCATACACATCTGGGATGGCTTCAAGGTAAGTAAATCATGAGAGGGTTTTCGTTTTTGGTGAACTAACCCTTTAAGCAAGTAGTATTCGGCTGATCATGTGATCTTAACATGGAAGCCCCTATGAGGGGACCCTCTCCATGTAGAATAAAACCAATTTTATAGGGTTTGTGATATGACTGGAGTCTTCATCTCAGCAAAATAAAGAAACGTCCTCTCACTTTCAACTGCTTTTATTTTCAGCAAACTTAACATGTGTAAATATTTGTATGAACATAAAAAGATTCAACAACTAAGACATAAACTGAACAAGTTTCACAGACATGTGACTAACAGAAATGGAATAATGTGTCTTTGAACAAAGGAGGTGGGGGGGGTAACAGTCAGTATCTGGTGTGGCCACCAACAGCATTAAGTACTGCAGTGCATCTCCTCCTCATGGACTGCACCAGATTTGCCAGTTCTTGCTGTGAGATGTTACCCCACTCTTCCACCAAGGCACTTGCAAGTTCCTGGAAATTTCTGGGGGTAGTGGCCTTAGCCCTCACCCTCTGATCCAACAGGTCCCAGACGTACACAATGGGATTGAGATTCGGGCTCTTCGCTGGTCATGGCAGAACACTGACATTCCTGTCTTGCAGGAAATCATGCACAGAATGAGCAGTATGGCTGGTGGCATTGTCATGCAGGAGGGTCATGTAAGGATGAGCCTGTAGGAAGGGTAGCACATGAGGGAGGAGGATGTCTTCCCTGTAACGCACAGCATTGAGATTGCCTGCAATGCAACAAGCTCAGTCCGATGATGCTGTGGCACACCGCCCCAGACCATGACGTACCCTCCACCTCCAAATCGATCCCGCTCGAGTACAGTTCTCAATGTAATGCTCATTCCTTCGACAATAAACGCGAGTCCGACCATCACCCCTGGTGAGACAAAACCGTGACTCGTCAGTGAAGAGCACTTTTTGCCAGTCCTGTCTGGTCCAGCGAAGGTGGGTTTGTGCCCATAGGCGACGTTGTTGCAGGTGATGTCTGGTAATGACCTGCCTTACAACAGGCCTACAAGCCCTCAGTCCAGCCTCTCTCAGCCTATTGCGGACAGTCTGAGCACTGATGGAGGGATTGTGCATTCCTGGTGTAACTCGGCAGTTGTTGTTGCCATCCTGTACCTGTCCCGCAGGTGTGATATTCGGATGTACCTATCCTGTGCAGGTGTTGTTACACATGGTCTGCCACTGCGAGGACGATCAGCTGTCCTTCCTGTCTCCCTGTAGTGCTGTCTTAGGCTTCTCACAGTATGGACATTGCAATTTACTGCCCTGGCCACATCTGCAGTCCTCATGCCTCCATGCAGCATGCCTAAGGCATGTTCACGCAGATGAGCAGGGACCCTGGGCATCTTTCTTTTGGTGTTTTTAAGAGTCATTAGAAAGGTCTCGTTAGTGTCCTAATTTTTTATAACTGTGACCTTTAATTGTCTACCGTCCGTAAGCTGTTAGTGTCTTAACGACCGTTCCACAGGTGCATGTTCATTAATTGTTTATGGTTCACTGAACAAGCATGGAAAACATTGTTTAAACCCTTTACAATAAAGATCTGTAAAGTTATTTGGATTTTTACAAAATTATCTTTAAAATACAGTGTCCTGAAAAAGGGACATTTCTTATTTTTTTCTGAGTTTATAAGAAGTCATAATTTTAGATGTATGTTTCAAAATTGCAATTAATTTCTGTTGAAATAAAACTTTTAAAATGAGGAAAGAATTACTGAATGCACCTTTAAATGTATCATTTGCTCTTTTATTGTTCAGTGTGGTGATTGAAAATGTGAAAATTTGATAAAGCCAAACTGTGGTTCTTCTTCCCCTGGGTACAAAGGAAACAAGCTGCTCTAACATTAACACAAGCATCACTTTGAATTACAAATCAAGTGACACTTCTACAAAGCATCAGGAGTTTCATACACACTACACACAACTCTGTAGCACACTGTGTCAACCAGGTGAGTGCATCTTTCATAATATAAAGTTCATAAGAAATGAAGTTTGAACATAAGAGCTATGCACCATCCAATCATAGGAATTAGGGCAGGTAATGAACAGGTAATGTATAATAGCTGAGATTTCAGATATCAGTGTTATCTAAGGGTGTGTTAGCATTTGCAAGGACTGTATTATATTAGAATTTCTTCTTTGATCTGTTCTTGATTGCCTGGTTTTTGATTAGTCTGCTAAGTTGAATGTGAAAGGCTTGTGACTGATCCAGAGTGACGTCAATAAATTATTGATAAATTATTTTTATAACAAGTGGTTGTGATTGATGGATCAGGTGCTGACAGACACAGATGGGCGTGTCCATGTGGAGAGTACCAAAGGCCATTGCATCTTTACCATAGAGGGGGCGGAACGTCAGGATGAGGGCGTGTACTCTGTCATTGTTCGGAATCCTGCTGGAGAGGATACTGCTGACATTAATGTCAAAGTTGTTGGTAAGCTTCTTTAAAGCCCATTTGGATGGGTACACCTGCCAGCTGTTCCCTGGGAAGCTGAAGTTAGCCTCTGATTTGAATGAACCCATATTTTTGTATCGTTTCATTTTTTAAATAGTTTTGTGTAAATTTACAGCATTAAACTTGGTGTTGTTTTACCCTAGGATTAATTAACTTAATTAAGTTACCACTGCTGTGATGAGGTTTCTAATGCAGCAGCTGAGGGAGTCACAGAAAAGTTGGCACATTTCTCTCTTCTGACTACCATAAATAATCCACTGCTCTTCATTTTTTTTTTTTTTTTTTTTTTTTTAACCCTTTTGGAAAGTCATAGAGAAATACAGTAACAGTGAAGTTTTTATTTAGCTGTCGGAGCAAATAGGAATATAACAATAATATTTGCTGTGGTGTCCTGTTCACCACAATAGAAGTTTACCCTGCTATAGTTTACTTCCGAGTTCATCGTTTATCAGTAATAATAATCAAATCTATTGTCAAGTTCCTCTTTGCATTAAAACGTTTATCTAGACTTGGTTTATCAGTTGGTTCTCAATTATACGGGTTGCGAGCACAAAGCTCTTAAAGCTCGAGCTCTTAAACTCGCAGCTTTGCGAGAATCAGTGAGTAGGGGGGCGTTCATCAAAAAAAGGTTGAGAACCACTGCTCTATCAGAAACGCTCCGTTTAGGTGCTGCTTCTCCTTTCAGATTTGACAGTAAAAGCGCACTGTTATGATTGGCTCTCTGCTCTTGACTGATCTGCTCTCTGTATTTGCCATCCCACTCCTCACCACTGCTAGGCGGGTTACGGAAGTGACAAGGTAAAGTAGGCATTGATGTGTCAGATGTAAATGTCTACCACGGTGTGACATTACAAAGTGGAGGAAGTAGAGAATGAGTAATTTTAGCAGCTTGGTTTAAACAAATCCTCTTTTTGCAGTAAGGAGGAAGTTTTGAGTTCTGAAACTTGAAAGTTTTTATAGTACAATGACCTCTTACTATATACGTCAAAAGATCTATGAATTTTTTATTCGTCATGTCATGACCCCATTGGCCCGAGGAGGCACACTGAAGCCCCTGAAGAGACTGTGGAAACGCAACTGGCCCTGGCACACACTAGCACACCCATATTTGGCCTGATAGTGGAAACGCAGCTAATGTTCCATCAGACAGTCTAGGTCCAGTTCTTTTTCTGGCAGTTTATTTTCACCCTGTGTGTGAAGTTTTGCCATCTTAACTCTTGTCCTACATGTTTAATGCTTGGTTAAATAAATAACTTTATTTTCGACATGCCAGCCAATGATGTCAAAATACCTTGGGCATTTGTACGTCCAAAAGTGTTACAGAAATCCATTGTTTGAGAGTAGAAACCTCTGATGTTGTATGACTTCCTTTTAGAGTATTAGACACTACTCAAAACTTATTAGTAAAAAACATTTTCACTTATCATTCACTCTATTTATAACTCAGTGGCTCCTACAGATGTTTATGTTATACAGTTATACATTCAAAATTACATTTTAAATTGCAGGGGGCTTATTAGCTGTACCGCACTTCACTTTGACTGCACTATGTGACACCACATACTGTAGAAATCCTAGAGGAGAACTGTGAATGTGGGTTGATATGGAGAATGCTTTAAAATATATCAATATTGTTTTTGTGACCGCAATCTTTTGTGATAGAGCTCTTAATTTTTTGCAGATGTGCCAGATCCACCTGAAGCTCCCAGAATCCTGAGCGTCGCTGAAGATTCCTGTGTTGTCCAGTGGGATGCCCCACTGTTTGATGGTGGCCAGCCAGTCATAGGTGAGTTACCTAATTATAGTAAATAGTGTTACTAAAGTTAGTTCATAATGTCCCAACTGTAAAATATTGTTGTTGACCTCATCATCAAGTTCTTAAGACCTATAAATGAATTTGACTTAAGGCTAACTTGAGGCAACCTTTAACTAACTTCATGGTGAATTTTAATAACACCCTAATGTTGCTGAAAAATGTTGAATTCCCCTTGTAAGTTCCAGTTTGGAGGAAATGTATGAGGAAAATATTGAGCTTATTTTGTCTTTTCAGGTTATGTACTGGAAAGGAAGAAGAAAAAGAGCTACAGATGGATGAGACTCAATTTTGATCCTTTTAAAGATACTACATATGAAGCCAAGAAAATGATTGAGGGTGTACCCTATGAGATGCGCATTTATGCAGTGAACGCCATCGGAATGTCCCGCCCCAGTCCCGCCTCCCAGCCATTTGTGCCAATTGGTAAGTTCTGCTGCTTTGGTTTATACCTTTAGTTGTGTGTCCAGGTGACATTTTTTTCACCAATTTTGTATGTTGTTGAATGCTTTTTTTAAGCCTCTAAAAGAAGAAATTTGCATTTACATTTAATTGTTGTTTTGGTAAACAGGGTAATGCATGCTGAATGTCATCAGTAACAGGTGTAGTGGACTCAGACCATTGTTGTTGTTTTTGTTTTTTTGTGTGTGTGTGAAATCTAGTCATTTAGTAGTGCTATATTTTGGAAAGATCCAAGCCTTACTCAAGGTACTGGCTATAGTGCTACTGAGAGGTTGTGCTCTATGTTGTCCTTCTCATAAGGCATCTGCTTTCTAATCCGCTTGCCATTTAAGGATGGCTTTTCCAATCAAGACACCTGGAGCTATCTAGTTGACACAACGAACAGGTTGTGTTCTGTTAAAGGGTTCTAAAAAGCTCCTATTTGGTGATACAACGACTTAAAAAATTGACATATTTTCTAGCGTCCATAATTTGCCTGGCTCATCTTTAACATAATCTTCCAGTGAGAGGTGTTAAAAGCATTGCTATCTGTGTAGACTGTTGTCGGTTGTAAGGCAGCTGATTAGGAAATTATCTTTGGCATCCTCCTCTATAAATAATGGCACGTTAGCACACCGCAAAGCTGTGTCCAGTCTTGTGGTATCTATTGCATTGTCAAAGGAGAGGAGGGGGCTGGACGCTGCACTTTCTTTGTTGCTTACCCTGTCAACGTCACTGCGCCCAGAGGAGAGGACCACAGCAGGTGTTACAGAACAGACAGACACTATTCAGGAGGCTCTACTTGGAAAACGCACCAGACTGAAGTGACCCAGAGACAAAATGACCAAACCTAAGCTCCCCAAGACTGCTGAGAAGAAGCCAGCCGATGCACCACCGGCCGATGCTCCTACAGAGACCAAAGAGCCAGAGGCAAAAGAAACACCACCTCCAGAACAGCCTGTGCAAAAGGCCAGTGCTGAAGCTCCAGCACCTCAAGCTGAGGAGGCAGCAGCTCCTGGAGATGAAAAAGCTCCTGCTCCCCTTGCAGACAGTGCTCCCTCAGGAGAAGCAGCTCCACCAGTAGAGGAGGGGACACCATCTGCTGTCGAAGCATCCCCAGCGGAAATTGCCCCCCCACAGGAGCCGGAACCAGAGCCTGAACCTTTTGGCAGTAGGCATCTATTTCTAACACACTCTGTCTTTGTTTGTGAAGCCTGTTAATACATGGATTATGTTCTCATAGTCTACAGTATGTGACATCTTTATATTTGTAGGATGATTTTGTTTTCAAAGTGGTTGATAGTGGCATATATTTGGCTTTTTTTGATTCACCATTATCTGTCATTACACGGATAGGTCAGCCAGAAATTTAAATTGTCATCATTTACTCATCCTTTTTATTTCTTCTGTGGAACAAAAAAGGAAATGTTTGACAGGATGTTATCCTTAGTCATTCACTCTTACTGCATCTTTTTCCCATACAACGAAAGTGAATAGTGATTAAGACCAACATTCTGCCTAACATCTCTTTTTGTGTTCCACAGAACAAAGTAATATGGGTTTGGAACAACATGAAGATGAATAAATGATGACTTCGTTTTGGGTGAACTATCCCTTTAAATATATTACAAGAACTGTTCTCTTATGAAAACACCATAAAGTACTATAAAAAAGCCAAACAATTTGATAGTGCCTGTCTACATGCAATTAATGGCTAATGCATTGGGCTTGCACAGTGGTGTGCTTTAAAGTGATAGTTCACCCAAAAATGAAACTTCTCCCATCATTTTCTCAGCATCCTGCCATCCCAGATGTGTATGACTTTCTTTCTTCTGCAGAACATGGAAAGAAAGTCACCCGCATGCCATCACAGGTGTCGTGATGGCATGAGGGTGAGTAAATGATGAGAGAATTTTCATTTTTGGGTGAACTATCCCTTTAAGATATTGTTTTATTGCATTGTTTCAATGGTACAGCTCATTGAGCATGTAGGAATTTACAATACGTATGTTATAATGTAAACTGTTGAATCTAAGACTAATATTCACCAGCATTCTATAGCTGATAAGTTGCTTAATCAATTAGCCCCTCATTTAGAGTGAGAAATGGACGTTTGCATTTAATAGAAAAGCTGTAGATGGAAACTCTGCTAACTTGGCCAGATATGAATAGATGTTCTTGGATTTGCTGCAAGTTCACAGGCTTTATAAATACAGCTTGACCTTGGCATGCCATTGCCTCTTAAATATGGCAAGAACATTTTAGACTGAAGCTTGCTTGCAAATCAGAGCAGAGAGCATGTATATCTTCAGGAGGCCCTTATCACCACTAACCTCAGACTTATTCAAGCAATGTCAGTTATTCTTGTCTGTGACGAAAGGCTTACTGTGAGGGTAGTATGTAAGGTAACTGTAGATATACCTCACACAAATGTGGTTGTTTACATAGTTTTCATGGATCCTTTTTATGGGAACAGGACTCTTCTTACATTGTTCAGTGGAACTTTGCTGGAGACCACAGTGACAAGTCCAAGTAAATCCTGGCACAAACTAAAAAGTGTCCAGTTCTATCTTTGTCTTTGCTGGCCTAGTAAAACTCAAATTACATCCTAAAGGTTTTCCTTGCTGTCAGATGGCAAAGCTAATCTATAGTACATGTTAATTTTAAATTGGCTCTTTAGAAAAATGCTAACCAATTTTTGACTATGATGTTAATGTTAAGATAAAGGGTCTGAGAGCATCATATATGTTAAATGTGTTTTGTGTGTGTGTGTGTGTGTGTGTGTGTGTGTCTACTGCTTATGTATCTGTTTCTTTGTATGCCTTTGTGTCATTCTTATGTACCCCTGATTATGTTCTTTATTTTATTTTTTCTGATAATAGTCACTTTATTTTGGTAGTGCAACTTTTTTTTTTTTTTTTTTGAAAAAGTTTTTAGAATGGCACTAAATACATACAATTTTATTATAAAAAATAGAAACTTTGGTAAGACTATACAATAAGGTTCCACATTAATTAACAACATTATTTAATATTAACTTACAATGAACGATACTTTTACAGCATTTATCAGATTAATGTTAATTACAACATATAGTAATCAAAACTTGTATTTGTTAACATTAGTTAATGCACTATAAACTAACATGAACTAACAATGAACAATGGTATTTTTATTAACTAACATTAACAAAGATTAATAAATGCTGTAAAAAAAAATGACTACCTAATGCATTAGCTAATGTTAACTAATGGAACCTTATTGTAAAGTGTTACCGAAACTTTATTATAAATAAAACATAAAAAATACACTTTATAAATGCAAAGTTATTATTATTACACTATGTAACACAATTTTTCTTCCTGGGTAGTAAGTGTTATTTCCTAATTGCTTATGCCTCAAAAGTATAGAAAATGGCTATTATTCCCCACAAACTTTGCTTTTGTGACCAAGACAGTGATATTTTGAAATGTACCTATTTCCAATGAGAAAACGGGTGAATTTGTATCTTTTCGTTCACATAAAGTCAGAAAAAAACAACATATGAATCCAAATTAACATGTATTTATACTAAAGTAATACAAAAATGACTACAAAAGATTTAGAAGTGAGTAGTTTTTCGAGATTTACGATTATACTGTAAATCACTTTCACGAATCAGCCTCCAAATGAACTCATCATACTTCAAGGTGTCCAGCAAGGTCTTGATGCTGTTATAATCCTCTTTGAGGTGCACCAAGTAAGCCAGGGGAAGAGACGGGTACTTGTTACCATTATGGAGCAGCATGGCTTTGAGGCTCCTGGATGAGCTGTCAATGAAGAGGCGCCACTCATTCTGGTTACAGGCGAGTCCGATTGCCTCGAACAGACTGGTCACTTTGTGGCAGAAGCAGAGCCCATCTTGACGGGTGAAGAAGCTGGAAAAAGGTTGGCAATGCTTCCTCTGATTTGCACACTTTCATCCAACAAGTTCCACTGCTTGAGCCTAGAAGTCTAAAGCTCGGCATTGGACTTGGTGATATCAAGATCTCTAATCAAGTCAGTGAGGGTTTTTTGGTTGGGGTAGTATGGGTTTCTCTCCTCAGCTCCACCTCTGAAATTGTCATCTGGATCTACAACGTCTTCCTCACTCTCTGACTTGCTGCTCTCTTCTAAAGACGGCTGCTCTCTCTCCGGAGGAGTGGGTACGGGGAGATCATGGCAGTGTGGCACCGGGACGATGGATGAAGGAAGGTCTGGATACATGATAGCAGGTGCTATGTGCCAGTTCTTGCCAGTGCGATGTTTGTAAGGGTCCACAATGCAGAAGTAGCAGTTGCTTGAGTGGTCAGTGGGTTCCCACAAAATTCTTGGGATAGCAAACTTCATGGCTCTCTTTCCCCTCTGTACCATCCTACAAAAATACATTTATTTCACCCATCACCCATGACTAATTACTAATGACTAATTCTCGCAACATTTTTCATATATGATATATTTTTTCAATAACATTGAAAATTGTAAAACATTTTAAATTAAAAACTTTTACAATTGTAAATATGTAAAAATTTTATAACATAAAATTCCGAGCAACAATTGTCCATCTTACCTTCCAGAGCTTTTCTGCAGTGCTCGCAGGTGAAATGAGGTGCCCAGGGTTTGTCTTGATACCCGACAGGCATGCCGAAATATGCCTTGTAGGCCTCACACATCTTTGCAGATGCTTCCACGGAGTACATTTTCGCTCTTATTTTGATAAATTGGCCGCAGACATAGCAAAATGCGTCTGCCGGATGCTTGCAGCCTCTTGATGCCATCTCAGAAAAATGCAGAAATGTATCCACTTAGGCAGCTTGAACAAAACTGAACTGGTGGGCTTAAGGCCCCTGTATTTATACTACTACTTATATTACTGGAAAGTTCTAGAAAGTTCTAGAAGTTACTCCAAGTTTACTCAGCACTGAATCTATCTGGAATGTTCTGGAATAGGTACATTTCAAAATATTACTGTCCTGGTCACAAAAGCAAGGTTTGTGGGGAATAATAGCCATTTTCTATACTTTTGAGGCATAAGCAGATAGGAAATAACACTTACTACCCAGGAACCAAAAAAAATACATAAAATATTTGTTACACGGTGTTATTATTATTTACTTTGACTGGCGATACAATGTTACTTGAACAAAAAGAAACAAAACTTTATACAAAGTCAGAATACAGTCATTACCTCTTTACCTTTTTGTTTGTGTGGAACAGCATCTCATGCTTATCGACTTCCTGCCCACAGCTCCTACTAGCGAGCCAATTGGCCTGTGTGTGGATGACATCAGTGATACCTCCATCTCACTGAAATGGAGGGCTCCAGAGAGGATGGGCTCAGCTGAACTCGATGGTTATGGGGTTGAGTATTGCAAGGAAGGCTGTAAGTGTGCTTGAATGAGTATTGTTTTAAAGCTCAGCTTCAGCATGTCAGCAAATCTAAAGATTTCTAATTTTATTTAAAAACAGTATTCATAGAGAGACAAAAAAGTTAACTCTTCTGTGAAACTGCAACAGAACTCCATCCATAAATTCATAACACAAGCTTGCCATGTAAATTGAGAGTCTTTGTATACCCATTTATATAAACCCAAGGCTCTAGTCAAAAGAATTTTGTGCCAAATAATCTTGAGACATAATCTTTAAAGACTTGGCATAAACACAGATGTTTCCTGCATATGAGCCTGAGTTTACTGAATCAGGCTGCTCTTGGCTTAATTTAATGAAATGGGGTTATACAGGTTAATTTGCACATTTTCTATTATATCATATATCCTGGAACCACTTCAGAAAAGATTCAATATATATTGCAAAGATTTGTCTGTAAGACCACTGCACTATAATAATTGTTTTATGGAGCTCATATTGCTCACTTGCACAGACGGACAGATAAGCTGCTCTGTTTGAATTCTCCCTGGTATGCTGCTGGTGATTTCTCAAAAGCTGACTTATACCAATATGTATTTTACTGTAAAGTTATCCAGGGATATCCTCATATTTACAATAGGTTCTAATTCTCTCCATCATACCTGTTTTACACATAGACTCATGCTGTTATGTATTGGTACTGTCTGTATTTATATCTTATTGCAGGTGTATTATGTTAATTATACCTTAATTTATGTGTGCAATGTGTATTATTCTTAAAAGTACTTCTAAAAGTCCTCAATGTTCTGTGTCTGAAGTCTGTCTTTTATACCTGTAGCTGATGAATGGATTCCTGCATTTGCGGGTCTCACAGAAAGGACCTCTGTGATCATCCGTGACCTGCCAACTGGAGAGAAGATGCAGTTCCGTGTGAGGGCATATAATATGGCGGGCCCAAGCCCTCCTGCCACATTGCCACAGGCAGTCACCATCCGCGAGATCATGCGTAAGTTACAAAGCAGTACAGACAGGCAATGCCACAAGAGATATGTGTGGTACATAAGCTCAACTTGGTCAACACATTTCATATAATAAAGAGAATGACCTTAAAATGTTAAGTTAGCTCATTTAATTAGCTTGCTTCGTTGAAGAAGTGCAGAGGTGGCTGGTTTGATTAAATATCGGACACCTGGGCATAATAAAATTTGTTTACTTTATCTCATTGCAGAGCGCCCCAAAATCTGGATCCCCCGTAACCTTCGTCAGACAATCATCAAGAAAGTAGGAGAAACTGTTAACCTGGTAATTCCCTTCCAGGTGAGACATTTTTGTCTTCTTCATACTTCATTTATTATATATATATATATATATATAATCTAAAATATTATGATTTTGCAAATAATCCTTTATATGAACATACAGTATAACCTTGGTCAAATGCAAACTGTTTAGAGTGGTTTCTTGGAAGGCATCCTTCACTGTAAAAATACAAAGTTGAGTAAACTTAAAGCAACACATTTTTTAGTTTAATAAACTTCAGGCAAATAAGTTGTACCAATTTAACAATTCAACAATTCAAGTTGGATTATAACTCAATACAATAAGTTCAGCAAACTCAAAAATATAAATTATTTATAAGTTTAATAAATTTGCATTTTTAAGTACAACTGTCAGCATTATTTTTTAGTTTTATTGAAAATATATAAAAAGATATATATATATATATATATATATATATATATATATATTATCCCCTTTTCTCCCAATTTTGAATGCCCAATTCCCACTACTTAGTAGGTCCTCGTGGTGGTGTGGTTACCTCAATCCAGGTAGTGGAGGAAGTCTCAGTTGCCTCCGCTTCTGAGACCATCAATCTGTGCATCTTATCATGTGGCTTGCTGTGCATGACACCACGGAGACTCACAGCACTTGGAGGCTCCTGCTACTCTCTGTGATCCATGCACAACTTACCATTTGCACCATTGAGAGTGAGAACCACTAATCATGACCACGAGGAGGTTACCCCATGTGATTCTACCCTCCCTAGCAACCGGGCCAATTTGGTTGCTTAGGAGACCTGGCTGGAGTCACTCAGCACGCCCTGGATTTGAACTTGCGACTCCAGGTTTTGTAGTCAGTGTCAGTGCTCGCTGAGCTACCCAGGCCCCCCATAAAAAGACTTTCTTTATTAAGCAGATATACATCTCAGCTTAAGATCATGTGTCTGCCCAACCAAGATACCACATAATTGGTTCAACTTAAAAGGTGGTGTAATAACAACTACTTTAACTCAACTTAATAACTAAAGAAACTTATTCAAAGCGAACACTAATCACCCTGATGGTGATTTTAAACAAACCACAACTTTTTACAGCAAAACATAATTAAAATAACACATAGAGCCAAAACATCTATTAATTCAAAACAGATTATTTACTAATTATTTACATGTCTTCTTAAATCGGCGCACTTTGAACAAACACACTTAAATTAAAACGCAAGGGATTGTGGGTATTGCCTTCAGTCACAATGCTTCTTCAGTTGGCATGCTCTGTGGCAGATGCAACAATATGAAGTTCATAATGCTTAGCCTTACAAGGTTCCTACAGATTTTGATTTTGATTATTCTGCCACAAATGGCCTCCTGAGCGTGCTCAAAAGCCTGGAAGTTCTACCTTAACCACCAAACTTGACATTGTATGTGCTTACTGTTTAAAAATTTAAGTTGCTCTGACTTAAGTAATCTCAACTTTTTTTTTAACATTATAGTTCCATCAACTTTTAGAATTGAGTTTATCTGACAAAATTTAAGTTGGATTTTTCAGTTTCAGTAGTATGAAAAAAATCCAACATAGTTCCATATTGCTGTGTACAGCAGTATTATTTAAAGCAGTGTGAAACAGTTGGCTGTCCTCTTTTGATGCAGACATTGACCTCCAACAACTTCCATCAGCCAGAGTGCTTTGCTAGACTGTAACTTGTCCACTTGTTTGTTTACAGAATCTAGTTTGCGAAACATAAATCTTTATTCTTTATCCCTTGCCATCCTCTCTATAAATACACTGAGTTCTATGGCTGAAATTCAATGAGAGAGGCTACACACAGATGGTAGTCAATGACACAAGTTTGAACAGCAGCTGTAAAACCCCTATGGGGAACTTTGGTGTCCAAAACACTGCAGGCTAACACACAAATACACAAACATAAACACACCCAATGGGCAGATGGATTGGTCTACATGTCTCTGTGATGGCTCATAAAATATCAAAATATTTTCAAATACAACATATATCTTATTTCTTTTTTTTCTCTCTTTTTTTGATTTTCTCCCCAATTTGGAATGTCCAATTCCCAATGCGCTCTAAGTCCTCCTGGTGGTGTAGTTACTCGCCTCAATCCAGGTGGCGGAGGACGAATCTCAGTTGCCTCCGTGTCTGAGACCGTCAATCCGTGCATCTTATCATGTGGCTTGTTGAGCGCGTTACCGTGGAGACGTAGCGTGTGTGGAGGCTTCACGCTATTCTCTGCGGCATCCACGCACAACTCACCACGCGCCCCACCGAGAGCGAGAACCACATTATAGGGACCACGAGGAGGTTACCCCATGTGACTCTACCCTCCCTAGCAACCGGGCCAATTTGGTTGCTTAGGAGACATATAAACATGGTATGGAATGTGAGTAACTCCACATTTCAGCTTTGATTTCAACTAGGCTTGGGAGCAATTCCTTTTTCACTGAAGATTTTCCAGATGATTATCGATATACAGTATATCGATATTCTAGATTCTAGATATAAATAGGGCTACCAGTTGCACATTAGTCTGTCTTTTCAAAAATACAGTATTACCCAGTGAGCGGCAGGGTAAATTAAAGGGGATCGCACACCGGACATGTCTGACGGACGACATGGTGCTTTCTAAAATTAAAAATAATTATTTTCTATGAAGGTACATACACAGCATGGTCTCGCCATCTCACCAAGCTCTAAAATACCCATCCTATGTTGTGTGTGATACCTGCCTTGCGACCCGTTTCTGTAAATGTTATATCACCCCCTTGTAGTCTCCCAACGCTATTATGGCAGACATTTAACAGAAGCCTAACTGAGTGAAGTTGAAAGCACGCAAATTAGGCTTCTAATTTAAATTTCGCTAATGTTAATATATCAATGCCTCAAAAATATATTGATAAAATATATTGATCAATAATCAATATATTGATATTTTATGGCATGCCTGATTTCATCCTTTAATGTTTTCTTTGTTTCTTGTGAGTAATATAAATGAACAGTAAAAATTCAGAGACCAATGATAAATTTTAACTCATTCTTCACCCACCTCCTGTTTAAGGGTAAACCACGTCCTAAAGTAAACTGGACAAAAAACAATGAGCCTCTGGACTCGAAGCATGTCAACGTAAGGAACAGTGACAATGATACCATCCTCTTCATCAGGAGATCAGAGAGGAACGATTCTGGGAAGTATGATCTTCAAGTGCAGATTGAGAATATGGAGGACAAGGCCAGTGTGAACATACAGATTGTGGGTGAGTTACTACATACTGTTTGGATACTATAATTGAAACATGCTTCTGTTTTGCATGTTTCATGTCAAATGTAATTATCAACATAACAATTTGAGTGAACAATTAATTCCCAAATTTCTTAGTTTTGGTTTGTCCACATTTTGTTTTAATGAAAGCATTGCATGGACACCACAAGTGATCCATGTTATCCCAGCATGATTGAGTGCTTAAGTGGACTCAAGGAAATCTAATCTTTTGTACAGAGTTACCAGTGTCACAAATTTGCTTTTCATTGGTTAGTGACCTATAAATATTTATTTTTCATTTTGTGTCCTAACATTTCTTTATTTTAAATTAATCAAAATCCTAAAACTTTTTATTTAAAAAAAATCCTAGATTTTCAGTATGGTCTCAGACTTTCGGTTCCCACTGTACCTTTGTATAAGAGTAGCATCTAATAATTTAATATGGCAAAATTAACGCATTAAATCAACTGCTCTAGTAATTGAACTGTGCATTCAATAATAGAGAGAGGAGTGGCGAGTGTTTACATGTTACAGTAACCAACTGGGTTATCGTAAAGAACTTAAGAGCTCTTTATACATTGTGTCCTTAATGAAAAGTAAACATAAAAAAATATATTTATTCTCTTCTCCTATCAGACCTGCCAGGTCCACCCCAGAGATTAAAGGTGGTGGATGTTTGGGGCTCCAATGTTGCCCTGGAGTGGAACCCTCCCAAGGATAATGGCAACTGTGACATCACAGGCTACATTGTCCAAAAGGCTGACAAGAAAACCATGGTAAGCCCAAACCTACAAATTAGGTTTTTGCTGAAATGGACAATATTTTATAAAAAGTCTTACCAAGTTTTGACATGACTAGAAAGATTAAAGTAAATGCCTTATACATTAATATTGTGCAATGGCCAACGTTTTGTGGGGAAGCTTATGACCAATGACACACGTTCTCTTTAAAGCAGAGTCAAGTCTTTGAGCATGCAAAATCATTTCAGACCATACAATGAAGGATCTATGCTATAGGGTATCTGCTTTTAATAAAAATACAGTTACAAATAACAAATAATGTTACATTCAGAATGTTATAAAGCCTCCCTCCACTGATAGCCTGCCAGTGTCTATCTAAAGCAGCTAAGCTTGTGATCACTGTAAATGAGTAATGTATGTGCACTATTCATCAGTGGCACAGATTTGCATGGACTGTATTTGAGTTTTAAGCCTCCCTTGTGACATGTAGTTGGCCAGTGGTACTGGACTGTGGTCAAGAAGAACAGCATCCAGAACATCCAGTACCCAAAGCTCCAAAATGACCCTGGCTGCACACCTGTGCCCTCTTTCAGTGCAGGCATGCTGTAATCTTAGCTTGCGGCCTTGCCCTGATTTAAGTGCTGTCATTATAGTGCGCTCTTTACCTCTTTGTGATATTGAGCTACTAGGTTAGCAGCTAAATAAAAAGCACCCGGTTTGGGTTTCACCTCACATTGTTACTAGAGCCAGTCTATTCCTCTTGCTGTGTCCAGAACAGCAGGCAGGAAGACAGTGTATTATCAAGTTTCACAGGACAATCTCAATCAGTAACCGGAGGTGCCCTGCTGCTAAATATAAAGCACTTTAGGCTGCAGGCCATGGGGCACACTCATGGGCAGGTGACTTACCAGTAATGACAGTTCGGCTCAATAAATGTCAAAAAGATCATATGTTGTTTTTGCCTATTGTCCATATCAATGGACAGAATAATTTTGTACAGGATATTTAATAACAATGTGACAATGTTTAAAATGTTACAACACATTACTGTATAAATTAGATTAGCAGGGATAAGTGTGACATTGCATAGCTACATACTGTATGCTGGTCATATCAGGAGGACAAAATGATTAAAGGGGTCATGATATTAGGAATCAAATTTTCCTTGATCTTTTGACATATAAGAGGTCATTGTACTATAAAAACATACTGTAAATTTCAGAACTCAAAACTTCCTTCTCTCTGCAAAAAGAGCATTTGTTAAACCAAGCTGCTAAAACGACTCATTCTCTACTTCCTCCTCTTTGTGATGTCACACTGTAGTAGACATTTGTATCTGACCACCTCCACAACACATCACCACCTACTTTACTTTTAATCACTTCCGTAGCCCACCCAGTAGCGCTGAGCAATGAGATGGCAAGGAGAGAGCAGGTCAATCAAGAGCAGAGAGCCAATCATAACAGTGGGTGTTTACTGTCAAGACTTAAAGAGAAGCAGCGCCAAAACTGAGTGTTTCTGACAGAGTGTCAGAATGAGGGTGGAAAATTATCATGTTTTACAAATATAGGACTGTTTTTTGTGCAAAAGACTTTTCTAATACAGTATTATAAGTGAACCTTTAAGGAACATGTTAAAATAATATATAGGCATGTAATGTGGTAATATTATACAGGCTAGTTTTTTGATTTTATATACATTTTTATTGTTAAACTGCAAAAAATCTGTTAGAAAATAATACATTTAGTGAGGTTATGCAGATGGAAAAACAAAAACAAATTGCACTTATATTAAAGATACATCCTCTGAAAACAGATCTTAATATCCCATGCAATTTTAAAGTAACATTTAAAAAGCAAAGTATATTTAACTTGTTTTAAAGATGTTTTGATTTTTCCTGGAAAACAATACAAAGATACTAAGAAAAGGTGCACTCAATTTGTTACTCATTAAAAGTCTTTTACCTCTAAAGAAATGTATTGTACTTTTAAAAAATATGTTTAAAATAATATACACTGAAGTGCAGATTGACTGGACACTTTACTATCCCATAATCACTCCTGAGCTGAGGAGACTTCACGTCAAAATGATGGATTTAAAAAAACAGCTGATAACTGCGAGTCGAGTGGCTCTTCTCAACTGTAAATGATTTACACTCACCGGCCACTTTATAGGTACACCTGTACATCTACTTATTCATGGGATTATCTAATCAGCCAATTGTCTGGCAGCAGTGTAATGTATAAAATCATGCATATATGGGTCAGGAGTTTCAGTCAATGAGTTACCGTAGCCTTTCTGTCAGCTCAAACCAGTCTGGCCATTCTCTGTTGACCTCTATCATCAACAACGCATTTTAGTCCACAGAACTGCCGCTCACTGGTTGTTTTTTGTTTTCCGCACCATTTTCTATTCACTCTAGAGACTGTTGCGCATGAAAGTCCCAAGAGATCAGCAGTTTCATAAATACTCAAACCAGCCCGTCTGGCACCAATAATCATGCCACGGTCAAAATCACTGAGATCACATTTTTTCCCCATTCTGATGGTTGATGTGAACTTTAACTGAAGCTTCTGACCCATATCTGCATGATTTTATACATTACACTGCTGCCACACGATTGGCTGATTAGATGTTCGCATGAATAATTAGATGTACAAGTGTACCTAATAAAGTGGCCAGTGAGTGTATATACCAAGAAAGTTGCTCTTTGTGATTAAATGAGGCTTGTTTAACAAAACAAGAGTACATTATTTTCACGTTTGTGTTATAGAGCTGTTAAGCTTGTAGTCCAAACACCTGGAAGACAATTCGCTATGGGTTCCCTCAGGATTTTCCTATGGGTTTTTTGAACTTATGAGTAAAACAAGGTCTGTGGTAAACATTACTTGACGATACGTGGACATTTTGTTCTACATTATAAATTACACACATTCATACCTCAAATGTTATAGTCTTGATAGTTTCTAAGGTCACTTCCATTCTGCTGCACCAAACTGGTGCAGCTTCTAATCAGAATAAAAATAGTCTTGCAATGTACAGCATATGATACTTTGTATTATACAATGCATAATACTCAATGTATATTTGTGTTTTTTGGTTCTTTTGAAGGAATGGTACACAGTGTATGATCAGTATCGCCGCACTAACTGTGTGGTGTCAGACCTGATCATGGGGAATGAATATGTGTTCTGTGTGTACGCCATAAACATGGTGGGTCTGAGTCCAGAGCCTTGCCTTTCTAAAGACAGTGCCTACATCCAGAAAACAGGTGACTATCTCTGCCCAGATTCTTCTCAGTTTGGTCCATGCCTGCTCACTAGTCTGCAGTGTAGATATCAGAAGGTTTCCGCTAGAATTAGATGGTTAGATGAAGAGACTGTCAGGTTCATTTAGAAGACCAAGTTTGTACATTATGTAATGCAGTATAATGCAGTCATTTTATTTAATTAAACAAATTTGTCAAATTTATCATTAGTACTGTGAGGCAGGATTACATCTGGTCAAATACAAAATGCATGCATACATGTATATACTGTACAGTATACAGAAATGCTTATTTGAATAAAATTAACATTTGTGTATGTATGCATGTATATGTATGCTTTGTATAAATGATTCCTCCTACTTAAACATCTGAGACTTTTTTTCTTGCCACTGTTGCCTTTGGAAAAGTATATATTGTGAAAAGCACCCTGCAGATAAATTGAAACCATTGTCTTGCAGTTAATGTCAGTTTCAAGACATTTATATCAGTATTTAGGGCCCATTCTTGTGTCTCATGTGTGACATTGATGTTTTAGGCATTGTGTACAAATCTCCCACCTACAAAGAGCATGATTTCTCTGAGGCCCCCAAGTTCACACATCCTCTCATGAGCCGCTCGGTTATAGCTGGATACAACGTTACACTCAGCTGCTCTGTTAGAGGCATCCCTAAGGTGAGCACTTGTGACCGCAACATTAAATGTCATACTGAATGTTATAAAAATACAGAATAATATCACCCTGCTTTTGAAATGTTTTTGATAGCTTCATACTGTTTTACACTTAAGTTGTGTTTATGACAACCAAGTTTCTTAGCCCAGATATCAACAGGGCGTAAGAAATAAAAGCAAAAGGATGGATTGCTATCGTAGCCACCACCTGAATATACCACCTGAGTAAAAGCATTTAAAGGGATATTTCTTCCAAAAATTTAAATTCTGACATCATTCATTGACCCTTATGTTAATTCCAAGCCCATATAATTTTCACAGCCTCGGTCAATATTGACTTTCATTGCATCTTTTTTTTCCTTATAATGAAAGTGAATCATGACTGAGGCTCTCATTCTGCCTAACATCTCATTTTGTGTTTGAAGGAAGAAAGATAGTCATATGGGTATGGAACAACATGAGGGTGAATAAAAGATACAGTTTAACTTTGGGGGTGAACTAACCCTTTAAACTTAAGGATAATCTGTTTTCTAATTCCTTAAATTAAAATTCTCTCATCATTTACTCACCCTCATGCCATCCCAGATGAGTATGACTTACTTTCTTCTGTAGAACACAAACAAAGATTTTTAGAAGAATATCTCAGCTTTGTAGGTCCATACAGTGCAAGTGAATGGTGAGTGACCAACATTTTTAATCTCCATAAAGTACATAAAGGCAGCATAAACTTAATCCATACAACTCCAGTGATTTAATCCATGTCTTCTAAAGCGATCTAATTGATTTTGGGTGAGAACAGTCCAAAATATAACTTATTTTTCACTGTAACTCTTGACATCAGCAGTATGCTTGGCGATCATGATTTCAAGCTTGACTACACTTCCTAGCACCATCTAGTGCTCTGCGCATGCGTCAAACAATAGGAAGTGTAATCAAGCTTGAAATCAAGATCATGCCTAGAGACTGCAGTGGCAAGATGTAAAGTGAAAAAGGAGTTATATTTTGGTTGGTTCTCACCCAAAATCAAGTAGATATCTTCAGAAGACATGGATTTAACCACTGGAGTCATATGGATTGCTTTTGTGCTGCCTTTATATGCTTTTTGGACTTTAAAAGTTTTGGTCACAATTCACTTGCATTGTAAGGACATACAGAGCTGAAATATTCTGCAGAAGAAAGAAATTCATTCACATTTGGGATGGCATGAGGGTGAGTAAATGATGAGAGCATTTTCATTTTTGAACTATTCCTTTAATTAGATTTTAATTGAATATATTCCATTGTCTTCTGCAGCCTAAAATCATATGGTACAAAAACAAGATGGACATTACAAATGAGGCCAAGTACCGTATGTTCAGCAATCAGGGTGTGCTGACTCTGGAGATCCGTAAACCATGTCCATTTGATGGAGGTGTGTACATGTGTAAGGCAGTCAATGCCAGCGGAGAGGACATGGTAGAATGCAAACTGGAAGTCCGTCGTAAGTACCCACCTCTAACTCAGAAACTATTTGCTGGTAAAATTATGACATGGATGTGAGTCGGTGCTAGGTATACTGAAGACAAATATTGGTTTAACTAGATATACATACATTTATAGAGGAGTTCTAAAGAGAGTTATTTGAAAACTTCGTTCTTGTAAAATGGTTTGTTTTTATTTGCACTGGAATAGTCATGGTATTCCTTCCTGGCAAACCAAAAACATTCCTCAGCTTTGTATATTTTAGCACATTCCACTATAGAAAAAAAGTGAAAAATGCAAATAGTCTGATATGAGGTGTTGTTCCATCTGAATCCAGCTCACTGTTACTGTATGTATGATGGTCGAATGTGCATCGAACATAAGAACATAAGAGAACACTCTTATGTAATGACCAAGTAAGGGATAATCCATGGCTAGGTGTGCGTTAAATGATTTTAAATGCACAACGTGGAGGTGAAGAACCTCCGTGAAGTGCATTTAAAATCGTTTAATGCACACCTAGCTGTGGATTATCCCACTTATACCATGGCCACATGCCAGAATTGATTAGCTACAGCTGTAATATATTTTTTGCAGCACAAATTTAGACTGGAAGAATAAAAAAATAACGGTTAATTGTATCTAAAGGCTGTAAGATATGCAGCTAAATCAGACGCAGAGGAAAAATTAGTACGACCACACACTTGGTCAAAACTGTGAATTGAAATGCACAATCCAGAAATAATAATATCTACAGAATGTAGAGGGGTTGGCACTATAGGGAAAATTTATTATTACATTTACATTATTCATGTCATTTTCACATTGTCACAAAATCCGACGTTACAAATGTGGTAGTGAGAGTAAAAGTACCACTTACTGTATTATAAGGGGAAAACCATTCAAAACACTCCGGAATCTGCAGATTTTGAACACCTGAGACATCAGTATGGTATCCATCAAGGCTGCACGATTGACTGAGTTAATGAAATCGCAATTTGTCCCTGTACAGTAGTGCTTCACCACAAGAACGTGTTCACCTGCGTTTTGTAAACAACTGCACTTATTCAGCATTTGAGTCAGAGATGTGTGAGTGCGGGGGGCTTCTAGTGGCTATAGGCAGCACTTCAGCATATAACATACACATTATGTTACAGTTTAAATCGTCTTGCATCGCCTTGCTGGATGCGAAAGACGCATTTAATAGGTCCTGATTTCAATCTCTCACCCTCCGTGCAAAACACGCTGAATTCCATTATATTAGCTATGCTGATGAAAGTGGTTAAGAAATGTTTTCAATTGCTATTTCTCACACTGCTTGCTGTGATTAAATAGTGATTAAAACTGACCGGAACTAGCATTCAACAGTTTGAACTGCATGCATTCTAGCCAATCAGAATCGAGTATTAGAACAGGCCATGGTATAAATTAAAGATATATGCTCAGACATATAAAGCAAAATCCATGGTTTCTGTTTGTATCAACATTTTTTTGTCAATCTGTCATACCTTAGAATGAGAGTACTTTTCTTCTTCTGATTGATAGTTCAACTTCTGATTGTCATGTACAAAACTTATACATTGATAAAAAAAATTTCCAAAGAAACATGGATGATATTCCTGACATACATCAACATTTTTCATTTTGGCAAATAACCTTTTGATTGGACCTTGAGGTGTGTCTAAAAGTCCAAAATGGATCCATTTCCAGTGATCCATGATTCCTGAGGTGTCATTTTTTTTAATAACGCCTCCTTGCTTCCTGTTTTCCATCACATTCCCCAGTACCCTCATCCTACATCTGAAACTGCTCACTTGTTTCCCCATTCACTATCCTTAATATAATGGATGCCATATAGTTCACAATATGGAAAAGGAGTGAGTGAATTCAGATGCAACACAACGTACTGTTTGAATACTGTACACCAGAGAGACTCTAAAGCTGTTGTGTGTTCAGCAGCTAGGCAGCTTTTCTGTGCTCATGGCCATTGGAAGATCTACTTATGAGGCACAAAGCCTCAAATTTTCATCCATCCCTAAAACAGCAATAAAGTCATCAGTAGCATTTATTGATAAGACGATTGATAAGTCTGTTACCAACAGACTGTCAGAGAGAGAGAGAGAGAGAGAGAGAGAGAGAGAGAGAGGGAGAGCACACAAACCCTGTGTGGGTTTGTTTACATTTGAATTAACGAGCATGCTGTATTTGAACATTCTGTCAATGTAAGTCTATGGGATTTTTCAAATGTTTTATGGTCCACTGTGCAAAAAACATTAATCCGATCAGTTAGAAAAGAAATAGCACACTATTCCAGAACAGTGTAAAGGTTTGTACCTAGTTTGGTGGATGGAACTTGAAAGCTCTAGGAGGGGAGATAGTGTTAGAAATGTTTGTTTCCATTTAGGGATTTCGCAAAAACACTAAATAAAGTTTATAGGATAGAGCGCAACAGTCTGGTTCCAGAAGTAAAAATCCCATTAATTTTTCCATAGTCTAATTGATTGTCAATGATAACTCTTAAAACTTTAAAGACAGACCTACCTTGAGCTCCGAGGTTGTTTATCGAAGGTATATGCATCCGCTGAAGCCATCTGTTTGCGTTATTTCAACCTAATTGTTTAAAATCGCGTTTGATGGTGGAAATTCATGGTAAACAATTACAGTACCCATGGTCCAGCAGAGTAAGCTTCACCAATCAGAGAACCGTGGCAAACTAAGCCCGTGAAATGTGCCTCAGATCGACTGCCCACTTCCATGATGCACAGGGAATAACAGATATAAATACATAGATGCCTTATTTGGCTAGTTTGGATATGTCAAACGCGGCAGCATCTTGGAACGGTCTGCAAGGCGAGCTGTTTGAATGCAAGTGAATGGAGATGCCTCAGACTGCTGCATAAACTGCTTTTGTGTGGAAACTGTTCAAGTAATGAATTGACTGACTGGAGTGCTAATTTTCAGCATGTTTGCCATGAAATATTAATTTGTAGAGGACATTATTTGCAGTTTGCTATGGGAAAATAAACATGTTTTAGAAGTCTGGAAATTGCATCAAGTAAGATTTATTTACAGTAACTTACTATCATAAAACTCTGAAAAGTTCTATATACAGTATAAATACAACTTACTATGTGTAGTAATATGACCTTAATATTGATGTTATATTATATTTTGGATGTCAGATTAAAAAACAAATTCATGATTTGAATAAACAAACATATTATGGATGTTTTTATTTTCCTTTATGCCATTGCGTTTATGATCACTAGTAGCACTGCTTATATATTTGAAGCTTGCAGCATCAGACAGTGCTCTGAGTATCAACATTATTTAGAAGAGCGTTTTACCAATATTCAGTTTAATTTGGAATTTTATATGATCTACTGTAAAATGTTGCCCAATGTTAATGGAAAATCAGATAATGTGAAAGTTGGCTGGAAAAGACTTTACTTTTTCATGTGTTGACAAACGGCTCCTGACCTTTCCAATGTGGCGGATGCTCCAACGTATCGCAGTTGATTGGAACAGCTGCTAATAAAGCGTCTACGTATGTATATCTATGCTGTGAATGACATAATCGAGTCAGTGACTCTTCAGCCTTAAACTATTTATCTATTTGTTCATATCAGAATATTTAGCAATAAACTGAAAATAAATTGTTTCTATACTTATAATCAATAACCTAAAATAAATAGTTTTATATATTCCCATAATTTTTTATTCAATTGCCTCATTTGAGGTGCTTCATGGGATTGTAAAAACACAGTTACAAAAAAGTTGGGACAGTATGAAAAATGCTAATAAAAGCAAAGAGTAATTTGTAAATTATATTCACCCTTTGCTATATTGAAAGCACTACAACTACACATTATATGATGTTTTACCTTGTGAATTTCATTGGGGGTTTTTTATGTACAGCCATTTCAAATCAGATGATTGCAACACGCTCCAAAAAAGCTGAGACGGGCAATTTAATACTAAAAACAATTTGACGAGTTTAAATAAGGCGATGTGAAACAGGAGATGTTAAACAGGTGAGGCAATCGTGTCATAGTATATAAGGAGCCTCCAAAAACAGCCTAGTCCTTCAAGAGCAAGGATTGTTCAAGACTTGTCAATTTGCCAAGAGATCTTCATCATATAATCCAGCACTTTGAGAACAATATTCCCCAAAGACAAATTGGAAGGATTTTGGGCATTTCACCCTCGTACAGTGCACAATATATTTAAAAGATTCAAGGAATCTGGTCAAATCTCAGTGCGTAAAGGGCAAGATGAAAACCAGTTCTGAATGCACGTGATCTCCGATCCCTCAGACCTCACTGTCTTCAAAACATAATTCGTCTGTAATGGATATCCTGAACATGGGTTTGGGATTACTTTAGTAACCCTTTGTTAGTCAACACCACTCGCCGCTGCATCCACAGATGCAAGTTAAGAATTTACTATGCAAAGCAGAAGCCCTACATCAACACTGTCCAGAAGCGCTGTCTCGGTCTCATCTTAGATGGAAAGTAGAACAGTGGAACTGTGTTTTTTGGTCTGAAGAGTCCACATTTTAAAAAAAATTTGAAAAACAAAGCCGTCATGTTATCTGGGCCAAAGAGGAAAAGGACCATCCAAGCTGTTGTTAGCATCAGGTCCAAAAGACAGTGTCTGTATGGGCCAGGGGTGTGTCAGTGCCCATGGCTTGTGTAACTCGCACATCTGTGAGAACACCATGAATGCAGACAGATATGTACAAATTGTGGAGCAACAGATACTGCCATCCAGCATTGTCATTTCCAGGGACGTCCCTGCAATTTCCAGCAGCACAACTTCAAACCACATACTGCCCGGATTACAAGTGCCTGGCTGTGTGAGCAGAGAGTGTGGGTGCTAGATTAGCCTGCCTGCAGTCCTGACCTATCCCCAACTGAAAATGTGTGGTGCATTATGAAGCACAACATCCGGCAACGAAGACCCCGTACAATTGTGCAGCTAAAGACCTACATAATGAATGAATGAGGGAAAATGCCACTTTCTAAACTTAAACTTGTGTCTCCAGTGCCCAAATGCTTAATAAATGTTATTAGAAGAAATGGTGATATTTCACAGTGGTAAACATTTGACTGTCCCAACTTTTTTGGAGCGTGTTGCAATCATCTGATTTGAAATTACTGTACATAAAAAACAATGAAATTCACAAGGTAAAACATCATAAATGTGTAGTTGTAGTGCTTTCAATATAGCAAAGGGTGAATATAATTTACAAATCACTAATATTTGTTTTTATTAGCATTTTCCATACTGTCCCAAATTTTTCGGAATTGGGGTTATAGTTTGTGCCCTCATGAAAGACGGTAAGTACACAGCCTTGTACCTTTTGTCTTTTTTTCCGATTTTCAAACACGTTTTTGCCTCAAAACAAAATTTGTGATGTTGTGATTTACCTTGGAGCTGGTTGGTTTAGCTCATGGTTTACAACTCTTTTATGAAGGATTTTTTGAAAAGTTTATGGGAAAAATTAATGGGAAAAATACTTCCGCAACCCAGACAGCTGAATAAGTGGCCAACATAATGAGTGGTTTATGGGAGTAAAACAGTCCACTACACAGCAAATGCAATTGTTCACTAAGAATTTGGACACCACCACAAAATGACTGACATCCAGTATAGTGTACTATACATGGAATAGAGAGCGATTTCAAACACAGCATACTGCCGTATTTATGCTAATACCTGTACGTTTTCATTTGAAAACGCGTAGCTTTTGCTACATTTATGCTTCTCATCTGCACTAGGAGTGTTTTCCTCCACCAAAAAGCAAGCATTTTGAAAACGCTCTCCATAAGTGCATACTTAAAAAAAAAAAAAAGCCATTATAAAACTTGGGAATGGAAACGGACTAGTGTTGCATATGAGTGTATCCAGTTAGATGTAAATCTAAATTATTTCACCAGATTCACTAATCCATGATTGTTGTTTTTTCCTGGACTAATAAAAAAAAAGATCACATAAACACAACTTAAACATGACACATTAAACATTCCTCATAAGATCTGATATTTACTCAACAAAAATGGTTGAATCCTTCACTTTGAAAATGTAAGTTTGGTATGCATTCAAGTTTGTTGTAGATCACTCACATTTTGAAGCAAGTAATACATTACTTTGAACCTTACTGGTAATTTTGGAGTGGTTCATGCTACATTGGTAGCCTTTATCCTATAAATCGAGGATGCCATCTAATAATGTTCCTTTCACTTGTTTACAGCTCAAGTCACAAAAGAAGACATCAAGAAATGAAAGAGAAGAGATGTAATGGGCTTGTCTCAGGGTTTGGAGAAATTGTGACTCTTTGTTCTCTTTCTGTCTTCTGTCCTAAACATTGACCCCCATGACATGTCGATGATCTAATAACAGAGCATATTTTATTGGTTTTCTTCATTAGCTTGTGCTCTCCGATTCTCACTCACATACAACGCCCTTGTGCTTAGGTGTGATTTTGTGTCTTTATTGCTTGTATTCATTTTATTTCATGTCATTTCATTGTGACTCAGTATTTTTCCTTCCACACTGGAATGTTATATAATATACTAAATAAAGGATTTTGTTGACATTTAATGATATTGACTGTTTTTCATTTAAATGCACTCTAATATGATTCAAGAAAAAACATTTCCAGTTTCATTTACACTTCAGTGAGTTACAAGTAGAGTAAAAACAATTGCGCAAATCTTATTATACATTACAACCAGAATTTCTGGGGATTTGTTTTAACTAACACATGCCAAGGACACCATTAATTACTGAGATGCCATACTGGCATTGAGAGAGGCAGACAGGTGTTTCCTCTTAAGTCTACATATATCATGTGACGCACTCTCCTGTCTAGGCCAGCGATGGCACGACCAGCAGATGCATTTTTCAGGGACTCACATGGTTCACACTTCACAGTATGCCCCAGAATCAACAAGATAATGTAATGTAACAAAGCCCATACAAAGCCAATCGGGAAGCTTCAACTCATTGGTATTATCCACAAGAGCTGATAGCATAGCTGACTTGCATGGCTTTGACTGCTCTGGGATGGTTTCCAGTAGCACTATAGTGGCAGTGATTTGGGAGGATAAAATGTTTGATATGAGGCCCAGAAGTGCCGTGCCAAAGGTGTCACAATGACAGTCGACCATGGATGGCCTGTTCTATATTGAAATGAAGCAGCTGTCTGTATCATTGTGCTCTGTCCTTGTGCACACAGGAGCCTTTGCACTGGATCACATTTGCTTACAGTTCCACACACAAATTAGTTTTTGTTCTGGCATGTGCAAACCAAAAACAATATAATTTGGACTATTTAAAAGGTCACAGAGCCAACAGCTTTCATTATTCACGTTTTATTTTTAATTCAGCATTTAAAAACCTGGAATATTGTTCAAGGGAGCCAGAAAACAGGTATCTCTGACTGACTTGCACTAGAAAGACATGACTGGAAAGCAGTCCGAGGAAATGTAGAGGTGTGCTTGAATGACAGATTAATTCATTAATACAGTCAGCAGGCCTATTTTTCATCATTAACACAGTGCAAACTCTCTGCACCTTGTCAGCAGAGGGATTGTTTTATATTACGTGTTATTAATAGGCTCTGTAAGACTTTCAGTGTCAATGACGGTATGGTCTTCGTCTTAAAGATGGAACCTGAGACAGAGAGAACACAGTCGATGACAATGTTGACAAGAAACTAAATTGGCCTGACAAATCCTTGGAGGGTATGTTTATTGGTTTGTGGCCATGTGCCATCACATTAAGACACAGACGTCATGCAACTCCATACTCTTGTTCTTTTATATATGTTTTAAAGGTAACACTTTACAACAATGTTACATTCATTAACATTAGTTAACATAACAATTTTACAGCATTTAATGATCTTAATGTTAATTTCATCATATAGTATTTATAACATTTTATAACATTTGTATTTGTTAACATTAGTTAATGCACTATGAACTAACAGGAACAACAATGAACAATTGCATTTTTATAAACTAACATTAACAAATATTAATAAATGCTGTACAAATATATTGTTCATTGTTAGTTCATGATATCTAATGCATTAACTAATGTTAATGACTAAAACTTTATTGTAAAGTGTTAGTTTAAAATATTTTTAGTTTTTGAGCATGTATATTTCAGGATATGCAAGGACTTGTCTAAGATTATATTAATATACTAAAACATACTGTTCGATTCATTCTAAGTATTTCAGTTGAGTGTTGAAACAGAACTGACACCAGCAACCAACTATAATTCTGTTGTCCTGCAGTGCCCTCTAGTGTTACGGTAAAACGCTCAATAGTCTGGGCAATGATGCAATATTGTCAAGTTGCCTGTGAATGCTATTAATATTACTATTCATTTTTAATCTTCTGTGTTCTCTCTCTCTCACACACACACACACACACACACACTCACAAGAGATATTCAAAGGTAAAAACAAATGGCAATAACTCAAACACACTAAAGACTTAAACACACAGTATAACTAAACTGCATCCTCAAAACAAATAACTTTTTGATCAATCTTTATACACATCCACATTAATGTAACACAATACAGCAAGGATAGAAGTGTCAAATAATACAATAGTACAACAGGTTCTTAAAAACAGCTCAAACTAGCTGACCAGGCATTGAAATAGCTCCCACAAAGGTTGCAAGCTTGGTCTTTGTACTTGAAACACAGGGAGAATGTGGTCTAGATAAACCAATACAAAGCATTCCTGGAAAAAAATCTTGACAGAAAAATTACTTATCAAAAAATGGAAAAATATCAAAAGAAAACCAGTATACAAAAATAGTTAGTTAACCCCCTTTGGACAATACTACATATTAATGGGGAGTGAGTTACCTGTTTGAGATGGTAATATAAGGATTATGTATTATTGCTCTAGTGATATGAGGCTTTAAAATCATGATATTGTAGAAACATCCAACCTGAGCACCTTATACACCACAAAAAGTTGATTCTTTATGCTTTTATGTCATTCACAATAATGATTCCTTTATGTAAGACATCAGACCACACTTTTATCTCTCACCCCCAAAACACCTACGTATCTCAGCTCAGGGTGAGTCATGGGCCTCTATAATTAGACATGTTAAATATTTTATGAGAGACAGAGGAAAAATAGACTGTTTTTTCCAAGCTTGTCAGACACACACTGAAAATACCTGCATTTGTGGTTAAAAATACATCAAGCGTGTTGCATTTTTAACATGTGAAAATGAGTACAAAGAGAAAGTACAGTGTGAAACTACTTTTTAAAGACCTTTTTTATCCTATCTTGATAAGTCAGTATTTAAGAGAAAAAAAACATGTCAATTAAATCCTTAAAATTTTGTTATGACATTAACAAGAAGTGCTGAATCTTATGTAACCAATTTAATAGGATTTGCACTGAGGTATCTGGGTGTAAGACCTGAAAAAGCTAACAGCTAGAAAACTCTAGATCTGCATCTCTAAATAAAGAAATGTCTAAAGTCCCCATAAACACTAGACAATCTGTATATGGGTATATTAACTACTGACTTTTCAGAGAAAGGACTGATCAGGTTTTTTTTTTTTTTAATAAAAACTATAGATGGCAGGTCATGTTGCATCAAGGAATCTGTTTTAGCTTCAGAAACAAATAAATGAAAGAAAATTACAGCACCAAGTGATTAACATTTTTACTTAGACAAGTTTCATAAAAACATAACTTGAGCGTGTTGGGATGGATGACTCGGTCAGCATATTGGTAATAATGCTGACATTTTTTACATTATTCATTCGTTGCTGTTTCCCTAGGATTATGGTCAGTTGCTATCTCATGATGCATGTATATGATAACCATTTAATTAAAAATGTTGCAGGTTTTTGTAATTATCAGCATGAACTGGGTATACAATATGAACCCATAGCTGACTGAAAGGCAAGTGCCATATTAACATTCAGAACGCGTTATGAAACAAAAGACAGCCGAACAATAAAATAACTAAAACTTGCTAAACTCCTAAAGAGTGTTGCTGCTGCAAGGTTTTAAGTTAAAATCTTAAATTCTAAAAACAAAACAAACTGCAATGCAAGCTTCAATAAGAAATTTTACTGCCACATTGTTTCTCTATGTGCTTTATAAGGGGCAGTACGCTATGAAAATTTTACTTTAAACAATCTATCTATCTTCAGTATCTAATGCCTAAACTGTGCAACTAGCAACTCCTCTGAACAGCTGTTTGGCTGGACCGCTCAGTGCCCTTTGTAAAGATTCCATTCACTAATATTTAATCAAAAGCAATATGTTTAAATGTCAATCAGAGCCAAACAACTCTAAATCAGTCCCAAATTAACAATTTTGGTCAATTCTTGTTTGATGAAAGATGATTTGTTTACTTGATAAATCTGATCTGCCAATTACTGTAGACATTAACAGCATGTATCCCTTTCCGTGCATTCATGACAGAGTGAAAGGTGGCAGTATAAACATGCATTGCAAACGTGTTCTGAGAGTCAATCAGTTTGGGTCAGTAAGTGGAATCTGTCTGGCATTTAAGTGTCTTTTGTACTAGAGTATATGGAATATTTACAGCTGACATTTTGTGTTGGAAGAAAACAGCAGTTCGGATGGAAATGCTTGTGTCACCACTCCGCCATTTATCTCTCAGGAGATTTAAAGTGAGATTTTGAAATATTTCTGGTGATCTTTTCCTTTTTCCTTGGGCAAACACTAAGGAAAGCAAGCAGGAAAAACAAAATAACAAACCCCTACACAATTTGTTTTTTTTTTTTCTTTTTTTTGAGATGATGGTGATTCTTTTCAGAAATGTGTACACTTATTTAGCAGTTTGTTTAACAAGGTGGTAGTATTCATTCATTTTGTGCTTGGACCATAAAACGCAGCCTATGATGACAGCATTTTAAGGGCTGCAGACACTTAATTTATTTTTATTTTATCTCTAGGCACTTTTTTTTTTTACATTTTCATTCAAATCACCTCAGGAGTTGAACATTGCAATGGTCCACTTGCATATCTGACTAATCAACATCCCAAATGACAGTACATTCTTAATAATGCAACAACAGTGCACATATGTGATGTCTAAGTGACCAATATCAATAGCCCATGTAGTGTTCATGCTATGAGAAAGAAGTGTGTGAAAAGACTGTTAAAAACTTGAGGAGGTGAGGATTTAGAAAATTTCACAAAAAGTAGTGCCAAACATGTGGCTAATCCCTGGCTGGAGAAAGGGGTGAGTGAGTGTGAATAAGGAAGACAGATGGTAGAATTAAAGACAATGAGAAAGAGAGAGATGAGGGGGTGGGGGCACAAGCAAGATGCCCTACTGGGGGTAGTTGTTCTGTTGCCGGCGTTTAGCAGACCTCAACTTCTCAAAGCGCGACTCCATCTCTTCCAGAACCTTAGGGGTGTGTCGTACCACCAGCTTCACTGTACCCTGAGCAGCCTTCAACAGCTCCACAGCCTTCTCATGGTGCTCTCCTTCTACACTCTGAAATAGAGAGACAGTGAGACATCACTGCTCTTTGACATAGTGTACTTTATGTATTATCATCATCAGAATCTGGTGCGTCATCATTTTGGTCACATTTTAGCTTTTTAAAAGTTTACAAATTCTATGTATTCCATCAATAAATATGATGTCTTGACATTGCATATGCAGGGCAAGAAAAAGTATGTGAGCCCTTTGGAATTGTCTACTTTTATATATACATTTGCCTTAAAATCTTATTTGACCTTCATCTAAGTTACAATAATGAACAAACACAATCTGTTTGAACAAATAACACAAATTACTGTGTTGTTCTTGTACATACTGTATACATCATTCAAACATTCACAGTGTAGGTTGGAAAAAGTATGTGAACCCCTAGGCTAATGACGTCAACAAAAGATAATTAGTCAGGAGTTGGCAAACCTGGCATCCAATTAATGAAACAAGATTGGAGTGGTGGGTTAGAGCTACTTTGACTTATAAAAACATTAAAAAATGTTGAGTCTGCTATTCACTGCTGCTGATGTGGACCATGCCTTGCAAAAAAGAGATCTCAGAAGGCCTATGATCAAGAATTGTTGCTTTGCATAAAGCTGCAAAGGGTTACAAAGTTATCTTGAAGAAGATAGACATTCATCCGTCCACAGTTAGACAAACTGTCTATATCTGGAGATGATTTAATACTGTGGCTACTCACTCTAGAAGTGACCATCCAGCCAAGATGATTCAAAGGACACATTGCAGAATGCTCAATGAGGTAAAAATAAACGTAGAGTGACAGCTAAAGGCTTGAAGGAATCATTGGAACTGGTTAACATCTCTGTTCATGAGTCTACTATATGGAAAACATTAAGCTGGCATGGTGTCCATGGCAGGACACCACGAAAGAAGCAATTGCTTTCCAAAAAAAAAAAAAAAACATGCCTGAAGTTTGCCAAAGACCATCATGACACTCCACAACGCTACTGGGAAAATGTTTTGTGGACTGATGAAACTAAGGTTGAATTGTTTGGGAAGAACTTGTAGTATTACGTATGGCATAAAAAGGGCACTGCATACCAACATGAAAACATCATCCCAACGGTTAAGTATGGTGGAGGAAGCATCATGATTTGGAGCTGCTTTGCTGCTTCTGGGCCTGGACCGCTTGCCATCATCAAGGGAAAAATGAATTCACAAGTTCAAGATATCAAGATAACCTACAGGATAATGTCAGGGTGGCTGTGCGCCAGCTGAAGCTCAGTAGAAGTTGGATAATGCAGCAGGACAATGACTATAAGCATTGAAGTAAATCCACTAGAGACTTCAGAAAAGTAAATACAACTTTTGGAGTGGCCAGTCAGAGCCCAGACCTTAACCCAATAGAGATGCTGTGGAATGACCTCAAGAAAGCCGTTCACACCAGACAGAAGCAGTTGTGTAAGGAAGAATGGTCCAAAATTCCTTCTGTTGTGCCAGTCTAATCTGCCAAATTGCTTCCATAGGAGAATCGACCAGTTATTAAATCCAAGGGTTCACTTACATTTTCCACAGCACTGTGAATGTTTAATGGGATGTGTTCCGTAAAGACATGAAAGCTTATAATTGTTTGTGTGTTGTTAGCTGTTGTTAGCTTAAGCACATTGTGTTTGTCTATACTAGTGAATTTGATGAAGATGAGATCACATATGACCAATTAATGCAGAAAACCAGCTAATTCCAAAGGGTCCATATACTTTTTTTTGCCACTGTAATATAAGCAATATAATATATAAATATATTATCTTTATCTTACATTATCTTTTCCGCATCTGTTTCTATTTTTGTTGTTTTTGATCAAATGGATTTCGTTGATCTCATCTTTAGACACGGAATGAGTCAAACCAAACTTTTACTCAACACGCAGTGAAAGGATCTCTGTGCAAAACTTCTTCGCCAATATACTGGCGAGTAATATCTGAACATTTATCAGCCAGTGGTTAGTGACATTTTTAGTCGCATAGCGCAAAATTTAGTTGCATATGCAAGTGATCTACTCGCATCAATCTTGGGATTTAAGAATCCCTAAGAATCCCTTGAAGAGTCCGCTCCCTAACAATGAAAAGAATGCATCACAAAAAACAAGAGAGCATTGATGCTAACTATGTTAACTTATCAAAAATGTCTTCATGTCTTCTTAGTAAAGGCTAACTTATACTTACTGGGCAACAGGCTTTTATTTTTCCTGAAATGTATGACGAAATGTACGTATTTGTTCTGCTATGGTGATCATTTGATGTTTGCGCACATCCCTGAAATTCTTGACCTAGGAGAACTCAGCTAGTCATCAATGCTCTTTGACTGACTGACCTACAGATGTGCCATCTGCCCGAGAGTTGACAACATTAGATGATGCCACCTTCACCAAACCAATTTTAATGATCCTGCACTTAGTATAAACGCAGGCTTTATTTGCCTAGGGTGATTTAGTTAATCTTTTTAATTGTTTAAGATGAGCAAATATTACATTTTTTGATGTCAAGCCCTCATTTTCTTACCAAGAAATTATATTTGTAATTATCTTCAATCAACAATGTGCACGAAGGGGAAACAATCCTACTTGTAGATATTACAGATGCTAGAAGATTTAAAACTTTATACGTTTTATTTGTTCATTTACTGTTTATAATTTCTTTCATAATAGCACTGTACATATTAATATCAAACGAAAATATACGGTAGTGTTAAAAAAAGCGATGTTGTTGATTAATACATAACCTTGGAATTTTGTTGCAGGTAACCGATGTCCCAATGTTTAGTACAGGGTTCGGCATCTTACATCTGGCGCGCTGAGGGGTAATCACTGGCACGTAAGCAACATCGAGAGAGTAGACTATTTTATTTATATGTATTTATAAGTCCCTCGCACCTGCATGCCAATCTACATCTTAATTTAATCCTTCCTCATGATCATGCAGCATGTTTCCATGGGCTGAATGGAAGGCTAAACACTTTTAAAGTGTGACGAGAATGCAGTATAGTCAATAGATGATTGCAGCGGGTGCAAGCTATTCACACATCACAAGCCAGCACTGCAGATCAATTCAGGCAAGGTTTCACGTTCGGTGAATCGCACCTGCTTTGCTTTGGTCGCACTGCACGGTTGAGCAGATGACAGCCTACACATTCTTGTTTTATTTGTTTCTTTTTGCGGAGTGACTATTTGCACTTCGATACTCTACTGGAAAAACAGAAATTGAAGGCAAATTTCCTCTAGTGGCGCTGCAGTGGCGTGGGTTGTAACAACGGTGTGGAAATGGTTTTATCGTGCTGAAAACCAGGGTTAAATTCCGCCTTTTGACACACTTTTCCCATCCTGTTTCCTGTCTCCACTATTAGTATTAGCTGACACTCTTAGCTGAAATATATAATTTCTGCAACACTAGTGCCAATGAATGGAATTGCAAAAATAAACTGTTTTCTGAGAATGCCCCTTGCCTGCAGTTGTTCAAACAGTCAGATAGTCCCAACCCCAACTCATGCCATTGGTTGAGTAATGTTGGGGCGGGTCTAAGTGGGTCGCTCAAAACAAATACAGGAATTTTTATAGCGCCACAGAGACAGTGTTAACAGTTTTCGAGAAATTTAACCTATGAATGGCTTACTCATAGTTGTCTCTGCATATTAAGCTGGGAAAGTATAAAGTATTTTATGAAAAAGTTATTGAAGAAGTTACCTACTTCTACTATAATACTACTTATAATAATAAATAAAAATTAATATAAAGGTTGATTTTCTCGCAGTGATTTGGTCACGGTGAAGGTCGGGGAGTTGAGAGAAAGGTTTGAGCGAGTTAAATTAACCATGGTTTTACTATAATAATATTGCAGTAACCATGTTTAGTGGAAGCCATAGTTTTAACGCAATTAACCATGGTGTTACTACAGTAATAGGGTATTCATATATTTACCATGTTTAATGATTTCTACAAATACCATGGTGATACTATGGTTAATTTTTGGTAGGTTAATGGTAGGTTAAGGTTAGGGGGAGGTGTAGGGTGTCTGTGGGACTCTAAATTAAAACAATAAATGTGAAGTAAGTTGTGGGACAAGACCGTAGCTGTGTACATACTACTCCATTCACAGACAGCAGCTGGTCTCCTCTCTTCAGGCCACCATGCCGATCAGCGATGCCTCCGGGAATGATACGTGAGATGTAGATGGGCGAGTTTTGTTCCTTCCCACCCATGATGTTGAAGCCCAGTCCCTCCTCAGTTTTTGGGAGTTCCACCACACGGGGGTGTGAGTGACCCTCACTAGCTGCAAAGGCAGCCACTGTAGCCTTGAAACAGAGAGAAGATGGTATAAAAATGAATCTACCCACAAGTGGGTGGCACATACACAACAACCCATCTATTAATCTTATGCAAAGGGAATAACTGTAATTTTATATGTATACAAATATCCACCAATGGCCACATGCTAAAAATAAGCTGCTTGTATATTTTCAGGCCATCAGTCTGGTGTTGCAGAGATGGAGGTTTTACAACTAAACTAATCAGATAATGAGATTGACTGTCTCTCTTTCAATGTTCATGCTAAGAATAGCTTGCAGAATTAAAGAGTGGATTTGAGGTTAGTTACAGGAAATGTTTTAATTACTTGGTGTACAGCGACTTACCTTTGCTGTTGCATTGGCCCTCACCTCTGGGCTGCTATTTATGTCCACCGTCTCATACACATGCTCATACACCTGAAAATGAGAAACAAGAGACGGAGAACACTGTCTGAATTTCACAAAAACCCAAATCTACAAGTACAGCCTCCTCTGCCAAAACAATCAAGATAAACAAACAAAAACATTTCTGAACCAGGTTTACAGAACCTAAAAAACTTATCCATGGATCTCAAGGGCCAGTTTCCAGGATCCATCCAAGCTAAGTCCTAAACTAAATTGCTTGTGGATCGTGATTCACCCTGAAAAAGCCTTTTGTGTCCGGAACATTACTCAAGTCTGCATCAGATGATCTTCACTGGACAGTCACCATTTACGGTGCAACTCTGTCCTACACTGCTTGTAATCTGTGCCTGGAAAACCATAACATTAAGTCTTGCACTTAGACCAACATAACAGTGGCAGTGAAAGCGATATCAAATCACATCTCTTTACATGGCTTGATGCGGTACAGCCATTTGACTTCACCCTGTTAATATGCGCTCAACCGAAACACTGAACTGCTGTTGTTCTTAAACCACTATTCCATCTCCCATTCATGGCTGCCTTAAGCATCCACCCACATGCCATAGCATTCAACTGTGAGTCGTGCATGTTTATTTGAGAATCAAGGAAGCATTCAGAGGTTCAGGGCAAAACATAAAGAAAGTGACAGCATTGTTGAGTTACTAATCATCCACTTTATTTATCTACCACAGAAGAGAAGCACTTAACTCAAGCACCATCAAATACAGCATAAACAAGCATTTCCAGAGAAAAGCATGGGCAGCCTTGATGTCACAAAACAAGCAAAATAAAGACTTGTGTCCTTCCAGGGGTCCGGTTTACTAAGCCTGCGTAGGAATAGATTTAAGGGACAGGCTGGAAGCAAGTTAAATTTTCCTTGAGTTTCAGTTAACTACTGATCCATCTACAAGACAAACACACAACAATGGGGCTAAAAAAAAAAAAAAACTGTTGCAACTTATGTCACTGTTTAAAATTAGGCTACAACACATTTTAGAAAATGCATAGCTTTGACTACAAATTCTGATTCAATTAGCCAGTTCGAAACTGTTGTAAATCAGAGAAATGTTCACTTGTGACCACACATTCTATATTGAAAGGGACACCCAGAAACCTTTCAAATATCCTAGGGGGAAACCCCAGAAAAAAAATCATTGAAACACATAGCCTCATGACTTACTGCTCTAATATAAACTAAGAATACAGTTAATATGGAAAAATAGAATTTAAGATGAGTGCATAGATCTAGTCTGCCTTTGAATTCACCTGCGCGCCTTATATTCGTGATAACCAATGGTCATTTTCATGGAGCATCTTCTAACTTTACCCAAACAAATCTTTCCACATTTGCCTTCAGAAACCCCTGCTTTATTCAAGGCTTTCAAGCAAGGCAAATAACAGCATCTCTGGACTTAGCATCACTTCTGTTGAGACTTCAGAGTTTAACAGTGAGAGCGACAGATGACCAAGCAGCAGGGAGGAGACCTGACCAGTGCCAACAGTCTTAGATTGGATGGGCAACAGAACACTACAGCCGAGTTTTATGCCTAGTCTGAAACAGACAAATGGATTGATGCTATTTGTAGACATCCTAATCGATATTCAGTCCTTCTGCACAACGATGACTACCAATAGTACACTGTTGAGCACACTGTCATAAGCACTAGGACTGCTTGAGTACTCGGGGTGTAATTGGCAACCATGGAGCAAGTTGGGTCTGCTTTATTTTTTTAATAGTAGGTCTATATACACATGCCTCCTGATGGACAGATGGATGTCTTAAGCTGTTGCATCGAGTCTTGTTGTTTTTCAGCATCTTAAGATGGGGTGTCAAGACAAAAAAAAACGCATCTCTAATAAGCACATGCTCTCTGTTTTGTAAAGGAGAACTAAAACAGTCATGCTCACAGTATGACAGAGTATTCGTGTCCTGGCTTGTGAGGACTTTGGTATGAATTGTTTGAGTCTGCCTTCACATTTCATTTTGTTATGCCTAAAATTTCCATCACAATACCCTAACACTTCTTTCATGCCAAAGGGACTGTCTGTTTGCATATTTACTGAAAATATCATCACTTGGAGATGCCAGATTTGCTGGGGTTAGGTGGCAACACAATCTCCTATAGATGAAATTACTGTTTACAAACAAAAGCTTGGCTCCGGCACTTCCAGGTTCTTTTGGCACCGCAAAAAAGAACAGAGTCCAATTGGCGCTTCGCTCAAATTGAGATAGAAATGCCCAAAAAGTGCTATTTGTGGGGTTGAAACACCCCATTTCCAACAGATTATTGGAGATTTGGGCTTCGTTAAAATTCCATCAGGATCAGTGGAACAGGACAAACTCAGGATTTGACTAAATGTATCATATTTCACGGATCACCATCATTGTTATCGCGTCTGCTCTTGTAAGACCCATATACCCCGCAGCTGTTGTTGGTAGATTTAAACTTTTCACAAAGGAGTCACACAACTTCGATCCTAAACGGCTGTTTTAATTTCCAAAGTGCAACCGCTGAGACAGATACGAGGTCAAATATGATCTAACGAACAGGACCCCATCTCCCCCATTGCTGTGGAAAGGCTACTGTTAGTATAAGGATATGTGAATAAGGGTACTTTCATACTAGCACTTTTGGTGTGCACACGGGTTCGAATGACATCAAAGTTCGGTCCGTTTGGATGATGTGAACGCTGTTTTCCGAAATCGGGTGCGCGTGAAAAGTCTGGGGTACGGTTCATGTGTACTCTGAAACGGTTCGCTGCAAATCGTACCAAATCGTGGAAGTAAACCGCTTGTGCTGACATATTTTTGTAGTTTATTGTGGCATAATACATTTCTCATACCTGCTTGTCTCAAAATAAATCCCCTTCAGAGAGCAGTTCACATACTTCACATCTCTTGCAATGCATCCGTGCGCTTGCGGCATACAAACGCTAACATTCTTCACATCATTGTACATTCAATGAATCCGCGGGAGACAAGTGTTGTTCAGTGCATGGCAAGTTTTCGTGACAAATCCAAAGAGACTAACTTTAATATTTCACTTAACACAGTGACATCTTTTTGGTTGTAACCTAGGTAAATAGCTGCCCCTTCTACTCACGTTGATGATGTAATCAGACCATGGTTCAGACCCAAATAATATGATGTGAACAGAGACAGAGTGGGAGGAAACGAATATGTGTTCGGTCAAAGCAATCGAACCAAGTGTGAAAGCACCCTAAAAATAATATAATACATAAATCATGTCTTCTCATTAAATTAGACTGCAGTAAGTAAAATGTTCAATCAAACCTGGCTGTTATTAAGTCTGAATATGGAATATGATGATACTGAAGTCAAATATTATTATTTACTGTATGTGAACCAATAATTTAAGCAGTAAAGATGCATATTGCAAGTCTCATGGTAGTTTTCATTTTTAAATTTAACATTTCACAGTCTTTAAGTGTGTTAAACAGGTGAGGTTGTGTATTCATCAACCTGTTACATGTTCAGCATAATCATACAGACCGATTAAACCCAGTTAAAACTTGTTTTGCCGATAGTTCAGAAAGAACCTACATATATTTCTTTACTGTAAACTATAGATACCCATTTACAATAACTTTTATTAATATTAAAATAAAAATATTTTACACCCAGAAGCGCAGTTGCCTGCTGTGTGACGTTGCGGTAGTTTCATCTATACAGGCGAGCTACACAAAACAGTACCCCCCTTTTTTCACCCCTAAAGCGAAGTTGCATTTCATTTGAATGTATGGATGCTGTGCTGGAACACGTACCTCTCGTACAGCATTGCAGAACTCACTCTGTAAAACCCTCTGCAGTGCCTGCAGCTTCTGCGGTGGCACTTCCCCTGTTCTCTGGAGCTTGTCCAGCAGTTCAATGGCACGAGATATGTCTGTGGAAGAAAATTTGCAAAACAATGAGGCATGAACAGACCCTGGATAATCATTTGCATGACGCCATCTGGAGATGTTGTCTTAGGCAAAGAGCTTTTTTGTAACAGCTAAAGCTAATAAAGACATTAAATGCGTGAGTAAATACGAAAATGCTCAATATTTCAGAAGGTAAATCTCTATACATTTTATCCTGACGTTTTTTTTTTTGTTGTTGTTTTTTTAACAACACTACAATAAGTGCATGTACCAGTAAATTTCAATAAGCTTCTTTGGTTTTTTTTTCTACAGCTACATCATGTTAGTCACCTTAAAAAAAAAAAAAAAAGAGACCAACTTAAAAACACTTCAGAGTACTTAGCTTCAGCCACAGAAGTAATTCATCCCAAATTTTTCGTTTCTCAAACACTGTTTTACTTAATAATTAAACAATTGTATTTCTGAGCATAGAGAGAGATAGAGCTTTCATTTCGTAAACCTAACGAATATCAATTAAACATATACATCTCCCTTATCTTAATAAATCAGCACTTTTATTTACTACTACTTCTGACAGCTGTCCTTATGTTTTGCTTTTACTGAACGTAACCACGGTGATTTAAAGACATAAAAGATTTACATCTTATACGTTTTCGCAGACTGAGTTTCTTAACGTTATGAATGTTCTGATACAGTGAATTGGAGCTAGCTCGCTGTCGTCCACTAATCCATCCTCATGAAGTGACAGCGGGATGTTTAGAGCAAAAGGCGTGATTTACACATCCTCCTGGGCATAACATTTAACACAGACTGTTTCCAGCGAGCATCTTACCTCTTTCCAGACGTACAGGTTCTCCTAATGAGGCCATTTTAGCCCGGGTTACTGAGTTTGTGTTTGGCGAAAGCTCCACGCTCGCGTGTCGGGCACCTTGTTTTGCTGTTAGCTCGGTGAGCTGAAGCACTGTGGCTAATGCAGATTAGAGGACGAGTCAAGAGCATCACTTCTGCGCTGTGCATGTGCAGTCACTTTCCATGCCATAACGAACACATTAGCAGCTCAAGGAAACATCATTATGAGCTGTTATCATTATTATTCTTATTGATATTTGAGCTCATCCTGGATATATTAGGATATACTGTATAGCAGGGCTTCAATGGGTGCCACAGCCGTCTAAACAGACATCTTTGGAATTTATTATGATATAGTTTAATGATATTATTTGAAACATAAATGGATAAATCTATCTATCTATCATTATTATTTTTTCACATTTTAGAATAATAGTAAAGTCATCAAAACTATGGAATAACAGAATTATGGGAAATATGTTGTGACTAAAAAAATCCAAACTAAATAAAAAATATGTTTTAGCATCTTCAAAGTAGTCACCCTTTGCCTAGAATTTGCAGACATGTACTCTTGACATTTTCTCAACCAACTTCTTGAGGTATCACCCTGGGGTGCTTTTTAAACAGTATTGTAGGAGTTCCCATCTATGTTGGGCACTTATTGGCTGCTTTTCTTTATTATTTGGTCCAAGTCATAAATTTCAAAAACTTTTTTTTAAATAGAAATTTAGCTTTATAATTAAATAAATTAATATTTTGGCACAATTATATTTTTGTTTACAAAACTAATTTCAAATATTTGAGCCTTCAGATCAAAAGATTTTTAAGATCATGAGAAACATTTCAGTCAAGCGTTTCAAAAGTTTTGACTGGTAGTGTGTGTGTGAATATATATATTATATATATATATATATATATATATATATATATATATAAACATATACACATATACACACATATACATATAAAGTTACTTTTGGCGGCCAAAGGTTTGGAATAATGTACAGATTTTGCTCTTATGGAAAGAAATTGGTTCAACTGATCACAATGTATTGTCAGGTCATTAATAACTTGAAAAATTACTATTACAATTTGATTTTTTTATTTGTATTTATTTTTTATTTTTTTTCAGAACTTCTTAAACTTCTTCAAAGAGTTCTCATCAAAAAATCCTCCACGTGCAGCAATGACAGCTTTGCAGATCCTTGGCATTCCAGCTGTCAGTTTGTCCAGATTCTCAGGTGACATTTCACCCCACACTTCCTGTAGCATTTGCCATAGATGTGACTGTCTTGTTGGGCACTTCTCATATACCTTATAGTCTAGCTCAGGGGTGTCAAACGCAGTTCCTGGAGGGCCACATCCCTGCAGAGTTTAGTTCCAGCCCTGCTCCAAAATGCCTCCTTGTAATCTTCAAGCACTCCTGAAGACCTTGATTATCTGCTTCAGGTGTGTTTAATTAGGGTTGGAGCTAAACTCTGCTGGACTAAGCTCAATGGGGTAAAGATCCATAACACTCATTTCCAATTATCTGTTGTCCAATGTCTGTGTTTCTTTGCCCACTCTAACCTTTTCTTTTTGTTTTTCTGTTTCAAAAGTGTCTTTTTCTTTGCAATTCTTCCCATAAGGCCTGCACCCCTGAGTCTTCTCTTTACTGTTATACATGAAACTGGTGTTGAGCGGGTAGAATTCAATGAAGCTGTCAGTTGAGGACATGTGAGGTGTCTATTTCTCAAACTACAGACTCTGATGTACTTCTCCTCTTGTTTAGTTGTACATCTGGTCCTTCCACATCTCTTTCTGTCCTTGTTAGAGCCAGTTGTCCTTTGTCTTTGAAGACTGTAGTGTACACCTTTATATGAAATCTTCAGTTTTTTTGGCAATTTCAAGCATTGTATAGCCTTCATTCCTCAAAACAATGATTGACTGATGAGTTTCTAGAGAAAGAAAATATTATTTGCCATTTTTGAGCTAATATTGACCTTAAGACATGCCAATCTATTGCATACTGTGGCAACTCAAAAACAAACACAAATACAATGTTAAGCTTCATTTAATGAAACAAATAGCTTTCAACTGTGTTTGATATAATGACAAGTGATTTTCTAGTACCAAATTAGCAATTTATCATGATTACTCAAGGATAAGGTGTTGGGGTGATGGCTGCTGGAAATGGGGCCTGTCTAGATTTGATCAAAAATGACTTTTTTCAAATAGTGATAGTGCTGTTTTTACATCAGTAATTTCCTGACTATACTTTGTGATCAGTTGAATGCCACTTTGGTGAATTAAAATTCCTTCTGAAACAGCTATATATATATTTGTGGTGTTGCGGCTGCCTCCTCTTAGGCGCCCCCCAGCAGGTGGCGCCCTAGGCAACCGCCTAGTTCACCTATGCCTAGAAACGGCCCATTGCATTAATGCTTTAACATCGACAGCACTAATACACACACACACACATATATATATATATATACAGGGTTGGGAGGGTTACTTTTGAAATGTATTCCACTACAGATTACAGAATACATGCTGTAAAATGTAATTTGTAACATATTCTGTTAGATTACTCAAGGTCAGTAATGTATTCTAAATACTTTGGATTTCTTCTTCAGCACTGGTAGATTTTTTTCACTTGTTTTGACTATAAAAACTCTGTCAGTACAGTAAGACAAAATACACGTTAATAATACATTCTCTGAAAAACCTAAATATCTTATGCAGTGTTGTTTCTAAAACAAGATAAATCTAATTGATTTTGTTTTAAGGATTTTATGATATTTTTACAGGAAAACAATACAAAAATTATTATCAAGAATAAGATTTTTGTCCTAATATCAAAGGTCTTACTAGAAAAAAAAAATAAAAAATAATAAAATTATGATCCAACGTGAATTTTCTTGATAAAAAACATATGATCGTGCCTGGTAACGTGCATGTAAAATGGCTAGAAATAGCATTTTAGCTTAGCATAAAGCTGACAATTTACACAAGGTTTATTTCTATTTCTTCTGCTCCAAACTTACTTCAAACTTACTTCTCTGTCTGCTCGTATGAACGTAACACATCATAAGAAAGTGTTTCACCGTAGCTCAAATGCTCTTTGGATCGCATCATTTATATGTATAAATGTTTTCCATCTGAAAGGACTAAATATTAAATTAAACAAATTACAATAAAATGCAAAGTAATCTCTTCAGTAATCAAAATACTTTTTGAATGTAACTCTATTCTAATTACCAATTATTTAAATTGTAAAATTGTAGTGAAATACAGTTACTTATATTTTGTATTTTAAATACGTATTTCCGTTACATGTATTTCGTTACTCCCCAGCCCTGTATATATATATATATATATATATATATATATATATATATATATATATATATATATATAGTTAGTATATATTATACAGTATATACTTATACATATATTTGTTTTACTCTATGGAATGCATTATTCTGATTGGTAATCACTCCATTATGCTGTTAAATATATATTTTTTTAATGTGTAATTGAACGTTGTACTAAGCAACCAATTTCCTAGCTGTGCTAGTTTCATGTCCATCTTATCACTCTGAGGCCTTTCATCTCTCGTTCCTACTGAAAAAATAAAAATAAAAATAGAATCATTTAAAAATAGAATAAAACCATAAAAAACTGATTTGCTGGTCTTAAGCTGGTTTAAGATGGTATAGCTGGTTTGTCAAGCTGGTCTTGGTGGTCCTCCAGCTTACAAGTGCCCAATACCCCTCTGAATCAGCAAACAGACCAGCCTGCACAGACTGGGAGACCAACTAAGACCAGCAAACCATCTTAGGATGGTTTAATTATTATTTTTTGTTTTTTTGTTTACCAACAGGGATAATAAAGTGATTTCAACTCATCAAATCATAATTTTATGTCCATTCATTAATTTATTTAGTTGTGTAATAGGTGTGATAATGAAATAAACCCCTTCATGGTGATACAAGACCTATCACACCATTGGGATTTAATCTGCAATAATAGCCAGCTGACTGTACATTATACGGTATTCTACAAAATAATAAATATTATGGTGTATTCAAAATTAAATATAAAAACAGAAATAAAAACATTTTGATAAACAAACATACTAAAACATATCTCATATCTCAGATCTGATAACCCTGAGAAATGTTCTATTCAATTTTGCATTGATTGTAAACACTGCATTAGAAATATAGAAAGTTTAATCATGCACATGAAATAAAGATTTTTTTCTGCAATTATTTTATGATATATCATATACTTCATATTTTGGTATTAGTTACTTGATATTCTCATCAGGACCATATAGCACTATCAAAACCACATACCCACTGAGCCGAGAGAACTGGACAGAATTGCTAAAAACAGTGATTCCGAGAGTTTAGTTGCTGGTATAGTAGAAAGGGAGTCAGAGAATAAAGTGGCCTACTTCTGTAGCAAATGGGACAGGGCCCTGCTGGGTCTTAAGGACTACTTTGAACTGGGGGAAATCTGAGCCTCACAAAAATAACTCCTGAAATAACTCAAAAAACGCACCAGACGAACATTGTATTGTCTGTTTCCTTATCTATCCTTCTAACTGATGCAGTATCACTTACATATTGTAGTTTGAAAGGCTCACATTTTATTTGTTTGAATTGTTTTTGATCAATAAGTCAAAACTTTCATGTGTTGTAAGTTGCTTTGTTCAAAAAAGTAGACTTAAGCAATACTGATTGCTGTCACTCTTTCCTAAAATACAACTATAATTATCATTTTTATACCATAATTCTAATTGAAGCAATACGTTGATGATTTGATTCAAGCAGATCTGGAAATTGTACTGTATGCATTTGCTCAGAAAGGATGCACCCATGATCTGATATTTTTACTGCTCGGCAGACTTTTATTTCTTTGTAGCCTACATCACCTACTTCTGATGCAGTGAGACACTTACCGTAAACGGATGAAAATTCTGTGTCCTCCTTCATCTGTGGTAGTGTATCAGTGTCAGATCATTTCTGTTCAGCTGTCTGATAATAGCCTTTGAAGGAAGCAGGTTTGTGTATAGGTCTGTGTCTGTATTCAGGTGTATCAGATATCTCGTAGAGTGCATTGGAGTGTTGACTCCATTGATCCATCTTTTAGACAAAGAAAATCCTAATCTCTTAGTGATAGCAACGATAGCCTATACCCTCTGATTAGACACAAACACCAAACATAGGGCAAATGACCTTATCACGATTTCATGTTGGACTGGTTTCCATATAATTTACATGAAAAGTTCACAATAATTCTTACCTGAGAACTCATTGGACTGAAGAGTCAAGTCTACATTGGATAAACGTGTTAATCTGTTTATGTGTTTACACCGTTTAGCAGTCCATTTTTGTAGTAAATTCTTCATTGCGGAGATGTCAAACTTGCTTTGATCAGGCCCCACTTGATTATACAGTGAGTCTGTGATCTCTATGGTGAGAGGATAGAATATATTTAAATAGATCTTTATCTCTATGGTAATAATCTACATGTAAGATTCTTTGTATGTACACTGTGCAAGAGGATGTTCTCTCCAAAGTTTTGCCAAATTTAGACCTGCAAAGGGAGAGCTGAAACTTTATTGACATTGGTTTTGTTTTTCAGTTGCCTATAGTAATTTTATTTCTTCAAATATTTCAATTTAATATTGCAAACAACTTCACAACATACAAAATGAATTATATTAATCCAGAACACATGTCAATGAATAAATTTTATATATATATATTTTTTCCATCTTGTGGGGATAAAAAAATAAACAGCAAAGCTTTGACAACAGCACCTTGACATAGTATGTATTTCCAACATTACCTTGAGAAGTTGAGGATAGTAAACAGACAGAGTACTTAGAGGAGGAAATCCTGTTATGGTTGAGAATGTAAACGGAATGTTTTGATCGGAAATCAATTCCTTGTTTTCTCAAAGTGGACAGTTTCTCAATTCACAATTGAAGCAGCATGCAAGTTTTTTTTTGTTTTTTTTTCTTGTATGTAATTCTTCCTCACCCCATCCTCTCCTCATCTCTCAAAATCTTGGCAACGTAAAAAACACAATGTCTTGAGGAATGTGATATAGTAATTTGAACTGGGCGCAAATGACTTACCAGATCTTCTTTTAATTGTTTATAAGGTCATGAATATGTTCAATAAATAGACTGTAGTATCACTTTTACTGTATAAACTTCATCTTTTTTACATGCAGTCCATAAAATTTTCATCTGACGGAATAATTTACCCTGTTATGTATATATACAAATAGATATTTTCTCTTTTCTCTCTCTTTTTTAGAACTCTCAATAAAATCTATACATTTTGTGCACTATCTGCCCCTCTTAATGGTCAATGTGCATACACACGAAGTGTCTATCCGTATAAACCGCCAGCCAATCTTCCTTTTGCTATCCATGGTAAGGGCTCGCACATAAGACTGGGTTGTCCGGCATTGTGAGTTATAGTGCCGCTTGTCTATTCCTCGGCAGCCCTCCTTTGTGTACCCTAAGGGGTTGCATTTGGTCTCGTAAAAGTATTGCTTCAGCTGACCGTTAGTCACAGGGACTTTTTCCAGAACAGTGACTGTCTGGCCAGACATATCAATGGCCGTCTTTTTGTCCACAGCTGTCACCCACTGGCTAATACTGTCACAAACGCTGAGCTCCCCTCGCCGCGTTGGGTCTGAGTGCCGCCGCACACGCATCGACATGTTGGCGGCATCCAGGTAGTTTTTGTATTCCTCCAAGAGAAAGAGTAACGGTGGCTCCAAAGGCACTTGGTTGCTGATCATCACCCGCGAGGCATACAGGTCAACGTCCTTCGAGTCTGCTGCGACTGCGGCGGGACCACCCCCTCCTTGGCCCTGGTCGGCCCTGGGCCCTAGTTGCTGCGATGCCTCCCCTTCCACTTCTAGCAACTCCTCGATCACCTGTTCGAAAGTGTCTGTGAGCGAGGGTAGCCCCCCACCACTCTGTGGAGTCCCGTGGCCTCGGCCGCCTGTGGTGACAGCAGCAGCGGCAGCAGCGGCAGCAGCAGCACCCAGGTAGCCCTCGGCCCGGTGGCCCCCCTGCACGCCCGGGATCTCTCTCATGGGCGCAGCTCTCATGCAACTGAAGTATGAAATAACCATAGTAACGAACAGGATGGTCATCACTCTTCTAACCTGTTGGAACTGGGGACAGCGAAAGGGACAAGACGAGAGGGATGGGGGACATAAGGAAAGGGGAGGGATCAGACAGAGGGAGAAAGAAAAAATTGAACTTAAAATCAATGTTTTCATTTAAACATACTTTGCCATACCCCAGGTAATGCTACATAAACACTTCTCCCATATGATTCATATAAAACTGATCTCATTAATGGTGTTGCACCAATTTCTGAACTGATCTCTTTATGGGTCTCAATAATGTCACTTTTTATGTAAAATCTTGCAGAGTGCAATTCTTTCTCTACGTCTGATTGCTTTCTCACAAGTCACAATTAGTTCTAATGGTTTATAGTGGTCTTATTTTATTGTGAAGATCTCAGATGAACTCCGTAACGGCATACAAAGGGCAATATAAACACAGCATGCCAACTTGTTATTTCTTTATTTTATTTTTAGTTCCTGGCCTAAGGGAACACAACTAACGGGGCCGATTTCTCTGTCTCTGCACATGCAAATCCCCCCCCCCCCCCCCAACAAGCAGGCTACATTCAGAGACCCTGGAGTATCATTAGGAGGACATGAGAGGATTGCTCCCACTCTTCTCAGTCTCTCTTCCTCCACCTCTCTCTTTTGCTCCCTTGCCTCCTCCTCTGTTCCCTTAGAGGAGTGTGACGTCTTGACTGCTTTAGTGAGTACCAAAAAAGCAGTCCAGATCCATAATCTGGCTTTTTAGGCATTTGTCTTTGGAAACAGCTGAACTGGGATGATTTCTACACAAAAACCTAACTCACATACTATGATGCTGTAGAGATGATTATCTTTCCTCTAAGAGAAATGAGAGTGAAATAGAGAGACAAATAAAAAGAGATAAAGACAGATAAAGTCACAGTTAGAAAAACAGCAGAGAGAGAAAGAGAGAGAAAAACAAGAGATTTTGAAATGGAGACATCAGAGGAAGAGACAGAATGGGAAAAATGCAGAGAAAGACGAAAAGATGCCAGTCATACATTCACCTATTCATACTATATATATACAAACTGCTATATTCAAATCGATCCTTTCTCCCTGGTATTTAACTGCCCCAGCACAAAATAATATATAATATAATAATAATATATAAAGATGAATGCAAATAAATTACAGTTCCAGGAAAGCCATCATCATCCTCTTTGCTTCTATATTTCATTCTTCCTCTCTCCCTTCCTCTTCGCAAACCCCTCTGCGGCTTACCTCTCTGAAGTCCCTCTATGAGTCACTGTAATTCATTGCATCCAATGGCATCCTAGCGCAAATGAACAGATAGGCATACCTCCATAAACAACAACTACAAAAATGACAACCATCACCCTCACTTTTCTAAGGAGAAGGAGAAGGGTAGAGGTAGGGGGTGGGGTAAAGGGGTGGGGGGTGGATGCATTTAAATATATCCAGCACCGCAGCATGGCTTTGCCAGTTCTCTGCGTGCCCTACTCCTGATGCCCCATGCAGCCTCAGGAAGAGGCAGAGTGAGGATCCGCTCCCAGAGCAGAAAGAAGTACCAGCCAGCAGGAGACAAGGAGGGACACGCCCTGTCTAAAAGGCATTTGTTTCATTCTTAATTGGTGTCTGGGGCCACGGCTGCAATTTGCTAGCGCAGCGATGACTGTCATGGAGATGCGCGTTCTATAAATAGGCCGACTGGGAGTCCCACAGTCTCGATTCAGAAAATCACAGCCCTCTACTTAATGAGCTCAAATTCCCTTTGCTCAGTGACGTTGCAGTCCATGAGGGGTGTGTGTGTGTGTGTGTGTGAGCGAGAGAAATGTGTGTGTTTGGAAAAGGAGATGAGGTTGGAGCATCTTTAATCTCTCCTCGCAAATAGTCAAAAACAAGAATGGAAAAAAAAACCCCAGAGCTGAGGATACAGCTGTGGAGGACAGATCAATCCTAATCAAATCATGCACTGCACAAAATGTGTGTACAAGCTGCTTCTGCAGGCATGAAAAGATACTTCAGTCTGTCAGCTTTCCAGTAATGGAAAAAAGCTTCTTACATTGTCAGCAATTACCTCTGCTGAATATAGCAAGTAATTTAAAGAGCCTGCTTGAGGGTTATTCAATGATTCTGTCTTATTTTATTTTCGCTTGCTTGAAATTCTTCCAGATGCGTTACATCTATGAGGATGGATGCGTTACTGCCAGTGTTCCTTACTTCAATACAACCTTTAATAATATTAAATGGGTTATATGGGTTTACACACAAATACACACACACAGAACCATAGCCGTAGTTTCACAGTAACCGCCCCAGTTTCAGGATGATCCCAATTAGCAAACATCTGTCATCTCGCTAATGAGAGAGGTATTTATATACATTGCAGAGGCTTCTGAATGAAATACCAGCATCAGTCATGCTGACACCCATATTCCTTCTCTCAACCTTCCTGACAGCAGGTGGAGCAACAATGCCTTCTCTAACTTTAAGTATATTAAATATGTACATAGCTTGCAGTATCTCCAAGCCAATAGGCTTCACGTCATGCAAAGGCGTGATGGAGAGTTATTGTCTTATGGTAACTTCAGAGAACTATGGTCCAGCACACAGCACTGACTAAATCATATCTTTCCCTCCTATTTAGACTACAGCACCGATATCTAGTTGTGTGGAAGGGGGTGGAGGCCAAGAGCACAACAACCCTGATGACGTCTCTCTCTAGTCTCCAAGGGGGTTGAGAGAAAAAGGGCGGTGGGGCTAGAAGACGTGGTGCTAGGGGCCAATGCCACTCATCAGCTCGCAATTGCTTTCCATTTTCCTCTGGGGTGCCTTCTCACCGGCAACAACAAATTATTTTATTTCTCACTCGCTATTTCCTGTTTCCATCAAGAGAATCAATATGGATTATGCTTTCAATCAGCTTCCTGTTAAAACGTAATCTAGACGATGAATCACTTTATTGTTATGGGACTGAGTTGGCAATAACTGAAACCTTCTGTTTCATTCAAAGCAGAGAGAAAAGACAAGATTACCTTGACGAACATGTTTGTTCTGCTTTAATATGTTGACTGCGTGCGTGCGTGCGAATTGCATAGAGTAATGCAATATCAGTTTCCTGTCAACATATGATGTGCAAACACAATGTGTGTTTGTGTACATACAGGAGTACGGGGAGCGGTTTTGGAAGGGTCAGTGCCAGTGAGTTGTATAGTTGGAATAACCTTTGCGTAAAGAATCTAATTACTGTTCCTCAGGTGTGTTTAACTGTTTAAAACGGAAATTAAGACTTTTATGCTTTCAAAATAGAGGTTGGTGCAAAAATCCTCCTTTCAATTGTCAAGCAAACCAAAACTGCTAATTCATACCTTTTGTACCCTATTTGCTAGAACTTTGAAGCCAGATTCATTAGAAGCCATTCAATATATGGCAAACAAAGTTTCCATCAATCAAACCTCTCACATGAGAAACTATCTAGCCTTCAGTGACCTTTCAATCTCTCTATCTACAAAGTAAGGTACAGAAAGCTTGATGACATACTACATTCACACAGCTGTATTTGATGCATGTGCTTGGTAGGAGCACGTTAAAACACCTTTCACTGTAAAGCAAGATTGTATCTCAGTTGCGTATGAGTGGAAGTTCTGTAGTTTTAGGAAAAAGAGCACAAGCACCTGCTCAATTGTTTAGAAAGGGGCAGGTAGGACAGGATAGTTTGGTCTGCATGATCCTGATTCCCCCACAACTGTATTTGCTTAAATGTCCATGCCATAGAGGGATTAGTAAAGAAATAAACTCATGACAGATATCTAATGCTCTTCCAACTTGAAAGAACAGTGGTAAAAGACACTTTACTCTATACTAAACTTAGCACAGCAAAGGAAAAAGAAGAAAGCATTCCCTCCCTAGGGAGTAATATATTAAACAATGTAAGATTAAACATCTGAATGGAGCAACAAAGGAGGGCAAATAAATGCTTGGATTATAAGAAAAGATTTTAGATTGCTTTGGTGGACATGATGCAATTAGCAGAACACTGTAGCGTGCATCACCTAAGCTCACACAGGTGTCTCAAATGTTTATTGTTATTATTACTTTAAAAACACATTTAAATATGCACTCCATAATGGTTACATCTAGCATTAGAGTCTACACAACAAGAAACAACTACAAAACAAATAGTTAACACTCTCTATTCCTCTATCGTGAAATCTATGTTCTCAAATGCAAGGTTGAATTGTTGCTAGTTGAAGTATTCAACCTTTACTAATGCATGACTGTAATGTATTTTCTGACCTTAACCATACAAATCATGTAAGACTCAGTGTAGTGAAGCAAACACTGAATTTGCAACCACCATGAACCCCCCATCCCATCCCAGATGTTTCAGTCCAGCTAATATGCCAAAAGCTTTATTATCTTCAACAAAATTGCACACAGTTACTTGTGCACAGGAACATTTGTCTTTAGGGCTGAATTAGGGCTCCAATGAAAAGCCTCTGTGTGATAAATCCTGTCAAGTAATCCCAATTTTAGGCCTTTCGTTTCCTAAGGTTTTGAAACTGGGTTTCGACCACCCATCCAAATTAAAAGCTGCAGATGTTTTCAAGTAAACCAACGAGAATTCTCGAAACTTATCTTAGATTTTTTAAGTACGTTTGTAGCAAAAATATGAACGTGATGTAGTTCACGGTTGTGAATGTGTCTCTATCGCTTAAGGGCAGAAGACAAATTCAACATAAGTGCTTTAATAATTTATGTATAAGTTTCGTCATTTCTTGTAACAGGAGAAAGGGCAAGCATTGGCGAACTGGATCCGCAAGGAAAATACCATGTAAGATTTGCAACTGATATGTTAGTAGATATTGCTGTCTTAGGAATTTGCAACATCCTGAGGGTACAAGTATCAAAAACCTCTCATCTCATCATCATGGTGCGTAGATATGATTTCACTGCATAAACAGTGATATTACATTTTTTATTTTATTTTTTACCCTGGAAAGACACTGATGTCAGAGAGAGGTTGTTTTAAAAACAGTGGCAGAAAGCCTCAATTGTTACTTTACACTGTACAACACCTTTGCACTAGATGGCGTATTCGTCAAAACAAAGCGCCTGAGACACATTTTCAGTCAAGGCAAGCGGAAAAGCATACGCTCACACAGAGAGAACGCAGGGGACAGTATATAAGAGACATTCTCATAGAATGAATAGTTGACTTTTCTGTTTTTAGCCTGTACATTAATGCTTCTCTTCTAAAACAAATTACGCGTACAAAAGTTTTTATAATATCTTGAATATATAACGAATACTACATATACATTATGATAGCATCAAAAAAGCGGTCCAGAACTATGATTTATTTGCGTAAGCTATTCGTCCCTAATTAAATCGCAAACTTTATCTTCGCTTTTGGAGTTTATCTATTTCAGGGAAAGGCTAGACTCTACACGGTAAACCTGAACGACGATCTCAAGTTTCATGTCTTGAAGTCTCTTTGAATTCACCAAACCCATTTATTATCGGAACGTTGGCACAAGTAGCCTGGCTTTAACTTAAATGATATGAACAGTCAGTCTATCGTTACGAATAAACACGTTGATAAAGGCTATATATATGCTTTTACATAATAAGTATAAAAATAAAAATATTTAGAGGAAGATTGTCCATTATACACGATCTCACCAAATAGCTACCCTTTAACTAACTGAACAGTATAGATAAAAGCTGTTTGGAATAACTATCAATCATGGATAATGAGCGAAACAAACCTTTTTTCTTTTTTTTTTTTTTCTTTTTTTTTCTAATGACCTCTGTCAGAAATGCAATCAACATAATAACCCAGTCTCTTATCAATGAACAAGAGGATAGCGTTTCATGTTGCGGCACAGCCGGTGCTGTTGCATTATCCAGCACTTGATGACTTTTTCCTCTTAACTCCCCGTCTAATTTTGGACTTTTCCGTCCATGCTTAACATCGAAATTGACACAAAAAAACCTACCTTTACTGTCCAGTCGTAAAGGAGACCATTCACCAGGACAGTGTCATCTGGGATGTTTTGGGTAAGCCCTCCGCGCAACTATTTTTTTGCGATATTTTCTGCTCTTCGCCAAGCAGCAGCTGCAAGTTGTCTCTTCAGCTTTGGAGCAAATAGATTAAATTATTGATGGTGGAAATTGCATGGTTGAGGTAATGGACTCCCATGACTGAGCGGATCCTTTGGAGATGGGTTGAAGTAGTTGGATGACATGGTAAGCTTTCGCGGTGTAGTGCGCATTGAGAGACCTCTCGAGCTTGAAATGATGGCTAAATTCCTCCTGGCGACTACAGTAACTAACTACTGCGTGACGTTGCAACATGTGACTCCACAGCAAGCGCGACCGAGCGCCAACCGAGTGAGAATAACGCGCGCCAAAGACCAAAATATGAAAGTAATCTAAATCTTTTGAAATGATGGAGATATTGAGGAAGAATATGCTTTTCAAAGCCGTCGGTCGTCGAGTCATCTCATTCTGTTTAAGTTTAATATGTGCTTTCGATCTTTACGCGTTGTCGTTTTACTTATTAGTTAATATATACATAAAAATAAGACGAACCGTTTGTGAGACGATAAAAAGAGAAGCAGGGAAGCTTATGTGTAGGTATCACTTTCTATGTGCTTCATTTTATTTCAGGGCATTTGAAATGCTAACAATTGGTTGCATGTTTTGTGTTTTGGTTAAACGTCGGACTGATTTATTTGTTTTGTTTCACGTTCAAAGCTTCTTTTGTACATTTGGTTGTTTTATTACAAAGATAATTTATGGTTTTATTACATTTATCACTCTCAGTCCCCACATAGTTCATCCCATTTAGCTTTAAAATCAGTGACTTGCTGGCTCCAAATGCTGCAATGAGTTCCTAAATAGACAGCCATTAAGTTCATATGAAACCTTTTTGTGACAAGACTATAGCTCATCTGCTGAAATTGATATTTGCAATTGTGACACTACAAAGGTAGCTTCAAAGTAAAAAGCTCGCTCCTTGCCCCCGCCACATCAAGGACCTATTATTCCCTGGCCCTCTGTGTATGTGATATTTTAAACCATTGTCAGTTTGAGTCCCTCTATCTGCCAAAAGGAGCTTATGTGCCAGATGTTGGTTCATTGCTTTTAATACTATTCATTGTTGTTCCAGTATCAGTTTGTTTCCTCCAATAATAGGAGTGATTGGTTTGAAATTTGTAACCTACATAGTCAGAGATGTTATAACTAATAGAGAGTGATGTAACTTTGTGCTTCAGCATTAACATTTATTCTATAGTAGTATATACGTAATATGACCTTTCATTGGGGGTTGGGAGTGGCGGGGGGTATCTGTTCTTTCTCCCCTTGCTCCACACTACTACATCATTTCCCACATATTTTCACCTATGACAATGCTCAGAAGTTCCCTGTGCTTTTGGAACTAGTCCAATGCAAGATTTATATTGATGAGTTTGGTGATGATTATTATTCTCTGCATAAGGTAATGAGGTGGAGGTGTTTCAGACCTTGCTGTTCCCAGCATGGGAGTGGATGCTAACACCTGCCTTATCACAAACACACACACACACACACACACACATATGTTGGTACTCCTATCATTACAAGGACTCTTCATAGACATGATTTTTATACTGCACAAACTATATATTCTATCCCCTAGCCCTACACCTACCCCTTAACCTAACCATCACAAAAAACTTTCTGCATTTTTACATTTTCAAAAAAACATTGCATAGTATGTTTTTAAAGCTGTTTGAATTACAGGGGCATTAGGGGTGTCCTCATAAAACACATTTATAGCATAATACTCTCATAATTACTAGATTGTAACCAAAAAATGTCCTCATAAACCACAAAAACCAACTCACTCACACACACACACACACCTTCTTTCTCCTAAATATTTTTAACAACACTTCTATATTCAGAATAAGACTTCCATAATATACTTTCATCTTCACTCGTTCAGGCATACTTATGCTTACAGGCTCTTCTTCTCTCCTATAAGGAGAAGCCAAGATGAATATAACTCATCCCATAGGTTCACAGAAGGAGAAGGCAAACCCTGGATGGCAAAGAGTTGCATCAGCAATTACTGAGCGACATGACTCCAAGAGAGGTAAAACAAACAAACACACACTCACACACTTTCACACTGTGCATTAGGGCTGTTCCAACCAGGTAATCCAGAATAAATCACTCTGCTTCTCATGAGGAGCACAACAACAATGTGGATCTCATTCAGAACTGCAAATGCAGCACAAAGTTGACACCAACACCACAGATACAACAAAGACAACCACAAAGTGGGCATACGGTCTAACTAGAATACAGAATGAGATGGAAGCAAGAAGTGAAAAAAACTTACATTTCCTACAATGTTGTGGAAATGTTTGAACACAGAAATCTGTGTCATTATGACCATTAAGGGCAATGACACAAACATTTCATTTGTACTAAGATCAGTCTATTGTTTGGGCCAAATGCCTGAAACTTGAAGCAGTAAATCAGCTCTACCAGGTGCCCCCAGCTTGCCACCCCCTTGTCCTCCAAAAAAAAAAAAAAAAAAAAAAAAAAAGATCAGAGGATTGACGTGTTGAATGTTGAGAGAGTCGGAGCGGCGTCAGAAGCGATGGCCGTGTCTCTATCCAATAGGTCGGGTCGCTAATGACGTCACCTCAGCTTTCTCAAAAACTCCTCTGTTGTCTTGTGTGCTGTCTTGGCCCATCTAGCGTTATCCTGGAACAGTGTTACAGTTCTTTCAGAAAATGGTATTTTGAAGTTGCATGTTGACATTCAATGAAGCATCATTTTGACCATGTTGGAGGAGATCTCTGCCATGTGCAACCTGAAATGGTTGAAACTTTTACATATTTCCTTTTCCTTCAAGACAAGATGACAAAAACTTTTAGGGTATTAAATTAGCTGTAAAAAACAGAGGTGATGGCCTCTTCGTCAGCCACAGAGGGAAACAGACAGAGCTTTTGTCTGCTGTTAGAAGAAAATGAGAACACTAGACCAAGTTGTGTCATTCTCTCTGGTCTAGTATGACAGACCAATAAAATAAGTTTAAAGCTTTCACTAAACACATCAAATTATTGTCACAGAGCAAATAAGAGTGAACAATGTCACTTCTGACCATCTGCACTGCAACAAAAATCACAATACTTATGTTTGCATGGCACCAAATCTCAAAATGAAATGGCCAAGTTTTCTCCAGTATTTTCCCACACTAGCGAACTGTTGACAAAACACATGAATAAAGAAAGTCAAAGGAGGAAAAAACATAAATCATGCAGAATGTATTTAAAACTCAGTCCACATCAATGATTTAGCATTATTTTTAGTCTGTTGGGGTGATATGCAGTGTATATAAGATTTTTCAATAGGGTCTCGGCTTTACATTTAGTCATTGCACTAAAATGAGTAAGATACTTTGTGGAACTTAAGATCACTCCCAACAGCCAGGCTGCCCATTCCTTGGTGCCTGTGTTTCTTTTTCTTTGGCTCAGTGTCTGTAGGGAAGGGAGTCTGGGCAGTGCTTTGTGTGACTCACATCATCATCTATCATCTAAGACCCATTCTTTGCACTTAAGAATTGCGCAGCGCTCATCTCTCCAGCAGCAAGCTGCAACAGGTCCCTGTTATCAATAAAGTGCTGATGGTGGTCAACAGCATCCAGTCGTGTATGATTAAGATCTCAAAGTCTTGACTTATAGCAGCTACACTATTGGTACACACAAAGATATCCATTTTAGCACATAGACACAATGAGCTATACTATCCACGTTACTGTAATCTATCCCTTGCAGCACACACCAGCTACACTGGTAATGTATCCGTGGGGTATAAGCCCTCTGCTGCACTTTATCCCTTTGTACACACATCCTCTGGTAATCTAGCCTTTTGCTTGCCCAACAAACCCTTATGTGTCAAGGGTGAGTATATTTACATAATTAGGTTCTTGTCATGCACCACCATAGCATTTTTGTTTTTTATTATTATTATTTTATTTTTATTTATTTTTTTGCGCAAAAAGAACTGCATCTCCAAATAAAAAAACTTTTTTATTTGAGCTCAAAATGGTACAGATTCATTTATTCATTGTCAAAGAAGGTGAGAAATTAAAGACTTCCAAAATCAAATGACTCAGTTATCCAAGAACAGGGCATGACAATCGCTGTTCTAAAAACCAGGAAAAAAACAGAAGTCCAAATGACCACAAATAAATTTTAAACATTTAAATGCGGAAAAAGAGCCTGTATGCAAGTATATCAAAGTCAGAACACAAACAGTCTGGATGCCATTCTGCCAACATCCACAGAGGCAAATACATAAGAGAAGTCCTGCATACATACCCAAGCATTGACGTTGGCAAATAGTTTGAGGATTCCTTGGCGGAGCCTTAGTTGCCAGGCACCAGCGCTAATGCTGTTTTGTAGCTATTCACATTCAGAGAGGCAAGTGCTACATTTTATGTAAGTGAGTAAAGCACACAGGTGGGTGTACAACTAACAATGCTCATATACAGTCCAACAGCCCCCTTGAACTTGAATGCTGGAGGTAAAAAATATAATAGACCCTACACATAAACAGATACATAAGCACAATTTTTACACAAACAATACATGCAAATAAACAGAGAAACCGATGCAATGGGTTCACAGCCCCCACAAATAGCATATTCTTTTCAAAAGGCCTAGAATATATATATATATATATATATATATATATATATATATATATATATATATATATATATATATATATATATATATATATATATATATATATATATATATATATATATATCATATATATATCCAGAGTCATTAACGCTCTTGCTTAGTATTAAGCGCGCACCCAATTCCTTAAGCCCTTCTTGCGCAAAAACCCGCTATAGGAGGTGCCCATACATTTAATGTCTTAATAATGGTCAATAACCTTATCGACAAAGGAAATATTCAATAAAAACATCCGTTTTTTTATCATTATATTATTTTTGGTGCCGCACTAGGATATTTAGATTACTAAATTATTCAAATCATGACCAAAGACATATTGTTAAATCTTAATATGACAATGATTATTAGAATATGTTACATTTATTGTTGTTGCCATTTTATTGTTCGCAAAATGTTTGTTTGTATTTATAAAGCAAGATATCTTTAGAAAAGAAAGGAAAAATCGATCTTTTCTGCAACTGTGACGCGCATCAGCTTTTATTTCCCAAAGGAACTCTGCATATTCAGTATAATAAATTGTTCCCGCGAGGAAACCAGCACGCAATAAGTCGGTATCTCTATGAAAGTTAATTAAGAAAGCCGGCCCCCGTATGCAAAACAACTTTCATATTTGGGTTATAAATATCCCATTGATCATCCATGGCAGCAAGTCAACGTGGCTGAATGAAACGCCGATTAAACTGTAAACATATAGCGCCACAATAACATTATGTGATATTTGGATTGAAACCTACCAAGCTCAGATTTGTTATTGACGCCCACCCTTAACTCTGCAGCTATCAGGGAGCAGAGGGGAGGGGGGCGGAGAGGGAGATTCTCAGCTAGATAACACAACCCCATTTATGGACTGATCCGATGACGTACATTGCAGAAAGTTCTATAAAAAACCCTCCGTACATACAAAGTGTGTCGTGCCATCCCCCAGCACCCCCACCCTCCCCGCATCCGTCTCTATTCCCCCTCCCCCGCATGCCCACACCCACACCACCAACCCACATCTCTATCCCTCTCATGAACAAAATATATATATAAATATATATATATATATATATACATTTATGTTTTCATATATATATATATATATATATATATATATATATATATATATATATATATATATATATATATATACACACATTTATTAAAAGAAAACATGACTCTGAGCAGCATAGTTAGATATGTAAGGAATTGGAAACCAGTTATTTAGTAATATCGATCCACTCCGGGCAAGGCGAAATAATAATAATAATAATAATAATAATAATAATTCACAACAACAACAGTATAAATCTAATAGCCTACGTTGATGCATAATTATTCAGTCATTCACCACTGGATTATTTGTCAGCAAAAACAGGGATATTTTCTGAAAACACAGAACTAAAATAATGCAATAAGTATTTGCGTTTATGACAGCTGCATATCAATTATGTTCATAATGTCCATCATATTTGCCCAATAATGACAAGACTATTACGAAGATTACAATGACACAACATACGGATAATAAAATCAAGTGAATCTATCAGGTACGACTAAAAAGCATAGGCTGATTGTCCCACTTGATTTACTGTCAGTTTAAAAAAACAGTTGGTTCTATACATTGTTTTGTAATGACAGAGATTTCCTCGATAACATATTTTGCACGATTATGAAAAGAAGAAAAATGTTTAATAGAGAAATTACCGATTTAGCAGTGCTGAATGAAGCTAACGCAGCCGGACAAAGAGAAACGGTGATAAGAATCATTTAAAAGCAGCTAAATGACACAATGAATGCATTCCGCCTGATAGACTCTTGATTAACGCAGTGCCGAGAGCGCCCGTGGGCTTTGATATCTGTCTGTTTGTCATTCAATCGCTTCACCCTTTAATCAGATTCTTGGAAACAAAGAAAAAAAAGCGATCGTAGCCAATATCCTCCGTTCATCCCCCCCAGAAACTGAGACGAATTCCTAAACTTAGTCGGCATAAAAGTCATAAAATCATCAGCGAAAGGCTCCTATAAAGCGCTGACTGTCCTAGTTTTGTCTCAGCCTTGCGCAGCTTTTCTTCAGCTCTCTCCACAATACGCGTGAAACCCTCTCTGCCATTTCCTTATCAGGCAATCTTATCGGTGGCTCCATCTCACCCAGAACAATTGACAAAATCTGACCACGCCTATCCAAATTCTTATTCACTTTAACTGGAAATATAATTATATGAACACGGACACACACACACGCACATAATGTTTAGCCCCTCGGGCTATTTTTGTCGAGGCAATTTAAAATACTTTAAAGTGATATGTTATCTGTAGCGAAAGCTTTTAGCTCTAAGTGGTTCCCAACTGTTCTGCGTGTGCACAGACAGACCTGTGCGTCGGGGAGCGAGCTGAGCAGGTGATGCTGGAGGAGAGGAGTGGAAATCTCGGGATGAATGAAACGGAGAAGCGGTCCGTAGTAGAAACAAAAAAACACTAGCAATATGTCCACGTTGACGAAGTGCGGAGATGCTACAGACGCGGTTACACGTTAGGATCGATTCAACGAAAAAATAATCCCGCCATACTAACGAAAACAACATTTAGTTTATAAGAAAGGAAGATGATAATGACAGGTATAGATAGATAGATAGATAGATAGATAGATAGATAGATAGATAGATAGATAGATCGCAACCATCTTATTTGTCGCTCATACAATAAGTAATCTGTTATTCCATTATTCTGCAACCAAATAAAAAAACTGTGAAACAAATGCGCATTTATGACAACAGGAATTCCGCAAAGCATTTGATTAAGGTAAGGACGGAAAGTCAGCTGTTTACGCACTTACATGCACATGTTTTGTTCGGCGCTATGAATTACAGCACATATAAAATAGCCTAATTGTTAAATGTGGACCACACTATAATAAAAGGGTGAATTGTGTGACGTGCAAATATATACATTATTACATTTCTATGAATGAGTGACGGAGTTGTGCTTGTAAATAAACAACTTTGACATCGTTAGATTTTTCTGCAGTAGCCCTAATGTAAAACCATTCGAGTAAAGTAGACTAGATGCAAAAAAAAAAATAAAAAAAAAAAAAAAAAAAATTATAACGCAAGTTTATCATTTCCCTCACGACTCACTGTCCTCTCTCTACCATCACTAAGCCTGTTCCTCGCAGCATAACATTTTCTCCAACGGTAACCACAAATCAAACTTAAAACAGGTGAAGACACACGATGTCCCTGTATAAAAGTCAGACATTTCCCCAAGAATGGATGCTACAAAGTGGATAATAACACAAACAGATCTTACCTTTTAAAGAGCTGACAACCACTATCAGTGGTTAGATCTCCGAGACCAACACTTGCATTTCCCAAAGTTAACGCTGTGCACCAAGTGGAGCTTGCAAAGTACGTGCACCCTACAGCAGCTCTAAGATTTCAACTTTCACATGCTCTAAGTGGCGACAAAACTCCAAGCGCCAAGTAAGCAGCCCCACTATTGACTGGTTCTTTTTCCTCGCGTTTGTTTGATTTTTTTTCACTGGTCTCCAACCGAAAGCGAAGAAAGAAGGAAAAAAAGTGAAACAATTCCCTAGCTTTGGCAAAAGAACTGCAAAACACAGAAGGCGATGTCCACTCCGTGTTAGTCCGCAGCGATCAACGACTCAGGTGCCTCTGTCCGAAGTGCTGAAATCATAGCACAGCTAAGGTTACTTTAAGGCAAAAATCTATACTTTCGTTAAGTGCCACTTGATATTGCATTACTCTATTCCTTCCCCACGCCTTGTCACGTGAATATATCCCTGCCAAACCCGTCCTGTTAATATTTGATCACATGTTGGCTGGTCCTTTTCTTAACAAAAAAATCGTTTATTTGAAAAGTCAGTCATAACCCTCTAAAGAGTAGTCCCCCTAAAAGGCTTGGAACATGTCCCCAAATCACACAGTAAGAGGTTTCGCTCCGTGAAGCGTACTGGTGCTCTGCTTTAGTCCTGCATGGCAGATGGACATGGGTACACATGTTGCTTTTTCACTGACTTGGAAACAATCATATTCAGTATAAAGAATAGCTAAAAGCCCGACTGGCATCAAAGTGCTGTTTGGCACAGAGCGCAAGAAAAACAAAACCCCAATTAATGTATATTCTCTACGGCTATATGTGTGCCTGCGTTTGCTTTGCTCAGATTTTTTTCTCCATCTACGAATCACAGAAAACAGCACAATTACAAAGTTTTACATTCTTGTTAGCAACACTGAACGCTCATTTAAGTAGCCTTCAGCGTAAGGGTCCATAAGCACGAGACCACTCGTATATGTCGGATATCAAAATATATTCTTTTCATTACCAGTGTAAACACAAGCCATGGCATTTGGAGTAATTATTCCGTTAAGTATAATATTTCCATACTACTTACCATATTTCCGCTATGCTGTCCTGGAGATAGAAGTGTCTTAATATCCACACACTCCAACAGATGCTGGTAGGTAATGTGTCTTGTTTGAAGTCATCATATGAGAACTTCTGCTGTGCTCAGAAGATCGCCCACCACTTGGGTGACTTATGAATCTAATAACCCTTTGCAATATCCGCGTGCTTAAACTCTGTAACACCTTGGGTGACTGTGCCGAAAGGACAAATAGCAACCAGTCGCGATTTACCGAAAAACCCTTTACAGATTTACGCAATGCCCTCGCTCAGAGAGAATCTCTGTTAGTGCTCTTACGTGATTGAAATGGGCGAAGGCGTCAAGTTTAGGTGGGAACTGAACTGACCAGTAACTACAGCAAATGTCACTCCTAGACGTTGAGTGAAACATGAATGTCCATAAGAAAAGTTACGCGTCCAATATATCAGTGGGCACTTTATGATTCATTGAGCGTAATATGTCATCAGTAAACGAAGCCGGTACAGTTCACGACATTTTCAATCTGAACGTTTTCTCAGCTGAAGGAGACCTTAGTCAGGTAAGATCAAATTCCACAATCTCATTTTCTGCCAAGTAGCACTAAGTTCTCGGGAGACTTGTTGCTGCAGCAAAGCTAGCATTGAAAACCTAACAGAGGAAAATGATTGCAAGTACCATACTTACATCTGTGCAATACACTTTTAGCTTCGTTATGTATGTACTATCGAACAAGAGAAAAGGTGAATCCTCGTCAGTCTTGAGGCACGCTGTCAACTTTAAAAATGACAGTATCTTGGCATAAAGAATGAAATCGTAGTCACGAAATCCAAGTAGGAACGTTGTCTGTTATCAGTAAAATTCCATCAGTTGCGCGGTGAACACTCAGACATCTAATTGTTATGCAGTGACGAGGCGCTATGCTTGCATGTGTCCTACAAATGTGCTGGAAAGTAACATGAGTAATAGGTTACCCACATATGAGCCAAGATTCGCTCGAGCTGGAGGGAGTTGTAAAAGAAATGTATTTTATATATAACTCAGAGCAATAGTAAACAGTATGCTTAGGAAACGCAGGCACGCACGCAGGCACGCACGCGCGCGCGCGCGCGCACACAGATGAACAGGAGGAAAGAAAATCGTCAAAAAGTGTTCAAAAGAGAAAAAGACCAGTGGACAGACACCTGACCACAGCCATGCTCACATAAACTTAATTTGCAATTAGTTTTGTAACACACATTGTTTTCTATGACTGTATAAGTCTAAGCTGCTCTTTTGATTCAACAAGTTTATAATAATATACAAGTTTCTAAACAACGCACATTCATTTGCCCGTTTATATACAATGCCCTGTATTCAGATGCTATGTGCACTGTAAGTAACTATAAACATAACAAACAGCAGTATACAACTACATATCTAATCTGTTAGTAAGAAGTAAGTTATGACAGAATATAACTGGAAATGAATACCCTCATATATGGACAAGAACTGAATGTAAAGATGCTGGTTCGGTCTCTTGTCTTTCGGTTTGCTTCCAAAAAAATAAATTAAAAACATTTTAAAAAAAGAAACTTACTTTTTTGAACTTTCAATTAATTACGATGAGATGAAGTTATTCTCTTAACACATAGCCATGTCTTTGAAGCAACCCCCTTTGAAAAAAAACAGCAATACCTTCCACGTTACATTACATGCTTTGAGTTTTTATTTATTTATTTTTTATTTATTTATTTATTTTTTGGCACATTTGATGGATTAATTTCTATTCTGTTTTCTGCCACACATTTTTCTCTGTGTTACTGTTTTTGCACTTGCAGGTCTTGATGCACTGCAGAGTAAGGCATAGTTCTTAATGATCAGATGAAGATCAACAATACACTGTCAGGATACACTAATGAGTATGGATATTATTGGAGAAATTTCTTAAAGAGTAAATCGCTCAACACTGTAGTGAGTGTTGGTGAGTATAATCCAAGACCCTTTCAAGGCAAGTCAGTCCACTGGGCGGGCATCTTGGGAAAGCTTCAGTGTAACTATTATCCATGTATACAAGTGGCATATAAGTACAGCTCCTATTCACTTGAATGACAAAAGACTGAAATCTCCAAAAACAGTTTGTCAAGATTACAGTCAATATATTTCAAACCAGCAGTTAAATCTGACAACAATGGTATCATAAATTGTGCTTCTTTAGCTCAGATCACACACACACACACACACACACACACACACACACCACACACACACACACACACACAAATCTTTTGCCTCTAAAACCATATTGGGTGTTCCAATTTCTCCCATTCATTTTAATAAAAGTGCTCTGTCTCGGGCTAAATAGTCTCTTTGGTAGAGATTTTAGTGTATAGGTTTTTCAAATGAAGACTGCCATGACGGTCGAAGGAGGACTGTGTTGCTTAGGGAAAGGGGCCTTGAAGTTGGTAAAATACTGTCTTATTGTTTGAAAAGTATAAAAGATGTGAAAGGTCATGGCCAGGACTAAGGACACAACATTGATGACCCATTACATTTTTAAACAGCATCCGGAGCCTTTTTAGATTAACCTGTCGTCACTTCCTCTCCTTTTTCTCATAGCTGCATCACTTCATCACTCCACAATGTCCTGTCCTCTCCTCCGTTCTTTCCATGCTCCCACAATTTTCACAGGCTCCCTGGATGACTCACACTCGGCCCTCTGCACCACTTCTGCCCTCCTCCATACGTCCTAAACTGAGATACCCAGAACCTCAAACTATAGGTCAGTTAGACCACCTCCACCTTCTCCTAACTAAGACTACACTCATCCTTCCAGTTCTCGTCCGACCCCATTGTTTTGGTTTGCCTCTAAACTCAAGCACCTGAAACACAGACATTTATTTCACATTTAAGCAACACCACCATTAATACTGAATTGAATACAAACAATACATAGATAAAAACAAATAAAAGATATTGGAAAAGAAATAAGGAACTCTAGTAGCTGTTAATAACTTATAACATAGTCATAACATGGTAATAACATGGTAATAACACAGATTTGTTGTGTAATTAATTATTTTTTATTTTTTTGTTTATTTATTATTATTTTTATTTTTTTTTACAATAAAAGCATGTCCTTATGATTTGTCTTAATAGGACCTCAAAAGAATGTACTTTTCTTTTGCATTTTTACTAAATCAGTGATCCGTGAGGGAATACTCCGGGAAGGATATATAATTTAATATTGATAAAACCAACAAATGTTTGCAGTTGGTTCTAACATCTGATAACCTATGTGTAGATGAGCACTATCCTCTGCTCCTTCATTGTGGCAACTTTATATATGGCCCTGTCATTCAGTCTTTCGCTTTTTTGAGATCCTCTAATAATTTGGACTACTTTGATATTGTGGCTAAACTTTAAAGTCTTCATCTGTTGTGTTAAACATAAGAAGTCTTGGTGACACACCAAACTGATACCGAAAACAAATTGGCTTAAAAAGGTTACTTCTGACAGTGATTGGTTATTTATGTTGAAGGAGACACATTTTATTTTTCTTCCTATTGCCTTTTTCAGACACATTTTTGAAAGAAGAAAATGACACTGCATAATGAGAAAATCTTTTCTGATTGGTTAAAACTCACCTCGGCTACCACCTATGAAATGAAAATAATAAAAATACATCTTTTACCTAATATGCATGTAAGTTAGGCACATTGGTACATTGATTAAATCAATTATTTTTGATCATTTTAGTTGTTACGTTAATTTTGTATACATTTTTGAAGAGGCAAAGCCTCCCTTGCCTCCTCTGACGGACTGCCACTGGTGGTTTATTTTAAAGGAATACTTCTCTCAAAAATGAAAATTCTGGCATTATTTCCATCATGTGCTGTTATTTTTTTCACTGAAGCAAAAAAGGAGACATTTTGAAAAATGTACATGTTTCTCTTTTTCAAAAAACAACAGTGCATAGTGACCATGGCTGTCAAGCTTCAAAAAGGACTTTCTTATATGTAAGAAGGGAAGGCTTCAAAGAAAACAATTTGGGAACCAGTGCCCTAACCCAAACCCATTCTTAAACCTAACCAATTATAAACATATTACAGACAGTTACATTTAATCACAATAATTTTAGTTACATTACACTATTATATAGATATTTTTGAGCACTAAACCACAACTCTACGCTTTAACCTAACCACTTCTCAACAATATAAAAGATGTAACAAGCAGATACAAGTACAGTCACAATTTGTGGATTTGAAAGGCCCAGTCTCACCCCACACCTGCTCTGACCTTCACTTCACACAAACATCAACACCTCCTGCAACCCCCCTCCTCCCCCCTCCTGCTACTCAACCTGCACTTAAGATCTGTGGAGAGGAGGTGTGCTGTGTCTTCTGGAAACAAAAGACAAGGAAAGCATAGGGACCAGGCAGTGTTTCATCCACTTGTCTAAAATCCTGTGCTAACCAGCTGGCCCCCATCTTCACACTGATCTTCAATAGATCACTGGAGCAGTGTGAAGTTCCATGCTGCTTCAAACACTCCATCATCATTCCTGTCCCAAAGAAACCCAAAATCGTGGGGACACGTGACAGCATGAGAGAAGCAGACATGTGATTGCAAGCTCTGCGCACTTTGCTAGTTTTAAAATTATTTTCATGTTATAATCTGGTGAGATTCGATACACCCAGTTACATACTAGCTCTTTGAGGTAAACATGGCAAACAAGTAAAAATCCTCAGACATTAAAAGACACTTACGAGTTCAAGCTGAGGCCTCTGGCGTCCCTGCGAGCCGGGGACTCAATTTGGAAGGCACGTCGGGAGAAGAAATTCAGCGTCAACTGTCCAACATCTCGGTGATGCTGACGAAGGTTGTTGCTGACTTGGAGGATCTCGCTGTAATACATCGATCCATTACGGCGATGGAAACAAAATTTTCTGAGTTGGTCACAAGAATGGAAGATGTTGTGAAACGAATCGATTATCTGGAGTCATCGGAAAGGGAATTATCCACTAATCCGCCCGTGTCTAGAACAGACTTGGAACACATTTTGGAAAAACTGGAATATTTCGAAAATATGAACCGAAGGAATAACATACGGATTGTTGGAATTCCTGAGCACGAAAAAGGCAGAGATATGGTGAAATTCCTTTGATGAGCTTTTCCCGAGTCTGCTCGACATAACAGGCCATAAACTGGAAATCGAGCGAGCTCACAGAGTCCCGGCTCGGAGATCAGCTGAGGGAGACAGGCCCCGATCAATTCTGCCAAATATCTGAGATCATCCAATAAAGATCTCGTGTTGCGCAAGGCAAGGAGCAAAGGAAAGCTTTCTTGGAAGAATCACAATATTTTCTTTTTCCCGGGCTTTGCGAATTCGACAAGAGAGAAACGCGATCGATTCAAGGAATGTAAGAAACTCTTATATCAACGGAAGATCGCTTTTGCACTGATGTTTCTGGCCAAACTGAGAACAGACACAGAGGATGGCAGCAAAGTATTTACATGTCCAAAACAGGCACTCTCCTTTATAAATACATTGGAGTGAGTAAGCCATTTGATGTTTCTTAAATTAGCGGACTGATTCGCTGTTCAGTGACTCAGTTGTCTGAGGAAGCTGTGCACCATTTTTGTTTCTTTTTGCGTTGGCTCCGCCTAGCGGCTGGAGTTTGTTGTGTGGAATGACACTTCCTTTAAGAAACTTTTGCATTGACATAAGACCGTTTTTACACGGAAGTTCCCGGCCAGATTGAGAATGGACACTATGGATGACCGCAAAATATCGACATGCTCACATAAAGGACGTCTTTTATAAAGTTGATGGGCTGAGTAAGTCATGGTGTATTTATTTATTTATTTATTTATTTTGCGCGGCCTCCGAGTGAGTTTAGCTCGTGGTCATCCGAGGAACCGGGATGCCTGTTTTTTTTTTTTTTTTTGTGCTGGTTCTGCATAGCGGCTGGAGCTTGTTTTGTGGAATAACACTGCTTCGGGACAGTTGTGGATGAATCTGTTCGTTCTTTGTGCTTATGCCTCCTGTTGTGGAGTATTTTTAAGGGACATTAGAAATATTTCATCATCTGCTGCACTCATAACAGCCAGCTCACTGAACAATTGTTTGTCTGTCTGAGGAAACTGAACGGCTTTATATGAGCTGGAATTTGTTTTGTGGAGGAACACACCTTCGAGACAGTTCTGTGAATTAATCTACATGTTCTTTGTGTTTATTCTGCCTGTTGGCTGGGGTCTGATTTACAAAGTATTTTCTGTTATGTAATTTTGCCTCACAAAATTTGTGCAGAAGCACTGGACTTGAGCAATCTGATGGCAAAGTTGTCACGTGGGCTCTCGTAGGCGTACATGGACTGTTTGAGTTTAGAGGGATTGACGCCGGTTGGCACTGTCGTGCGCGGGGTTAATGCGCATGTTTTTCTTTTTTCTGTTTGTTTTGTTCGGGGGGAAGTTCGGGGTTTGATTGTTGCAGTAATGGGGAATGTGGTCTGTATAATCTTGTTTTTGACACACAATTTTTTTATTTTTTATTATATCAATATGTCAAATGAGTAGGTTATCTCTCTCCACATGGAATGTGAATGGGTTGGGGCACCCCATAAAAAGAAGGAAGTTATTTCTTTTCTTAAGAGTAAGAAATATGAAATAGTATTTCTTCAAGAAATGCATCTTTCCCCGCAGGAAGCTGAAAAATTTGGGAAGATATGGGGTAGACATTTTTTTTTTTTTTAGTGCTGGCTCAAGTAAGAGTAGGGGAGTCATTACACTAATAAGTAAACATCTACAATTCAAACAGATTAATGATAAATTAGGAAGAGTCATTATTGTTTTAGGAGAAATTCAGGGGCAAAGGTTGATTTTGGCTAATATTTACGCACCTAACACTGATGATCAGGGCTTTTTTATAAATCTTGAAGGGGTGTTGCAAGCCGCTTGATATAATATTGGGAGGAGACTTTAATCTTTTGATGAACTCAGTCCTTGATCATAGTGAAGCAAAAGTGTGTAAGCCACCTAGAGCAACAGTGATGCTTCACAGGATGTGTAAAAATCTTGGTCTTGCAGATATTTGGAGACTTTTGAACCCATCTGGTAGGGACTATACATTTTTTTCATCAGTCCATGAGATTTATTCTAGAACAGAAGTCCCTCATTTCATCTGTTGTTGATTGCTCAATTGGAAACATCTTAGTCTCAGATCATGCCCTGGTGAGTTTAGAGGTGTTGCCGCATATGGAGAAAAAGAAATCATATAGTTGGCGCTTTAATGTATCCCTTTTGCAAAATCCTGATTTCCAACAAATGTTAAAGACTGAAATCAATGTTTATATGGAGACCAACTGGTCCTCAGTATCCTCTGTGGGCATGGCTTGGGAGGCACTTAGGGTGGTTCTTAGGGGCTGGATCATACAGTATGCCTCATTCACCAAAGAATCCAAAGCACGAGAACTTGTGGAACTGGAAGGGAATATTAAAAGTGTCAAGGCAGAACTGAAGCGCTGAATGTCGTCTGATGGCCTCAGAGAATTGACTCATTTGAAATACAGATATAATACAATTTTGTCACGGAAGGTGGAGTTTTGGTTATTCAGGGCAAGACAGTCATACTTTGAGTCGGGACAAAGCAGGGAAGCTTTTGGCTAGATATATAAAGCAGAGAGAGTCTTTTTCTACCATTCCCTCAGTGAAATCTGCTGGTGGTAAAATTTTTACTTCATCCATTGATATTAATAATGCCTTTAAAGAGTTCTATCTTGATTTTTATAGTTCCACATCTTCGTCTACTGATGAAGATATTAGAAATTTTGTGGTACCATTAGAACTCCCTAAACTGACGACTGAGCAAAAAAATTCTCTTGATTCTGAGGTAAACTTGGAAGAGCTTGGCGAGGTAATTAAGGTCTTGCCTACAGGCAAGGCTCCAGGGCCAGATGGCTTTGCCGCTTAGTTTTTTTAGATCTTATACTACATAATTGGCTCCACTTTTGTTAGAAGTTTATAGGGAAACATTAAAGAATGGAAAGCTTCCGCCAACCATGACACAAGCCCGGATCAGTCTGATTCTTAATAAGGACAAAGATCCAAGCGAGTGTAAAAGTTACCATCCAGTTTCCCTGATCCAGCTAGATGTAAACATTTTGGCAAAAATTCTGGCTAACCGATTAAGTAAAGTTAAGACATCTTTTATACATATAGATCAGGTGGGGTTTATTTGGGGCCGCAGCTCTTCTGACAACATTAGGCGTCTCATTAATATCATGTGGTCATTGGCGAATGATCAGACTTCTCGCTGCCATCTCACTTGATGCCGAAAAAGCGTTTGATATGGTAGAATGGGATTATCTTTTTAAGATTTTGGAAATATATGGGTTCGGAAATACTTTTATTGGTTGGATTAAGTTACTTTATAGACACCCTGTAGCAGCGCTACAAACAAATGGATTAATTTCAGATCATTTTACTCTGAATAGGGGCACTCAGCAGGGTTGCCCTCTTTCCACATTATTGTTCTGTCTTGCCCTGGAACCATTAGCAGCCGCGATAAGAAAGGAGGATGATTTTCCAGGGGTGACGGCGGGAGGTGTGGCGCATAAGCTTTTCATTTACGCAGATTATATTTTATTATTCGTCTCCGACCCCACTAGATCTATGCCTTGCCTCCACAGAATTATTAATTCCTTTTCTAAATTTTCGGGATACAGAGTTAATTGGTCTAAATCCGAAGCATTAGCTCTGACTGCGTACTGCCCAGTAACGGCTTTTCAACCGGGCACCTTTCAATGGCCCAAACAGGGCATTAAGTATTTGGGCATTTTATTCCCAGAAAAATTATGTCATTTAGTCAGAGTTAATTTTGACCCTTTAATAAAAAGGTTTTCGAGTGATGTGGGCAGGTGGGCTTCATTACATTTATCGATGATTGGGAAGGTTAATGTAATTAAAGTGAATTGTATTCCAAAATTCAACTACCTACTACAATCTCTCCCTGTAGATGTCCCCCTCTCTTATTTCAAGTAATTTGATAGTATAGCGAAGTCCTTCATTTGGAATGGAAAGGTTACATTTCAACAAGTTACATAGGCCGATTGACAAAGGTGGGCTAGGCCTACCCAAGATTTTGTTTTATTATTATGCATTCGGTCTCAGACATTTAGCTCATTGGTCACTTCCACCTTAGAGATCCCCTCCCTGGTTTGGAATTGAACAGGAAGTTATTGCCCCTATTTTGCTATTCAGAATCAGCTTTATTGTCAAGTATGCTTACACATACAAGGAGTTTGTCTTGGTGACAGGAGCTTCCAGTGTACAACAATACAAAAACAATACAAAAACAGCAGCAAGACATAGATAATAATAAAAAATAAAAAATAAAAAATAATTATACACATACGTACAGACACACACATACATACATACCTACACACATACACATGGGTAGTGCCAATCTGTTATGTACAGTGCAAATACAAATCTGTTATGTATAGTGCAAATGTTTTTTTGTTGTTGTTTTTTTTTTTCAGAGGAATGAAATGGCAGAAGAGGTTGGATGTGTTGGATAAATATAAGAAAGACTAATCTGTGTATTGCCCATAGTTATTGCTCAATGGGGAAATTTAACTGTTCATGAGATGGATAGCCTGAGGGAAAAAACTGTTCCTGTGCCTGACGGTTCTGGAGCTCAGTGCTCTGAAGCGTAAGCCAGAAGGCAACAATTCAAAAAGGTAGTGGGCAGGGTGAATGGGGTCCAGAGTGATTTTTCCTGCCTTTTTCCTCACTCAGGAAGTGTATAGTTCATGAAGGGGGGCAGGGGGCAACCAATAATCCTCTCAGCAGTCCGAACTGTCTTCTGATGTCTGATTTTGTAGCCGAACCAAACCAGAAAGTTATTTAAGTGCAGAGGACAGATGCAATGACTGCTGAGTAAAACTGTATCAGCAGCGCCTGTGGCAGGTTGAACTTCCTCAGCTGGCGAAGGAAGTACAGCCTCTGCTGGGCCTTTTTCAGAACACCTAAAGGAGATGTTAGGCAGAATGTTAGCCTCAGTCACCATTCACTTCCATTATATGGAAAAAATGCAAAGTGAATGGTGACTGAGGCTAACATTCTCCCTAACATCTCCTTTTGTATTCCACAGAAGAAAGAAAGTCAAATGGGTTTGGAGCAACATGAGGGTGAGTGAATGACTAGCACACTCTCATGACGAAACGTCATTGGGGCGACTTTGCCTGCACCACCAAAACATCACCATTGGTACATATTTTAAATATCTCTCTGGTGCCGTATTATACACATTTCAGAGCTTTCCATTACTTTGCCTAAGGGAACATTTTAAAATTAAATGATCTGAAAATTCTGTCATCATTTACTCTTTGCATTATTATTTAATTTTTATTTTGTTTGCCTGCTGGCGAAGGAAGTACAACCTCTGCTGGGCCTTTTTAACAAAGGAGTCAATGTGGGTCTCCCACTTCAGGTCCTGTGAGATGGTAGTGCCCAGGAACCTGAATGACTCCACTGCTGCCACAGTGCTGTTTAGAATGGTGAGGGGGGTCAGTGTTGGGGTGTTTCTCCTAAAGTCCACAATCATCTCCACCGTTTTGAGTGTGTTCAGCTCAAGGTTGTCTTGACTGCACCAGTGAGCCAGCTGTTCAACCTCCCTTCTGTATGCAGACTCATCGACATCTCGGATGAGGCCGATGATAGTGGTGTCATCTGCAAACTTCAGGAGCTTGACAGAGGGGTCCTTGGCGATGCAGTCATTGGTATAGAGGGAGAAGAGTAGTGGGGAGAGCACACATCCCTGGGGGGTACCAGTGCTGATTGTACAGGTGCTATAAGTGAGTTTCCCCTGTCTTACAAGCTGCTGCCTGTCTGTCAGAAAGCTGGTAATCCACTTACAGATAGACATGGGAACAGAGAGTTGGTGTAATTTATTCTGGAGTATAGCTGGGATGATGATGTTGAAAGCCGAACTGAAGTCCACAAAAAGGATCCTTGCATATGTCCCTGGTCTGTCCAGATGTTGCAGGATATGATGGAATCCTTTGTTGACTGCATCATCCACAGACCTGTTTGCTCGATAAGCAAATTGAAGGGGATCTAGAAAGGGTCCAACACCAGTCTCTCAAATGATTTCATGACCACAGACATCAGGGCGACAGGTCTGTAGTCATTAAGTCCTGTGATTTTTGGTTTCTTTGGGACAGGAATAATGATTGAGCGTTTGAAGCAACATGGGACTTCACACTGCTCCAGTGATCTATTGAAGATCTGTGTGAAGATGGGGGCCAGCTGGTTAGCACAGGATCGAAGACACGCTGGTGAGACGCCATCTGGTCCTGAAGCCTTCATCGTCTTTTGTTTCCGAAAGATGCGGCTCACATCATCTTCACAGATCTTAAGTGCAGGTTGAGTAGCAGGAGGGGGGAGGAGGGGGGTTGCAGGAGGTGTTGGTGTTTGTGTGAAGGGAAGGTCAGAGTGGGTGTGGGGTGTGAGATTGGGCCTTTCAAATCTGCAGTAGAACATATTCAGGTCGTCAGCCAGTTGTTGGTTCCCTACAGGGTTGGGGGTAGGAGTCCTGTAATTTGTGAGTTGTTTCATGCAACTCCACACTGATGCAGGGTCGTTAGCTGAAAACTCGTTTTCCTTTTTGGCCTGACAAAGCTGCCTGAGCTCTGCTGTAAACCCGGTTTGTCATTGTTGAACTTTAAATAAGTCCTAGTAGGAATGCACATATCCTCACAGAAACTGATATATGATGTAACAGTATCTGTGAGCTCATCCAGGTCTGTGGCTGCAGCCTCAAAAACACTCCAATCCCTGCAATCGAAGCAGGCTTGTAGCTCCCGCTCTGCTTCATTGGTCCATCTCTTTATAGTCCTTACTACTGGCTTGGTTGATTTTAATTTCTGTCTGTAGGTTGGAAGAAGATGAACCAGACAGTGATCAAAGAGTCCCAAAGCTGCTCTAGGGACAGAGCGAAATGCATCCTTTATTGTTGTGTAACAATGATCCAGTATGTTCCTGTCTCTGGAGGGGCATGTGATGTGCTGTTTGTATTTGGGCAGTTCATGTGTGAGATTTGCTTTGTTAAAATCCCCAAGAATAATAATAACTGAGTCCGGGTATTGTTGTTCCGTGTCTGTGATTTGATCAGCCAGCTGTTGCAGCGCTGTGTTCAAACACGCGTTTGGTGCGATATACACACTCACCAGAATAAACGAGGAAAACTCCCGCGGCGAGTAGAAAGGCTTACAGTTAATAAAGAGCACTTCCAAATTAGGACAGCACATCCTCTTTAACGTTGTTACATCTGTACACCAACTTTCATTGATATAAAAGCATGTTCCACCACCTCTCGTTTTCCCCGTTAACTCCATGATGCGATCTGCTCTGAACAGCTGAAAGCCTGGCAGATGTAACGCGCTCTCCGGAATGGCTTCACTCAGCCAGGTTTCTGTGAAGCACAAGGCAGCAGAGTTTGAAAAGTCCTTGTTTGTGCGGGTGAGGAGATGTAGTTTGTCTGTTTTGTTAGGAAAAGAGCGGAGATTCGCTAAGTGAATACTCGGCAGCACTGTTCGAAATCCGTGCCGACGGAGTTTGACCAGCGCACCGGCTCGTCTTACTCACCTGCGTCTCTTGAACAGCAGAGCTGCGCCTCCAACTAAAATGTCTAGCAAAACATCTGAATATTCAAAAACCGGGAAAAGATTGTCTGGTATATATTGTTGAATGTTCAGCAGTTCGTCTCTGTTAAAACTGACTGGAAAAAGATTACTAAACACAGGACAAACAAACAAAAACAACAAAAGAACTGAGGAGCTCCACACCGAGGCAGCCATCAGCGGCGCCATCATGAAAAATTAAATATTACAAAGCCTTTCTATTAAACTAATTGGAGAAGTTAAGTCACACCCCATCATCTCGCATCTGCACGCGCTATGGACAAAAGTGTCCAGAGTGTTTAATTCAGACATTTATTTAAATGTTGCCTTGAGCATATGGCTAAACCGAAAGTTGCGTATTGGTGATTCCCCTTTCTGCTGGTTGGAGTGGATTGTGAGGGGTGTTAATACACTCGGTTACATACGTATATGAGACTGGTGGGTCGAGATCGTTTGAAAATTTGGTCCAATATTTCAGGATTCCTAGATCTCAGTTCTTCAGGTACTTACAGCTGCGCCACCTGCTCTGTACTATTTTTGGGAGTAGCATACACCCCCCTAAAAGGGCAGATACTCTAGAAGTGGTGATTACTGCTTTTGGAAAAGGTCATGAGGCATCAGTATATTGCTCCCTGTTAATTCAGAGTCTGGGGGATTGAGCTTCAACTTCTCTCAAGAGATTATGGGAGAGAGATTTAAATTTGGTATTGGAGGAGGGAGTGTGGGCTAAGATTCAAAAAAATGTCAAGTCTACATCTAGAGATTCAAGGGTGCATCTGATGCAATTTAAGATTTTGAATTGATTATATTGGACACCCTCTAGATAGTATAGACTTGGTCTTAAAGACACACCCACCTGCTGGCGATGCCAGTCAGAAGACGGGGACACAACCCATGTTTTTTGGGGATGTGTTAAAATACAGGAATTTTGGTTGAAGATTCAGGGATTTATGTGTGATGTGTTGGACACACGGTTTTCATTTTGCCCCAGACTCTGCATTTTGGGTGATGGGGATGTCATTCATTTTGGGGATAGCCATTTGAGAGGTTGGGTCCTGGCCGGAGTTATGGTGGCCAGGCGAATAATTCCCAGGGGGTGGAAGACGGCTGGGGCACCCTGGTTTTGGAAGTGGTGTGGGGAGATAAGCGAGGTTGCGACATTTGAGGAAGTGATCTATAGAAGGCTGGGAAAGTGGGATTTGTTTAATAGGAAGTGGGGTGGATTTTTTGATTTTTTGGAGGGTTCTCGGGGAGGGGCAGTGGAGAGGGATTTTTGATTTTTGATTTTTGATTTTTAATTTTTTGTTTGATGTGTATGTGCACTCTTGTTTTTTGAAAGTATATATTTTTATATATGTAATGCGTGTTTGTGTCGGGTGGAGGGGGTTTAATTTATATAATTGACTCCTTATTTTATGTTGTGTTTATTGGTTTTTGTAGATGGAATCAATAAAAATGTTTATGACAAAAAAAAATAAATAAAATAAAATAAAGAAAAACTATTTGCCAATTGGTTAAGAAAAAAAATTCAAAGGGAAAACAAATTTAATTTTCTGACTCTGCATTGGCAAATAGTTTTTTATTTATTATTATTATTATTTTAAGCATAAACCTCACAAAATTTAGTTTTGACTTAATGTCTTGTCATTCTTCTTTTCAAGTGATTTTTTCTTGTTGGATGATTAGATAATTTACTAGAAAATAAGAAAAAAATACTAAAAAAAGAAAAAAAAGAAACCCAAAATCACAGGACTTAATGACTACATTCCTGTCACTCTGACATCTTTGATCATGAAATCATTTGAGAGACTGGTGTTGGCTCACCTGAAGGACATCACTGGACCCTTTCTAGATCCCCTTCAATTTGCTTACCGAGCAAACAGGTCTATGGATGATGCAGTCAACATGGGATTGCATCATATCCTGCAACATCTGGACAGACCAGGGACATATGCAAGGATCCTTTTTGTGGACTTCAGTTTGGCTTTTAGCACCATCATCCCAGCTAAACTCCAGAATAAATTACACCAACTCTCTGTTCCCATGTCTATCTGTCAGTGGATCACCAGCTTTCTGACGGACTGGCAGCAGCTAGTGAGACTGGGGAAATTCACTTCCAGCACATGTACAATCAGCACTGGTACTCCCCAGGGATGTGTGCTCTCCCCACTACTCTTCTCCCTGTATACCAATGACTGCACCACCAACGACCCCTCTGTCAAGCTCCTGAAGTTGCAGATGACACTACTGTCATCGGCCTCATCCAAGATGATGATGAGTCTGTATACAGAAGGGAGGTTGAACAGCTGGCTGTCTGGTGCAGTCAAAACAACCTGGAGCTGAACACGATCAAAACAGTGGAGACGATTGTGGACTTTAGGAGGAACACCCCAACATTGACCCCCCTCACCATTCTGAACAGCACTGCGAGCAGTGGAGTCATTCAGGTTCCTGGGTACTACGATCTCACAGAACCTGAAGTGGGAGACCCACATTGACTCCTTTGTGAAAAAGGCCTAGCATAGGTTGTACTTCCTTCACCAGCAGGCAAACAAAATAAAAATTAAATAATAATGCAAAGAGTAAATGATGACAGAATTTTCAGATCATTTAATTTTAAAATGTTCCCTTAGGCAAAGTAATGGAAAGCTCTGAAATGTGTATAATACGGCACCAGAGAGATATTTAAAACATGTACCAATGGTGATGTTTTGGTGGTGCAGGCAAAGTCGCCACAATGACGTTTCGTCATGAGAGTGTGCTAGTCATTCACTCACCCTCATGTTGTTCCAAACCCTTTTGACTTTCTTTCTTCTGTGGAATACAAAAGGAGATGTTAGGGAGAATGTTAGCCTCAGTCACCATTCACTTTGCATTTTTTCCATATAATGGAAGTGAATGGTGACTGAGGCTAACATTCTGCCTAACATCTCCTTTAGGTGTTCCATGGGGTGAACTATGCCTATAAAAATAGGCCATATGACTTGTGCACTATGTCAATTTCTTTGAAGTCTGACTACATTTATGATATTTTATTTTTTTATTTTATTTTTGTTTTTTTTTTGTTTTTTTGCTAGCTGCAGTCACTATGAGCTGTCGTTGTGTGGAAAAGAGGAGCATGTAGATTCTTAAAAATTTCTCCTTTTGTGGAATATCTCCTTTTGTGTGAAAAATAACAGCACAAGGGTTAACAACATGAGGATAAGTAAATGATGACAGTAGTTTAATTTTTGAGTGAACTATTACTTGAGCTATTCATGAGTTTCTTGGGTCAGAATTATAAGTTCTATTTCAGCGGATGTTGTTTTCTGTTCAACATTTTTTGGAGAAAATCAGAATGGAATTCTCTTTCAATTCTGTACAAGCCTAAAACTTTATAGTATGTTTCTCTAAAAAAAAATAAATAAATAAAAATAAAAAAAAAATTATTTTTATTTTTATCAGGGTCAGAAATTAACCAGGGCTCGGGGCAAAAATGCCATTTGTCAATGTCAATTGAAGTGTTTGGCATAAATGAATAGCGCACTGTGTGTTATACAGTATGTTAGAATAACATGCCCTTTATAAAGGTAAAATGTCCATGAAAATCAATTTCAGGAGTAAATATCACCCCTTAATAAAAATGTTAATTTCTTACTACATTGTATTTTCTATGAACACCTGGTTTGTGTTGTTGTCTTTATGCAGGCCACCTGAGCTTGCTTGTTTGTCATTTCTAATTACATTTGGGCTTTGCCCAGTCTCCAAAATCATTATGAGAACTGAAGTGTATGGCAGCCAAAAGAACTGCACCATCAGCATTTTTGAGCCCCCTTCTTCACTCCATTTACCGACCACTATTAAGAGTGGATGGGTCCTCGGGGAATGCCATATCATTTCTCTGTTTCAATTTGTGTTCCATAAATATCAGTAATGGGGCCTGTACGTCACAACTTACATGGTACCTGGCAGTAAAAATAACCCTCAGCAGTGGGTGGGTGCACGTGTTGGTGGAAGGATGGATCCCATCTCTTGAATGGCTGAGGGGATATCTATTGTTCCTCCACTCTGCTCTCAATTGCTCTCAATCATCCTCATTAACTCTGATATAGAAAACAATTAGAATGACTAACATTCAGGTACATTCATATGCAATATACAGAAATATAATTTTTTCATGTAGACAGGGAAAAAGGACACATTTAAACAAGTGTGTGTGTGTTACCTCCCCACTTATGTTATCTTACATGCTGTGTGCAACAACATGTGTTAGTGATGTTACCTAGTGGTTAAAGATCTTTGAATTTGTACTCACACTGGTATCCTCCAATAGCAAATCCTACCTCTTTATGTCAGTAAAGTGCCAATGACTGAATCACACAAGGAGGTGGATCTGTATATTATAATGAGACATCATACAGTGAGACATCATAAAACTTATGATGTCAATCTTGTGATGACTACAATCTGAGTAAAATGTCTGAGTGACTTCGATGTACTTCAGTCAATGATCTTTTTTTTTAGATAAAGTTTTTGTCACATGTTATGCTTTGTGAATTATTAGATTTATGCTTTTGAATATGTGAACTGCTCCATAATTTTGGGTCACGTTGAAACAGAAAAACATTTTGAGTTGTGAAAAGGAATGCCTCAGCTTTCTAATGATATCATTATGTTTCTACTCCAAATGTTGTGAGATATAATCATACATTTTGGCTGAGACTTGCCTTTTTAATTAAGTGCCTAAAAATTAAAATGTGTTTCTGAGTCAAAGTGACTCAAAATGATTGAGCAGGTCACATATGTGCATTATCTCCACCACATCTTGCATATCAAGAAATGACTCATTGTCAGATAGCAATATTAATTCATTTAATTCTTTAAGGTGGAAAGGAAAGTAATTGTATTAACCCTTAAACACATACCTCAAGTCTTTAGTGACCCAGGACTTTTTTCCACCCCATGTTCCTCATCCAGTTTTTGGAGTTGTGCCCACACCTCTTTAGTATTTCTCTCTTATAAATAGTGTAACACATGCATACACACACACAGGCCAAAATTGCAATAAAATAAAAAATATAAAGTTTTATAAGACCAAAAGTGTATTGACCATGTTTCATGTGACATCACTGTATGACCGCGCCGCCATGTTTATGACCAATATTCCATATACCTTCAATGTGCTGCACTGTTGGAATTTTGTTTCTATTTATAAATCTTGAAAAGGTGATACTGCTGTTTAATTACCAGAGCCAAAATGTAAATTTTCTTTCAATAAAGTTTTACATTGTAATAAATAAAAAGCACTATAATGTGAATATTTAGTACACATTTAATGTGTATATACTAATATCAGTCAATAAACAACACACCTTAAGATCATGAAGCAAAGACTTTATTCACACCACCATGTAAACATATTTGGCTTATTCACCAATATGCCTCAGTTACTTTCTGTGTATTCTTTATGAGTTAAAAGCAGCTCTTATATCATACAGACGTTTTGTTATATTGTTATATTGTGACCAAATCAGAACAGAAAACAACACAAAATAAAACATTTGTAACTTCTAAATGAGAGATATTCACGGTGATGTACTGGTATGCGTGAGCACTCGCCAGTCACACATCAGACTCGCCGGCATATGGAGGTAAATCGTGGATAAAATATATTTAATGTCTGTGAAAGTCAAATTTGGCAACATTTGTGCTGACCTTAGACCTGTATACACCTTTCCTGGGAAATTACAAAGATAAAAAGCATTTTTTGAAGTTTTTCTTGAGATCGTTTTACGGGTCATTTCCATTCACCGCCATTGTTTCCTCCTGCTGATGGTAACAAATATGGCAGCAGCGGGGAAAAAGTGACGTCACTGAAACAGGTCAGTAGGGTCATTAGAGACCCTAGATATGTAAGAGTAGAGTGTTGTTGTTGTTTTTTTCTTTCTATTATCTATCTATTTCTTATAGCAAGAGAAATGAGTACTCTATTCATATTCATTCAAATAAATACTATATCACATTGATTTTCTGTGCAACAATAAACTCCATATACGTGTACAAATACTAATATGTATTTACATGTTATTTCTTACTCAAGGTGGCACTGATGTGTCAGTGATTGACTTGATTTACATTTTACATTGCTATTTGATGAAGAAACAACATGGAAGTAAACTATAGCAAGTACAACACATGAACAGTATGATATGACTATTGTCATTTGGGTGTACTACTGAAATTATGTAAGTTGTGCATCTAATTAGACTCAATAAGCGCCTGCTATTAATAGCTCTGCTATTAATGCTGGGTTTAAAATTGTTCCTGACATTTTCTCAGTATCCTTGCCACTCATGTGGCAATTTTTCTATTGTGTTATTATATTACGTTGTGTTACATGACTGGTGTAAAGTAGAACTCTCTAGCTCTCAATTATCATTCTTTCTGTCCTTCAGAGATGCACTACCTGGCTAAAAGTATGTGGACAGCCCCTTTAAATTAACAAGTCTGGTTATGCAACTTCTTTCTGTGAGGACAAATTTTAATGCTACCCCTTACAATGACATTCTAGAGAATTGTGTGCTTTCCTCTTTACTGCAGCAGTTTTGGGAGGGACATTTTCTATTCCAGCATGACAATAACCCAATGCATAAAGCAAGGTCCATAAAGAAATTATTTACTGAGTCTGGACTGGCTTTGAAGAAATTGACTGGTTTGCACAAAGCCCAGACATGAACTCCACCGAGATGAACCGAAATGCTGACTACGAGCCCTATTGCCCAACATCAGCCTGATCTCATTGATGCTCTTGTGTTTGCTCTTGTGAACATTTGGCCATTAATTGCTGCATATGTTGCAATAATGTTGGAAGCACAGAATTCTCTAAAATGTCATTAGTATAACATTAAGATTAGTTTTCCCTGGAATACCCAAACCTGTTCATTACAAAGGGGTGTCTTTATACCCTGCATTAGCATTCATTTGGTAGAACAATTGACAAATATCAAATGTGAGAGATTAAGTCATCATATTTGTACTCAGAGAGACAAGCATGTTTGAATGCTTTCATGCATATACAGATATACACACATAAGCACACACTTTCATGCACACACATATACACACACTAATCCTCACACAATACATGATAGCTGTCAGTGTACTAAGTTATGGAAATTAACCGAGCAATGCTATGTTGTAATACAGCCTATTCATTTATAACTCATGAACTTACACAACACTGTTGTGCAAGTATACTGTATGTCTTCTATTAAAAAAAATGCTCTTATATGCACTTCCAAACATAAAAAATATTCACAAAATATGTGCATTATTTATATAGCTTGCTTAAGTCACAAAAGAGCAGAAGTATTGTGGCTAATTTTGTCATGAACATCATGTCCACTCCATTCAGTCCAACACATTTACATATTAAACATACTGCACAGTTGTCACGTCACGATATCAGTATAAGGCAAAAAGGACAACGACTACAACCTACAGTATGTTTACCCCCACCCATAGGTTATGCGGCACAGTTTATTTGACTAGTCCTATTTGCATGCCTTCAATAGTAAAGGTTAGGGCCAGCAGCAGTGAGGCATTGTCTATTTGCATCTTGGAGTACATAGACATCTAATATTGAGCTGTTCATGCAGCCATAAACAACAATGCTTTATAGTCCTCCTGACAAAAGTATTTGAAAAAAGGACAAATAGGGCAAACTTTAAACAATTACAGTAATCGGTTGACATCATTAGGTACCAAGACATCAAAGCTGTTATTTTTATAAAGTCTGAGACATGAAAGCTGTGCATATGCACTTGCTCTTTTCATAATTTGAATTCATCCGGTGAGTCAGAGGCCAATTTGAGTCAGAATTTGGCCTGTTGTGGTGGTAATCTTGGCAGTTGTAAAAAGTTTCTTGACTTTTTATTTCATTAAGATGTGACAGTGTGAAAGACAAATGAACAAATTGCAAATAATTAATACTCCAAAATAATAATCTGTCATTTGACATTTTCATTTGATGACGGGTGTTAGTGACAGGACTTCACAGAACTTTATGATTAATTACTTAAAACAAAAGTGAGGCAAAGACCTGTGTCCTCACATTCATTAACCGCTAAACTATTGTTTTTGTTCACGTTTAAATGGTGTCACAGCAACACATCATTTGCAATGTATCATAATGCAAATTTTCGGAGAGCACATTTTGTTACGTCATCATTGGCAATGTACCTTTAAGAGTAGATATCTTGGTGAGGGCATATTAGCCACATTGTTGACTAGGCTTGTTATTTCTACCTCTTTTTTAAATAACAGGTGTGCCTTCAAGTCAGTTTTGACACTGAGCAAACATGTGTGCACTTGGCGCGATGCCACTTGGTTCTGTTACACTGTATGGCAATTTCCAACATGTCTATCCTCTCTCACATTTGGCATGCATACAATCAAACACACACAGACACACATGCTGCTCTCCCCATGACACTATAAGAATAAACAGCTCACTCAATGGTCTAAAGTAAGGCCATTATAGTGAATAAAAGCGGCAGTTGCTGAAAGGCTGGGAATTGTTAAAGACAGTACTAAAAGAGAGGGATTTCTTCCCTGTTGATCTGTTAGGGATATCGTACTCCAAATGCTTCTCTCTCTATACATCAAAGAGCTGCCGCAAATAAAAGCATGCTTGTCGAGGATGAACAAACTGCCTCCTTTGTGCCACCTCCCAGCTAAACTCAACCAACACAAAGCAGTTGGATGTAATAAACTGCAAAAAGAAGCCTGCTCTATTTAGATGACATGCTCTGCTCTGGCGGTTGGCTGCGCACCTTTGTCTGACTCAAGCTGGGACCGACATATAATATTACTGCATCGAAATCCTCTTAGACTCCTAGAAACCAGGTCCAATTACAAACAGCCCCCTGTACCTGCCTCCAGTTCTTTTCTTCTTTTAAACTAAGCAAAGTTGATGTAGTCTGATAAGACAGAGACTGTTAACACTTTAGCTCTTTAGCTTGGGGCTGTATAGTTGGGAGTGGTCTGACAGATTGTACCCATATAGTATGAATATCACTCATGTCAGTCATATGACATGGAGTAGAATTATGTGTGTACACAAACATAAAGCTAAATACATTCACTGAGAACCCTAAGGTTCTAATAAAGTGCCCGAAGTGGTCTTCTACTGTTGTAGCCCATCTGCCTCAAGATTCGACTTGAGCATTCTGAGATGCTATTCTGCTCACTACAATTGTACAGAGTGGTTATCTGAGTTACCAGCTCAAACAAGTCTGGCCATTCTCCATTGACCGCTTTCATTAACAAGGCATTTCCGTCTGTTTTTTTGTTTTTGGCACCATTCTGATTGAAGTCTAGAGACTGTTGTGTATGAAAATCCCAGGAGATCAGCAGTTACAGAAATACTCAAAGAAATCACTGAGATCACATTTTTCCCCATTCTGATGGTTGATGTGAAAATTATCTGAAGCTCCTGACCCATATCTGCATGATTTTATACATTACACTGCTGCCATGCGATTGGCTGATTAGATAATTGCATGAATGTGTAGATCTACAGGTGTTCAGTGATAGTATAAAAAACTGTTGCAACCCAAATTAAAATATAAATAGCAAATACTACCTATCTACTACTATAAATACTATCTATAGGTTTAAAGGTTTCATATTCTAACGACTTCTCTCTTAACAACATTTGTCATTAGATAGGAATGAGATAAGGTATGTTTTTCATATATGTAAATTCAATTGTATTTATTCAAACTACATGTATACGTACCTGTCTGCACATTACAACCTCTTTTACACGTTTAAATAGCCTATCTCTATACATTACCTATAATTAGTTTATTATTTTAGTTTATTAGTTTATTATTTAGTTTATTATAATATTTTTGTGAGTACTGAGAGCTTTTGTCATTGAAGACAAATTTCTTGTATCTGTAAGCATATTTGACAATAAAGCTCTTTCTGATTGTGATTCTGATTTTTGATGTAGAACATCACTGGTTTTATAGAACTTTAAAATTGTCAAGTCTAAATGACTTGAACCATCAAAATAATTTCATTCATGCAATTTCCTTTTACTTTGTTTGAAATTTTACAATCATATTTGTCGGTTTCTTAGCTAATTATTTGACAAAATACACACACACACACACACACTTTCTGGCGGAGGCCTAATATCTACTCAGGTAGAGGAGCTGTGCTAGTCTCTCATTGGCTCTTCATCTCACTCCCCATGGGTAATATGCTGCCTTTCAATGAAAATGTTCAAAGAGAGGCTTGATTTGGAAGGGCATTGAGGGGAAGAACTGTGAGGCTTGGAGCTCTGCAGCTGCATGGTTCTCACAAGGATACCTGGGCGCCGGAGCCATGCTGGATTTCACTGTGTTTGTGAGGAGAGAATAAAACAGCCTTAAAGTGATGTTATGACTCATCTCCAGGGTCATTTGCTCTCGCTGCAAATGAGAGTGGGTGTCTCACTAACTTTCAGATATAAACTGGATATTGTTTTCATTATTCTACAGCTATATTTGGTAAAGGAGGGAGAGAGAGAGTGAGAGAAAGAAGTATATAGAGAGAGAGACAAAAGAATGTTTGCATCAACACATTCCCTCTCTTTCTGGTACATTCCTCCTCTCCTTGCAAGAGAACAGGTAATGTTTATTGTTAAACCCTCACAAATTTCAGCTTGTCATTAAGGGATGGACATTTGTCCTTGGTTTCTGACACCAGGGCTTACCTAATCAACACGAGTCCTTTATGACTCAGTCAACTGAGTTTCTCAAAAATGGGCTAAAACTTAATGACTTCTATTGGTTAGAACAACACGGTAGAATATCAACTCCAAGAGGATGTCCACGCTAATAATCAAATCCAGCCTCTGGATTATGTGCCATTTTTCATTTCACTGTCAAACTTTAGAACATTTTCACCCCCAGGATAAGGCTGTAGCCATGCTGTGGTGTGGATACCATGGCAACGCAATAGGCAGCCGTTAGTTGTCCTCACAATAAGAGGGAGGTCACCAGGAGCTGACTCATCAACATCAATGCTCCATAAGTTTAGCCTGTTCATTGACCCACTGAACCGTTAAGTAGGGGACAAAGTCCAACAACAATGTAATTTGGAGTGCAAATGAATATGAGAAAAAAATAAAATACAATATTATAAGAATAAAAGACAGTACCAGGAGCAGGAAGGGGATGATTAAGCCCTTGTTTGAATACCTCATCTTCTCTCAATACCTAGCATTTATCCCTGTGCTGTAGCAAAAGGTTCTCCAGAGCCTATGAAACAACCTTCATTAGATGCACACATACCATATGTAACCATAATTACACACACTTTCTGTGCCTTTCAGATGATTTCTGTGCAATCAGAATACAATTGCCTGCCATCATGCGATGGGATATTGTGGTGTTACTGCATCTTGGTTTGAATATATTTGAATGAAAGCTGCATTGTTTTCACTCAGCTCTTGGCCTCTCTTTGCCCTATGACAACACACCTTTTATGTTGAAAGGCGAACAACATGCAGAGCATTCCGAACGTGGAGATTGTCATTATTCTCATCAGGAATTACTTCTCACCTAAATACTTCAGACTTGACCAGGAGTACATCTTATCTGCATGTCTATGACCTGCCCTGTAAGGTAGCATTTCGATGGGTGCTCTAAAGGAACTAATATTGCACCAGCATGCTAATTCCCTATGGACTTACCTTAACGCTATGTGCTGCTAGGTAGTGTTGGACCAGTGGTCCCATTTGACTAGGTCTGATTTCAGAAAACGAGCCAGATCCGCGGATTCTCTCCCTGCACCAAGAATTAAAAAATTTGTCTGAGTGGTGGAGCTTGCAGTGAGCATTAGGGAGCGGGTCGATCTCCCATGTTCCCTGCTTTACATTTCAAATCTTAGCTTATCCAAGGATTTCCATACCATCTATTTGAATATTTTCCACTCTGAAAGTTGTGAATTAGTGTGCTGAAACATTCTTGTTTCATAATCCTTCATATGAAAAACTTAGCAATAATAGATACCCCTCAGCCCGTAAAAAAAATAAATAAAATAAAACTTATCCTTATTATCTCAATTGTTACGAGGAGAGCAAATGGGATCAGTATTGCCCAACTTTAAGTATCCAATCATCATACTTAAAAGTAAAGATACCTTTATGAAAACTGACTGAGGTAAAAGTGAAAGTAGTGCATGACAAAAAATACTTAAGCAAAAGTATTAAAGTAGCTGATATTAAATGTACTTAAGTATCAAAAGTACAAGAAATTGCATAAATAATGGAGGTGGTGGGGTGCTTATGTTAGGATAAGTAGGAGTTAACTCAAGAACCACTCTAAACAATTCAGTGAGTGAATGTCCTACCATGATGGCCCTCTGGTGTGCGATACAACAAAATAAAGTAAACAAAGGGAATAAAGACACAACAGATGGAAAAAAAAAAAGGTTAAAGTTGCACTAGTCGATCACCATGCTCTGGACAATGTGATGTCTGTGATGATGGATGTTTTTCTAATATGCATTGCAGCTGCTGTTTTTATGATTAGTGGTGTTTGCTAAGGCAAGCATCACTATTACTATTGCTCACGACAGTGATTTGGACAAAGTATTAAACTTTAGCATGTAACTCATTTCAAGACCATATGTGCTACGGACATGAATGATACCTCAATGACAACTTATTTACAAGTTTCACCTAGCGGGTGATAAAACAGACAAAAATCTCATAGATTTACATTGAAGGGGGGACCCAAGCCATATCTGGAGACCAGAATATCAGAAACTTGGGGGTGCGGGCTCTTTTTACTTGGGCCAGTATGCAACCACCCAGAACATCCTAGCAACTACATAGCAATGTTCCAAAACCACTGAAAGCACCATATCAACTGGATAGCAACAGCCCTAGCAACCACATAACAATGCTCTAAAAACCACTGAGAACACCTTAGCAACTGCATAGCAGCTGGCAACCACTCAGAAGCAGCACTCACATTTTCCTCAGAACATATTAGAACATGTAGTTTCTTTTAGATACTGTTAAATATGTGTTTTTACTATATGATTGTTGCTCAATTCTTATGTGGTGTTTAGCTTACCTGTTTATATATGTGCAACTATGTGTGTTTAAAATAAAGAAAAAGTGAGTGTTAAGTTGTTTTGGGTACAATTAGTTTAGAAGATTTGAGTTTTTATTAGATCAAAAAAATTCCGTTATTGTCGATTCATACATGACACGTTGGTTAAATGAAAACCGGTAACCATTATAGTTATGAACGCGACATCTGTTGTTATAGATAGGAACAGTTCTCCAGGAAAGGCAGGAGACGCGGATTAAAATTTACATGAATAGTCTCTCTACTTTGGATTCCCTTAGTGGTGTCCCATTATGTGTTGTGGGGTGCTTCTCTTGTGATTTTGATCCATACTGCTATGCAAGGGATTATACCGGTTTATTGAGAAGAATCGACCCAAAAGATTAGACTCAAATGGTTTGTTCACGAAGTTACTGTCAGCAGCTTGCATACAGCTGACATTTGTAGTGATATATATATATATATATAATGATTATTATTATTTAGTTGGTATTGAAAAGTAATGAAAGGGTTTGGCCATTTTTTTTCAGAATAAAAGTATTAATTTTCTCTTCAAATTGTTGTGAAGCTAAAGTCAACAGAAAAATATATATCTGACTCAAGTAAAGAAGAAATATCCCAAAACTTCTGAAGTACAATAACGAAGTATTTGTACTGCATTAAACTGCACCTCTGATAGAGACTTTACACAAGTCCCTTGCTTCTCAAAATTTTAGAAAGAAATTTTATATTTTATAAACTTTTTACACTTTTTTGAGATTCAGTTTTCCTCATCTTAAATTGTCCTTACATAGAAGTCCATATTCCTTTGTGCAACCATTTACACTCTAAAATCTAATTAGTTAACCGTACTTAAAAAGCATGTAAACCAATTGCCTTAAAAAAAAGTAAATATGCTTATTTGGCTCGAGTAAAGTGAACTAGTCCACTTTACTTTACAAGTATATTTACTTGATTTTTTTAAGGCAATTGGTTTCCTCACAAGTAAATTCAACTTGTTACATTTTAGTGTAGTAAATACTCTTATACACTGTATAAAAACACAATACATCACAACAATTTTTTCAGGCACACCTGTTTGTGGTTTGCGCAATAATTAATCCCTTCCTGCAGGAGCTATGCATAGACAAAGGCCAACATTTATTTTGTTGACCTTTAACCTACCTTTGGTACAAACTGCATATTATGTATGCTCAGTTTTGAAGCTGTACTAGCACTTAATAATAATTAAATAATAGTGATTGAACAGGATCTAAATAGAAACATTTAATTATTATACTTAAATGGACAAAATGTGTTTGGTGGTTCATAAACATTTTTCATGCTGTGTAATTCATGATATGTAGTTGCACCTGGATTTGACACTGTTGTCATTGCAGAATATCAAAGCTCTTTTTGTTATAAAGTAAATCAATATCTCTTTTGAAATGAAAGAGATGCGGCCTTAATACAGCGCTATAGACATCTTTTGTGCATCCTTTTCATTTTTATCCTTGGTCTCTATTCTTGCTCGTTCTCTGAAGAATTTTGGCTATCAGGGGCATTTTATGCAACTCCTACTGAGGCCATCTTTGAGTCCACATCTATTTATGGTCCAATCTCAGGTGTTCTTGCTAATCAAATCATACTTATTCATTATCTTCATCCTTTCAGACATTCAACTATTATCATCCTGCTATTTCTTTTTTACCTCCCTAACACTGTTAAGTTCCTCTCAAACCAATAATTTCCCCTGCACCACTACTACTTTTTGCATGTTAGCCCAACACACTGTATCCTCTGATAAAGCCTTTAAATTATTGCTATTTGTGTTAAAGATACAGGAATCATAGAAGACTAAATACATTTTTAGAGTAAACTAAAAGATTATGTTATAATAAGATCTAAATAGAATATACTGGAAAGATAATATAGATATACATTTCACAGACACTTCAATATTACTATTAATCTTGTGTCAGTTGTGTTTTTACATCTACCAGTAATCCACACCGTGCACATTTAGTCAATATGATGCATTATACTACACACCCACACATAAATCTGCGTAATGGCACTTTAGGTCAGATGTAAAATTAGTTATGTAGTGATATGCACAATCATGCATCATACTGTGGGGTCTCTGAAGTGTTAGCTGGCAAACTCTACTCTCTCTCACATGTTGGGAGTACAGTGCTGTAATTAGCAGGGTACACAAGCATGGCATCAGTGATGTATGCTGGCTGGTGGGGGAGAGAGGCTACATTGCATCGTAGGAGGCACTGCTTGTGTTTGTTTACGATGAGACGGGGGCGTATTAGCCTGTGTTCCACCACTTACCTGTCACGAAAACAGCGAGGTGCAATGTAGTTTTAGAGTCTGGAGAGCGCTCACCCAAAGTCTCTATTTTTTCTTCTTTGTCTATACATTGTTTTCCCGTCCGTCACTCTATCATAGCCACACCACACTGATGCATCCTGCTTCACTTATCTCTTGATAAACAGCTCTACATACACTGCCTGGCCAAAAGTCACGTCAAGCCTTTAGTGTTGATTATGACGTGCATTCATCTTCGCATTGTTTCGACAACTTTATTTTCTTCCAGAGATGCATTAATGTTTTGGCTGAGATCTTGTATTGATGATGGGAGATTCGGACCACTCCGTAAAGTCTTCTCCAGCACATCCCGAAGACTTTCAATTGTGTTAAGATCAGAACTCTGAGGTGGCCAATTCATGTGTAAAAATGACTCCTCATACTCCCTGAACCACTGTTTCACAATTTGAGCCTGATGAATCTTGGCATTGTCATCCTGTAATATGTCTGTGCCATCAGGGAAGAAAAAAATTCATTGATGGAATAACCTGGTCATTCAGTACATTCAGGTAGTCAGCTGACTGAAGCAAGCCCAGATCATAACACTGCCTCCTGAGGCTTGTACAGTAGGAACTATGCTTGATGTGTGCATTGTTTAATACGCTTCACTTCTTACCCTGACATGCCCATCGCTTTGGAATAGGGTAAATCTGGACTCATCAGACCACATGACCTTTTTCCATTGCTCCACAGTCCAATCTTTATGCTCCCTAGCAAATTGAAGTTGTTTTTTTCAATTAGTCTCACTAACAAGTGGCTTTCTTGTGGCCACACAGCTGTCAGACCCAATCCTGTAAGTTCTCGTTGCATTGTGTGTGTGGAAATGGCCCTCACTTTCAATAATTTCAACTCATAGCCATGAGTTCTACTGTCGATTTTTTTATGATGTGACTTCAAGCATTTTAGTGATCTCCGATCATGATCATTCAAGATTTTTTTCCGACCACATTTCTTCCACGAAGCTGACGGTTCACCACTATCCTTCCAGGTTTTAATAATGTGTTGGACAGTTCTTAACCCAATTCCAGTGATTTTAGCAATCTCCTTAGTTGTTTTCTTTGCTTGATGCAGGCCAATAATGTGCCCCTTCTGAAACACAGTAACATCTTTTCCTCGACCACAGGATACATCTTCCGACATGGTTGTTTAAGAAATGAGATGCTGCACACTGCATCCGTTAGGGTTAAAAGAATTGTTGCCAGCTGAAACACATCACTGCAATAACGATCCAATCATAGGCTCTTAAGAATCTGCTTATTTATTTCCAAACTGCAACTTCTTTTTTTTTTTTTTGGCCAGGCAGTGTAGCTCAGCTACAGTTAGTGTACCAGATTATGTCATACTTGTATGATTGTATTTTGAAAGGCATCTACAGTATCTCTCTTATATTTTTTTTATGATTCCTCTTTAAAGGTGCACTCAGTAATTTTTTCCTCATTAAAAAACTCCTAAAGACATGAATTGTAATTTTGCAATATATGCAGGAAATCATGACCACTCAACATTTAAAAGAAGACTCCAGTCATATCAGTCATTTCTCTCCAATTTGGAATGCCCAATTCCCAATGCACTGGTAGCGTAGTGACTCGCCTCAATCCGGGTGGCGGAGGACTAATCTCAGTTGCCTCCGTGTCTGAGACAGTCAACCCATGCTTGTTGAGCGCATTACCGCGGAGACATAGCAAGTGTGGTATCCACCGCAACATCCATGCACAACTCACCACATGCCCCAACGAGAGTGAACCACATTATAGCGACCATGAGGAGGCTACCCTCCCTAGCAACTGGGCCAATTTGGTTGCTTAGGAGACCTGGCTGGAGTTACTTAGCAAGCTCTGGGATTTGAACTCCTGAACTCCAGGGGTGGTAGTCCACGTCTTTACTCGCTGAGCTACCCAGCTCCCCCCATATCAGTAATCTTATAAAAGCTGTTTTATTCTACATGGAGAAGGTCCGCACATGGGGGCAGCCATGTTAAAATCACACGACCAGCCGAATACTACACGCTTAATCTCAGTAACCGTCCTGTTATTTGACACTTTCACTCATTGATTAAAGTAATCATGGCTGACTGTGAATACTACATTTCTACAATGGCTTCTGAAACTTAAAACTTGATTTTAAATGATGCTGCATCCAAGCTGCTAAGTATTATTTTAAGTCCATGATGACACAAAGACAAAAGTGAATGAGTGCACCTTTAAAGAAGGTAAAAGCGGTAAGGGAGTCCTGTATCTTTGTCAGTTCGACAAAAACAATTGGTGAAAAAGACATTTACAAATGAGGGGTCTCTCAAAGGCCTTGATGTAGAAGGTACAATACATTTTTTATTTATTTTTTGTATCTTATCAAAGTCAAAAAACTAAAAACTTCTTAATAGTCATCACAAGAAGTTCTTTGTCTACTTGACAACAGCAGTTGGTGCAAAAAATGTGGTTGTCTCATAGGCTTTCATGTAGGAAGTACGATAAAAATAAAATCTTTGTTTTGAATCTCATCAAAGTCACAAAACTAAACAACTTTGGACCTTCGACAGACTTTACACATGCAACTTTTGTTTAACCATTTATATCACAAAACAATGCATGTGAAGTCTCTTGGGGGCCTCTGATAAGACAATGACTTCAACGTGATCCCAGATTCTACCTGCAGTTGCTAAGCAACATCCACCTCCAACCTCTCACTCAGATTCATTGGACAATCTTGGAAACACAGCAGTCAGCCCATTGGCTTGAAGGAAGTTAATAAACTTTAGTCACAACCTGCCCCTTCCAGATAAAAATAGGGGGGAAAAAAACACTCTGAACAGAATTTTGTGAATGAGAGAGAGAGAGAGAGAGAGAGAGAGAGAGAGAGAAGGGAACAGGAGGAGCCAGAGAGAGTGTCAGTGCATATGCTGTTTTCTTGTTGCATGCTTTAAGCTAACTGTTAAAACAAAGCTTACAATGAAATCAGGGTGAAAACTGTTGGCTAAGAAACTGACATCAAAGTTGCAGAAGAGACATTTCCATGTATTGTAGATGACACTGGCTTTCGCCCTGGAGATCGGAGCTTAAGAGACACTAAAAAGGGGAGGCAGGTATCCAATTGCATGCTCAACATCAGTCTTTTGTGATGTTTGGCTGTGGGAGTATGAAAGCAGCAACCAAGGGGGTTTTACAAAGTAGATCCTATTACTGTTTAGTCTCGACAACAGTCCCACCAATGATCAATACTATTTGTTTGCAGTAGCAGTTATCAAATCACTGGTGACATTTTGTACACAGTTGTATTTAAGAAAAATATAGACCACACAAAACTCAAGTCACGTTGAAAGTGTGCACATTATATATATATATATATATATAGAATAAAAGTCCATTATTTGGCTGTCCTATCCCTTAAAGCACTTTTACCTAATAAAAATAGATGCTTTTAAAATACAATTATTAGTGAAATACCAATGCACAAATTTTATAACTGCGTCCTACTGCATAATCACCATCAGAAATGAGACAGAACTGCGGACTGTGAAATGAAATAAAGATACAGAGAAATAGTTTTGCAACAGGACAAAAAAATCTAAGGGAAACATGCAAAAAAAAAAATATAGGGAATATTTATACTTGGGGGTGGGGGAGTCTCAAAAACATGCATTAGGTGAGATAAAGTAAATAATTTTTCAAGACAGAATTGCTCAGGGTTACAGTTGCTTTACAAACAGAAAAAAAGCATTGGTGATTATTCACTTAAACTTCCATTTGCTGAATACTTAAAACCTCACAGTAAGCTGAATACATTATCTCAAAAAAAAAAAAAAAAAAAATTAAAATCACCTAAACCTGACTGCAATTAATAAGTAAAAGGGTTTAATATGCTCTTTAAACTACAAAAAGTCTGCAACATGAAATATCACAGAATTACTGCTGTGATTAAAGCTGCTAAAGAGATATTTACGGTCACCATGAGATTAATGTTAAATTCTCAGAAAAAGTAAATTTATTATGAATACATTAATGCACATTAATGGATGCCTCTAGATTCAAACTGACAATTATGGGATATTACAAGTGTGACAATTCTTGCATTTGATAAGTGAATGGACTCACTGCAGCTTTGATTTAAATTGTCATGACTTTCAAGAAAAATTCAATTAGCAATACAAATTAATGACTTGGTTTTTTTAACACTCCTGCTGCTGATTTACCTTTTTAGATAATCGCGTGAGAAGGTAGTCGGATACCTTACATAGAAGGTTATGTGATGGGTCTCAGAAGCCTCCCACAACCTATTGATGACATTTCTGATTTGGGCTTGTGGAGGTTCAGCAGGTTTGAAGCCAAGTTTGTTTTTGAGTGCCCTCCTAAGACATGTTCTGCTCTTATTTCAGCTTTGGCCTATTCTGTGTTGATACTGAACAAGAAAAAGAACAGAGGACATAGTAAACTTATTCGAGGGTGGAAAATTCAGAATTCAGACAGAGAAGAGTGTCATTATATCATTAATGGAGGAGAAAGAGAGAGATTGTGTGGTTTTGGCATTGTGCTTGACATTGCTTCACAGCTGTCAGGTGGCCTGCCCATTACACTACTAGACTATTTTAACAAACATAATGCATTATGTGAGAAATCGACTGATTATGTCATAAACACAATCCATGAGAACAGCCCAGAGAGCAGTAAAGTGTAATTGTACTAACTTTCCAGGTGTTGAGAGGAGTGAAACCAGGACCAGCCATCAAAACATCATTGGTTTCATAGCAATTCAGATTCAGACTTTCTCATGATGTTTGGGTGCTGCTGTGGCTCTATTGTTCTATATAACTATTCCAGAGTATTGTTCTTTTTAGCAAAGCTAGAGCAGCCATACTCACATATACAGGCAAACACAGTTGGAGATATTTGAGCAAATACCAGAAGCATGAAATATCTTCAAGCCATGTTTAAAATTATGCTTACATAAGGGAAATGACATCCTGTATTAGCTTTCTCAAATGTATGTGCTACATTAACAGAGAGCCTGGTTCATTGTAGCTATCAAACTGTTAATTGGTTAACAGGTAACATATATGGTAAATCATGATATTATATTTAACAAGTAATTTTTACAGTAAAATATTGTAAATTTTTAGATATGATTTTTTTCATATAAATAACGGCCTTCCATTGTTACTACACTGTTTAACCATACATTTGAAAGTGAACAGCAGATGTTCCAAAATGTTGGTATATTAGGGTTACATCATTTAATAATATAAATGGTAGTGAACTGTAAAATATACAGGCACTAAAATGATACCCCATAATGCCTGAAACATGGTCATTATATTATTTTCGGAAACATTTAGGCAACCGCAACTGCTGGTATTTTACCGTTAAATGAAACAACATTTTTATTTACAGTATGACTAATAAAATGCAATGTTCACCAATTATGCAAGTTGTTATTGTAAACATTAAGGCTAATATATTGATATTTTCTGTCCAGTAGAAAAAGTCTTTATAGAAATTCATATAGAATGTTTCTCCCGTTTTGTGCAAGTCAGTCAAAAATGACACAGTATATTTGAATGTCTCTATGTCAAAACCCAACACTGACACATTTGATCACAAAAAATACATTATTCCATTGTTGGCACACTGGACATCCTCATAAGTGTGGACATCCACATCAAAACAAGGTGTAAGAGCTTTAGGGATGTGGTGCTCTGGATGCCATGAGTTCAGTAGATCATCTGCCTGTAGGCGGTTACATAATTATCTGATAATAACATTATTAACAGAATTAATTACAGTTAACTCCTTAGGCATGATGCCAGCACCAGCAAGCTATTCATTGCACACACCACTGTCTCCAAAACCAAATAAAAAAAATAGTTACATAAGACTTGAAATAAAAATCGCAACTTTAATCTTTTCATAAGATATTTATAATACTATTTACATCACTTGTCAATACTACATATAACAAGGACCGAGACAGCTAAACCAGCACATTTATTCAGAATCCAGCTGCATTGTTTGTACATTAATATTGGAGGAAAAAACGTATTTGATCTAAAAGCCATCCAACAGCAATAATACATGTTTATGCATTACCTGAGCTGCGATGGATGGAACTATTTGAGCATTAATACATATGTCAAGGAAAGGAAAATGTTGTTCTGGTTAATCAGGAACATACTTACGCAGAACTTCATTTTCTTGATTGATATGTAAAGAAGTTTGAACACCTCTGTTCAGTTTTAGTGTTATAAGCACAACAAATCACATTCAAAACAAGGTTGTGACAGAATGAGTTAAGCCTGAGGCTGGCTTGCATCATCTTGATGAGTTTAACTGCAAATAAATGTGTTGTAAAAGTGCTGCAGAGTGCTGAAAAGATATTTAGCCTGACAATTAGTGGGGTGCCATCTAAACACAAGATTCTTAAAATAGTTAAGAATACTGGTAGAAACCCAGGCTCTCCTCTCTATGTACCATTGAACAAGTCTAATGCATAATTTTATACTGCCCATTTCTAATGATTATATTCATTGTCAGAAAGTTTGTCAATAAGAGCTTGGCATTAACTGGGCCATCCTTCTAATGAGAGGCTCAGTTTTCTTTTGTTTCAGATAGTTTAGGCAGCATGCAGGAAATGGACCATGCTAGACCTTTCACCAGTTTCCAGACTCCTCTTTTCCCCTAGGTCTAGACCTAATACTAGTTCAGAACCTACTGTAAAGCCTATGAATCACCAAGAAACAAGCTGCATTTGGAGACAGTCAAAGTTGAGGTTGCATGAAAATCTGGTTAATTGGACTGGATTAATAAGGTAAGCTCTTTAGCTACAATAATAAAATGTTATAAAGTAAAAATTCAAGAACTGAAATAAGTATTAATAAATGTTCTAGAAATATCAAATAATTATTAACTTTTTTTTTTAATCCTGCACTGTTTATTTACAAAGCTCATATCAAAGAAATGTTCACAGGAAATTAAATGCAATCTTCATGATAAGAGATAATTTCAAAGAATGGAGATTTTTGGAAAGGGATTTGTGTTGGGCATCCAGTGTTTGGTTACTTCAATCCTTTACAACAGACATTTCTGTAATGTACTAATCTTTAATATTAATCCATATCACTGTGGGTGTCTAAATCACGGTTATACTACACTAAAATCACAATATTATTTCAATGTTGAAATAACCCCCCCCCTTTAAAAAAAGTTTTACTTGGAAATACTCAAGGCTGATTTTTCCCCACAACAAATTTATTATCTTTAACCTTTTTTTTTTTTTTTTTCAACATTTATTTTAAATGTTGCCTGGCCAACATCTACATTTCTATTGTGATGCAAGTTTAAATGTTGAAAGTCACAATAAAGTACACATATGTGGATACTGTACTGGTGGATAGCAAAATTATGTGTTAAATTGCATGCTTTCATCCCACTTTTCTCCTTTTAATTTTTGAAATATTAAATTTGACTTTTACAGTAAATCATTTATTTTCAGCATGGGGACAGTGAATGCAAATCATCTAATTTAAAGCTCAGATAAAAAAAAGGTTGACATTTCTTTTTTTTAATTCATTATAAAATAGAAACACAACTGACCTGAAAGTTGCTCTCTAAATTGAGCAAATTTTAATTAAAACATTTAAAAAGGGAGAAAAAGAGTCACTCAATAATAAAACCAAGTTGCTTTATAAGATCTAAACATCAGTAAAAAAAAAAAATTAAAAATACTACTTTAATGTGTGTATCCTGTTAAGATGGACAAATCTGATATGCACTTTTAGAGGTTAACAAAAAAATAAAAAAATAAAAAATTAATAATATGTCCTGGAAATATTAAGCCCAAATGCTTATGCCTCACTCTTTAAAATTACATTTCATGTTTAGTTCTTTTCTACAGCAACTCTAATGAGAAAGAAGCGTGTGGGGCAATGTATGAGAGACCTGTGGCTTTCACAGTATGTGAAGCTCCCTCACATCCTCTTGGTGACTTTTTTAAAGAGAGCAGCGGGCCCCATTGAGCTCGATTTAGGCTTGCGCTGGTCAGGTTGTTGGAGATTCCCCTCAGACACGCTCCGTACAACTCTTCTTGGCTCATTCTCTGATGATACTGGACACGATGGAAGAGAACAGACAGGGAATTAAGGGTTTTTATAAAATTTAGTGGCTCTGAAATTTCATTCAGTGAGCTGTTGGAAAACAGTTAACTATCACAAAATCAGTGGTGCAGTGGTGGCTCAGCGGTTAAGGCTCTGGGTTACTGATCAGAAGGTCAGGGGTTCAAGCCCCAGCACTGCCAAGATGCCACTGTTGGGCCCTTGAGCAAAGCCCTTGACCCTATCTGTTCCAGGGGCGCTGTATCATGGCTGACCCTGCACTCTGACCCCAGCTTAGCTGGGATATGTGAAAAAAAAGAATTTCACTGTATATGTGCAAATGATAATGTGTGATAAATAAATAAAATAAAAAAATCAATTTTATACTATAATAAAGGAATGTTCAATACAAGTTGAGCTCAATTGACAGCATTTGTAACACAATATTGACTAGAACAAAAAAAATGTTTGACTTGTCCCTCCTTTTCTTTAAAAAAAAAAAAAAGGAAAGCAAAAATCTTGGTTCCAGTGAGGCATTTACAATGGTGAATGGGGGCCTTTACACTTTAAAATACTCACCATTTCAAAAGTATAGCCACAAGACATAAAGGATAGATGTGTAAAAATGATTTTAGTGTGATAAAATCACTTACTAACCTTTTCTGTGTAAAGTTATAGCCAATTTTACATCTTTGTTGCCATGATGTAATGTGAACAAACCCTAAAACGACTTTAAAAATTACGATTTAAACAAATTTACAGCTCAAATAATACACAAGTTTTAACAGAAGAATTACTGCAAGTGCTTTTATAAAATTATAAGCTTCACATTTCTGTTTGAATCCTCCAAATATTGGCCACATTCACTTCCATTGTGCCTCACTGTAACCTCGATTTCAGCTTTTTTTGCTTTTCTCCCCAATTTGGAATGCCCAATTCCCAATGCGCTCTAAGACCTTATGATGGCGTAGTGACTCGCCTCAGTCCGGGTGGCGGAGGACAAATCTCAGTTGCCTCCGCATCCGAGACCATCAATCCGTGCATCTTATCACGTGGCTTGAGCGGGTTACCGCAGAGACATAGCGTGTGTGGAGGCTTCACGCTGTTCTCCAAAGCATCCACGCACAATTCACCACGCGCCCCACCAAGAGCAAGAACCACATTATAGCGACCACGAGGAGGTTACACCATGTGACTCTACCATCCCTAGCAACTGGGCCAATTTGGTTGCTTAGGAGACCTGGCTGGAGTCACTCAGCACGCCCTGGATTCACACTCGCGACTCCAGGGGTGGTAGTCAGCGTCAATACCCGCTGAGCTACCCAGGCCCCCAAATTTGCTTTTTTAAAGATAAGGGGGGATGAGTCAAAATATTTTTTTGTGGTAATCAAAATTATGCCACAAATGCTGTCGATTGAGCTTAACTTGTATTGAACCCAGAACATTCCTTTAATGAAACAAGATTATATATCTACAATAACACCTACAATTTCACTATTTACACTATATTATTTGACAGAAGCATTGTTTATGTGTTATGAGTAGTCATCATTTAAAGGAATATTCCAGGTTCAATACAAGTTAAGCTCAGTCAACAGCATTTGTGGCATAATGTTGATTACCACAAAATATTATTTCCACTCGTCCCTCCTTTTTTTTTTTTTTTAAATCGAGGTTACAGTGAGGCACTTACAATGGAGGTGAATGGGGGCCCATTTTTGGAGGATTTAAAGGCAGAAAAGTGAAGCTTATAATTTTATAAAAGCACTTACATTCATTCTTCTGTTAAAACTCATGTATTATTTGAGCTGTAAATTTGTTCAAATCGTAACTTTTATAGTCGTTTAAGGGTTTGTTGACATTACATCATCATGGCAATGAAGTTGTAAAATTGCCTATAACTGCAAAGAAAAGGATAGTAAGGGATGTTTTCACACTAAAATAATGTTAACACGCATATTAACATCTTGTGGCAATACTTTTGAAACTGTGAATATTTTAACGTGAACTGATTGGCCCCATTCACTTCCATTGTAAGTCCCTCACTGGAACCAAGATTTCTGCTTTCTTTAAAGAAAAGGAGAGGCAAGTCAAAATTTATTTTTGTGGTAATCAATATTATGCCACAAATTCTGTCAATTGAGCTTAACTTGTTTTTAACCTGAAAAATTCCTTTAATAAAAGAAATAATTCCTAACAGGACCCCATAAATGTGGTAAAATATCTGTGCTGCACGGTTACTCGTGGCTTATTGGTTTATGAAACGGTTAAATTCAGCCAATTTATGCCATAATATTGTTTAGGAGAAAGACAGCGTGAGAGTGAGAGAACCACTGGAAGTGGAAAGAGGAGATTGTGTGCTTCTGGCTGTGCGCCTGACATCGTTTCACAGCTGTCAGCCAGCCCGCCCATTACACTATTACAATACTTTACCACACATAATGGATTATGTGAGGACTTCATAAATGGAATATAATGAGACGCTTATGTTCTGCATCCAAGATACAAATGGAGAGCGAATAGAGGGTAACTGCAATTGCTCAAGTGTGGAGAAGGATGCAGCTATACAAACCTCCAAAACGCCTGATTCGCAATGGTTTAGATGCCTCGCAGGGATCTCTCTTTATGCGCTTGGGTGCCGCGGCTCCTGCTTGAGAACTGTCCTCTTTCCCACTGTTGGAACTGTTGCACGCACACACACAAAGTGAGATTTTGGCAATTAGCAAGTGCAAAATGTCAATGAGCCATGATCTAAATGGCTCCTCTTAATGCCCCAGCAAACACACCCCCACAATAAACACGCACCAGTTGAATTTGCGCTTGCCCTGAGCCGCGGAGGTCATGGACATGTAGGATGGTTTGGCTCTTCGCAGGTCTAAAAGTGATGGGATCTCCAACCTAGAATCAATTGGGGCAGAAAGTCACTCACTGCATCTTATGCATCTCACACAGGCCAGGTAAACAGATCTAACTGATGCACTTTAAAAGCAGAAGTGTGTCATTTCTGTGTCACTAGTACCAAATGTAATTGGAAAAATAATTTCTGTTTTCAAACAGACTCCAGAAAACACCTGCTGTCTTCCATTGGTTGCACAAACATATAAACTCTCTCCAAATTCATACCATTGGCAGAGCCAGTGTTGCTATATCGAGCTGAATGGGACAATGAAATAAACAGGGGAATGTTTTAATAGCGTCAAAGTTCCAAAGTATTACACTTTGTAGAAATCAATCTACAAAAGGCTTAATTTTAGTTGACTCTGCATATTAAACAGGGAAAAGAGAAAGAATTTTAACACAAGTTACACACATCAGCTTTAATATGCATCATTGAAACTAAACAAAAAGTGTTGTTTCTCTACACCTTTAGCATTATTAACCCATGCAAATATATTATGCAGGAACAAATCAGTGTCAAAATGGGCATTTAGTAACAATACTGATTTTGATGGATGCTGTTCTCGCCACAGGTGGTACCTTTTAGATGGCTCATTCCCATTGTTAGCGCGTAGTGCCCGGAGCGTTGTGTGCCCAGGGGGCTCAGGTGACAGGATTATTGTGGCATTAGTGGCTGTTGGGTCCTCGCTATGACCAATGTCGAAAGTGCCGTTTGGATCACAGGTGCTGGAGGTGTGTGGCTGGCACTCAGGGGTGTACTGTAGTGGGAACATGCCCTCCTGTCTTAAGACCTCTCGAAGGGCAGGAGGGTAATGGGACAGCACAGAAATTGGTCCATCCTCATCTGGGTTTGCAGTCGACACAGACAGCTTCCTCCTGATTGGTTTTTTAGGAGGACATTCAGCTTCTGCCTCTGGATGTTGAGGGTCACAGCCTGACAGAAAGGAAGCACAAAATTTAGCTCACAGAAGCTGAATGTTTGAAATGATCATGTTCTTTAGTACAGGCTTTCCCACCCCTTTTATCAATTAATTTCCATTACTTTTTTAGACATTACTCATGCTTACTGGATAACGATTTAAGTAATTTTATAGAGATTGCACTTAAAAGTGATTTCTAGCCAATGAAATATTTTGAATATGAATACTTTATGAAAACGAACACTTTTTTGTTTAAAGGTAATGGGTGTATTTTGAGAAATACTGGTAAATCAGCTCCGGCAATTTTTCGGAATAAGTTGCAACATTAACGGGAAAGGTACATTTTGAAAGTTCCATTATGTGTAAACAAAGCCTGAAGAATTAGGTTGTATTTCTGATTGTAAAAGTCAGATGGTTTTACATGGTAACTGTGCCTCAGATGCAAATCTATTGTTGTTGTGTTTGTTAAGATGGAACAGATTTGCCAAAACGGTCTATTGGTTGGGTTATCCTCAGGGGGTTTCTCTGAGACCCCATTTGGTGGGTTCCACTCAGGAGCATCCTGCGGATGCTACCTACTGTGTTCCTCTCAGGAGGTCCTATGGGATCTCCTGTATGTTTAGCTAGCACATTTGTTATGAGGTATAAAAACTTTGTCATATAGACAGTTCCTTGGGTTAAGTTTCAGAAGGGCTATGCTACCTGATCGTCATCAATAAACTCTTCCCTAGTATTAGATGAACTCTGATACATTGGTGAGCAACCCAACATCTGGTCAGCCAAATACAAGATCTAACAATCCGTAAGATTAACAGTTTAAGCACATACAAAGTCAGGTGCTGATGCAAAATAGTCTGCTTTGGGCCAGACAGAAAGTTCTGATGGAGATGACGCAATTACTCTGTGCTGTTAAACGTGAATTAGGAGTCAAATAAATAAATACATTTGTCAGGTTGGACAGATAGTGAAACTAACATGCTTCTCTTCATCTGAAAGAAGAAATTGTTAAGGAACAATAACTAATTCTGTAATTTTTACTTGATAAAATAACTAGCCTCCTTCGGAAACGAGGTACACACTGAGCCAAAAGTCTTTCCGGAAAATAACATTAGAGTTTAACAGCATTTTGGTGCCCATGTAAGAATGGTACCAAAATGGAAAAAATACGGAAAGCCATTACATATGTGAATAACAAATGTGGTACATTAACCAGAAAAAGCAATCCGGAATTCCAACAAGGCAACTGGAATTTAACCGGTTTCATGTGCAAAAGTGACTACTTAAGAAATTGGCCTGGAAATCACAATTTTAAATTCTGATATTTCTAGTTTTTCCATGACCATGGAAACCCTGTTAGAAGCAGAGCAAATCTCTTCTTTAATTAAATACTAACAAACGCAAGAGACTGGCATGAATATATACTAAGTTTTTAACCATCTGTCCACATCAGGAGAGATGCTGCACACACATGCAGTTTACTTATGCAAATACACAAGCATTCTTTACTCGTAGAACAATGAATAATTTAGCAGTGCATGTCACATGACTATGAGTGCATGTCAAGGTCTTTATATTTAGCTAAAACCAGAAGCCTCACTTATTAAACGTATGCACGATCAGCTTTGAGACTACGTCAAAAGTGAGGAACAAATAAGGATTTATAAAGGCGGAAACTGACGTTAAAAATGTTATGCGTGCGTCAACTGACAAGCATGTGTACAAAGATTTTTTTTGTGCTAATGCTGCAGTGTGTAAAGTCAGAATGTGGCCATATTTTTGGATACATGAGTAATGTAAATGCTTTATTTTGGACATCCGGTGTAACAATAGTCATTTATAGCTCTATCTGCACATTTCAATAATACATTTATTTTGAGACCTACGAGATAACAGGCAGGTGTAACACACGGTATGTAATATGTCAAGCACATTTGTGGAGCGAGGAGGAGATATTATAGTTTACAGCCCTTAAAACAACTAAATTAATATACAGATGGGTGAAAGCACAGCAACAGTCTCAAATTTAAAACTCGCCTATATATTTTTATCAATTCATCCTTCGGCCTCTTGTCTGCTATTGTTGAGGACATAAATAAAAATGAATGATTTGACTAAAATGCAGAGTAATCAATGGCAAGAGCAAGCAGAAGAGAACAGCAGGAAAAGAACGCGCAGGTAGTTTATACAAAACACGATTGCCATGTAGACTACGCATATTTCATAATAAGCAAAGAAAAAAAGAGAGAAAAAAGAAATTAGTAAAGCTCTTTTTGGAATTAAGGTTTAGCAAGAATATGAATGGACATTGGTTGAAGAATAGAGCGGATTTACAGTTAACATGGTAAATGAATGGATTTATTACACATTAACTTTTCTTATGAATGAATGAACAAATTAATAACTTTCGTATGAGGTTTAATTGTATTTGGTCCACCATATTAGAATATTTGGGTGTTCTGTAGGCCGAGTCCATGTATTTGTTCATGTGCACATGATTTTAAGATAAATTGCGATTTATAAAGTTGGATGCATTTAGAAAACAAAACAAAAAAAAAAAAAGTGCGTACAAACATTTGTGAAATAGTTAATAAAGTATTTAGGAAATTGTTATACATTCACATTTAAGATAATTCTACAAACGTCTTTGTAAATGAGGCCCCAGTTTCTTTGCTCAGGACAGACAGTATGTGTATGTGTGCGCGAGTGGGTGTATGTGGGTGGGGATGGCAAGGGAGGCTCCAGGAAGATGTTGGAGAGGTCTGACATTGGATATTGAGTGGCAGAGTATGCTTGAGCACGTCGCAGTCTGGCCGCACACTGACTCACACGATGCAGAAAAGAGAGGGAGAGAGAGACACTGCGGCTGCATCTTTTAAGTGTTCTTGACCAATGGCGATGCTTCAGAGCTCCTGCTGGTCAAACTGTTGACACATGGCCATCTCTCTTTCACTCTGAGTCAGTGCTGATTCTCAGAAATCTGGATTGCATGAGAGAGGACCTGACATCCTGTTAATGACTAACTACACACTCTTTTAACAGCAAAAGAAAGTTTGAGAACTGAAAACAGCTCTTATGAATCTCAGACCAAACAAGCTTCTCTTTCATGGCTTCTCAAAACCAACAGCTGTGTAAAATCACCAGAGAGCTTGCGCACAAATGACAAGCATGCAATATAACTTCATGTGAGAGGCACACGGCATCAATGAACAGGTGAAAAGGCAAAAAGAGAGGAACAGCAATGTATGGCCCTGAGGCAGAAGAATAGGTGCGATCAGCAATTGGTGGCAGAGTGCCCTTGGTGGCGTATTTTTGGCTGGTGGGATTAAAACATGCATGAGGCACTATTTCTGGAGGAAGCTACGGCGGATTAGGGTCACCTGGCTCCTGCCACCCTCGCTCATCCCTTGCTCTCTATTTTTATTGCAAAACTGTCCTCACCCAATCCAGGAGCATTTCATTCCATATGAGATAGCTCCCCCTCCCTGCACTGAGCGATGATTTTATGAATGAAATTCGGAAGGGCGGAGATTGGGCAGTACTGAGAGAGACAAGACGGAGATAGCGAGGTGAGGAGGGGAGATAAGACAATAGAGAAATAGACTGATTACAAGCAAGTCAGAATGAGCTTGGGAAAAAGACACAGAAGAGAGCACTAAAACAAATAAAAACAGAAATTATGAAAGGGGAGGTAAAACAAGCAAGACAAGAAACAGACTGCAGACTTTAGAGTGCATTTTTACAGGGACAGGTCTGAGATGCAGGGACACGGCAGTCTCGTGCACATCAACACGTGACCCCTCCCACTTCTCTCCTCTATTCCATCACAATGTTTTTCCAGCCTTTCACTCTCTCACTCCCTCTCTCCACAGATCACTTGAGCACGAGTGCAGAGACGATATCGTCATGAAGCGCGTCAATGGTGGGGGTGGGGCGGAGGTTCATTCATAACCCTCTCTTTCAATCGCTGTATCTCTTTCAGTTTCTGCAGACATGGCTCCATCTCTATTGTTTTTAAGAAGGGGACCGGGAACACAGCGCAGGATGAACTGAACTTAGCTCTTATTTATGCCTGAGTGAATTCCAAAAGAAATTGTTCAACATTGAAGCCTCAAAAATAAACATTTTATTCCCTGACCCTGGTAAACATTTAGTTGCTGAACGTTTTTGTAAGTGATAAATGTTATGTAAATCTGAAAATTATGATGACACAATAATAGACCGGCGTGCAACAGTGATATGCCATTCAAATAACGGGCAATCTCTTAAAATGGTCATACAAAGAAATTCAAAGAAAATGCATGATGAATTTATGGTCAGAACTTCTGTCTGTCCAAAAGAAATAAGTACAGATTACTTTAACGGATATAACACCTTAAGCAAAGTGGAGCATAAAGTGGTGCTCAAGGATGTCAGTTTTACTTTAACACAAAGTGTCTTAACACAGCTCATTTTAATTAATTACTTTTTATTAGATTTTTTTTTTTTTTAATGTGATGCCCCAAACTTGGCAAATGTGGCAAATCCAGCAACGTCTTTTTCAGAATCGCTTGTTATAGTAGCATGGAAAATTGTAAATAATTTTTCCCCTAGGGGACTGAAAAAAACCTGTGAACAATTTGTGTGCGCAATATGCTTCAGACGGTTTGTGGGTGCACCTTCTGAGTCTACGCATCAACCGACTGATGCCTGACTGCACATTTGCACAAACACTTGCTTTTATGAGACATCAAGCAAATCATACTTCAATTAAAAAAGAGATACATTTTCAGTGGAGTGAAAACAACTTTTGGAAATAAAGTCGTGTTTTATACTGTCCTGAACTGGTCAAACTCCATATGGTATTTGAAATTAATCTTTACAAATTTAAACAACCAGTGGACAAGGGGAAAAAACTAAACACTAAAACAAAAGGACACCCCAATCAATCTGTTAAAATGACAAATTATACACATAGGAAATTTGTTTCTCTAATAAATACAATGTGCAACAATGCGACTCATGGAGAAAATTCCTAATACTATAGATGCAGAAGTACACAAGATTTTTTTCCCCATCCATAAATATTTAACAGTATCCGTCTGTATTTCTCCACTTCCCTCTTTTTCTTTCTTTGAGCAGGTCTCTGCATTTTCCTGAAATGTGTTTTTCCTACAGCGTGTCTCAATCAAATGAAGAACACCTGTTCTGCAGCAAATATCATTACTCTCCATTTACTGAGAAATAACTCACTACTCCTTCAATTTTCCAAAGATTTCCTCTCTTTTCCCCTTTCTCTCACCCTTACATTCCCTCCATGCCGTAAAAGCTCATTGTTGTTATATTTCATTCAGTCATCGTGGCGAATGCAGCAACTATGTTTCTGAGCTAAATCATCAATCATGCTGTTTTGTATAAATTGCCAGTGTAATTAAAGTCTTAAAGACACAGATATAATTTAGCTATTGAAACACAATTTTATTTTGATGCTTACATGGATATAACAAATGATCAAAGTACTAAAAGGGGACCACTGCAAACAATATAGCGAATTTAAAAAAGCTGTATGGTCTAGTAGAACAAACACCTGTACAAATGTAAGCATAAGTATAACTTGTTATAAACATATGTCTCTCCACACTGCTATTTGACAAAGTGCCTGGCCACCTTTGAGGGATCATTCTCTCTCTCACACACACACACACACGTCAGTATGAGCAATGAGACAGAAGCGGACAGCTGGATTGATGACTGAAGCTGAGTATGTTCAAGAAGCAGACCATGGGGAACAGAAACGGAGAGAGACAGAGACAGACAGACAGAGAGAGAGAGAGAGAGAGAGAGAGAGAGAGAGAGAGAGAGAGAGAGAGAGAGAGAGAGAGAGAGAGAGAGAGACAGAGAAAGAGAGAAAGAGAGAGAGAGAGAGACGAGTTTACCTTTAGATGAGTATGTGGGTCTGAGGCGTTGTGAGGTTCGCCGTAAGTGTTTCTCCGCACCTGATTGAACACAATGAATTGTTATTAATTTGCTCTGTTCCTTCCTAGGGAGGTAAACATTTACATCACACGTGAAGTTAACTAGTTAATCAAGGCACATATATCTGTCGACACTCACACAATGCAGATCACAGATCACATTACAGTGACACTAAAAACAGTAAATCACTGAGAAGAGACTAAATCAGAGCACTGTGAGGTGGCTGTTTGACACTTAAAACGAGATGAAAGGAGGAAGCTTACTGACATTATCTAATGGAGATTGTCTGTGCAGTTTGAATGGTCATGCTGATCTGCTAATGACTGAACATGTTATTGTTAATGTTATTCTGCCGAAAAATTAGCAGCATTAACAACATGTTATTGTGAATATCTTCACATAATTCTTAAGCCAAAAAATATGGGTCAGTTCAGTCTTTTAGGTGAATTTTGGTAGAACAGGTTCACCATTTAGCCCACTGTACCCTATGTTTGTTCCTAATCCTAATCATATGGAGCCTGTAAAGACCAAAGTATACTTCGGTCAGATGCGAATGCTGTGCGTTAGTGTTCAGGATGCGTGACGCAAATCTCATAATCAGTGCTCGAGCACTGAACGTGCACATCCCGATTTTTCTAACAGTGGTCTGCGCATGCGCCTGGAGTTTTTTGCACTAATTAGTGTGTCCACTAGGTGGCAACACTCACATTTGAGCCGTTGCTGTCACAAAGAAGCGCTAGATGTAATCACCGCTAAACAACAGGAGATGAAGGTAAAAACAGCAACAGTGGATGTGCAAGTCAAGAGCGCGTGTGTGAGGAGGTCTGGAGATACCTGCATTTATACAACTTGAGTCTTAATGGGTCTAAACTCCTGAAGAGATAGTTCTGTCTCATAGCAGTCGTAGCACGCATGCACCAACCACCTGTGTATGCGTGTCCAGATAAATAGAGCATACTTTGACAGACTCGCATTCAACTGTACGCAGACACTGAGTGTTTGCGTCAAAATGGAAGTATTCCCTGCCAGGAACAACCTGAGGCACCTTTCTCCCATCATGCACCAGCCATTATTTATTCATTAATATTCCCCCACCCCACACTGTGCCTTATCAGCAGAGACATACGGATCATACAGGTCATTTATACACAGGAAAGGGGAAAAGGCGGCTGTAGGAATTGAAGTACAAAGAGCCAATCATCTTTTTGATGTAGACATTACCTGTCAGTTTACTCAAGTACGTGCAAATGCATTAGCTGGACCAACCTGAAAAATAGCGCTTTTTTGTGATTGTGAAGCTAAAGAAGCACATTTTATGATATCATTGTTATCAGATTTTATTGCCAATTTGAAATATGTTTCTTGAACATAATCTTGACAACCGGTTTTGGAGATATCGCTCTTTCACCATTTAGGTAGACAGGAGCTGTACTTGCATGGCTAGAAAACAGCTACCTTGAGGCATTTCAGAACATGGCCACAAAGTGAACTGATTTTGATAGCAGCTGGATAAAACAGTTTTGTCAATCTCTGAATGCTGGTTTAAAGCATTGAAATGGTTTGTTATAAAATAAAGAGTTCCTTGTTTACATTAAAATGTAAACTGCAAATATATATATATATATATATTTTTTTTTTTTTATATTTTTTTATTTTGTTTTTTTAAGCGAGACGTGTCGACTACAGAAAATGAGACAGCATTTCATTTGAATTTGTGAATCCGTTTAATCGTATGAAGGTTTCACTCACTGCATGGTGTGCTCTGGTGACAAATGAGGCGTGAGAAAGACAGGATGGGTTGTAGACGAGTGTTTCCTGAGCCACCATCACCCCTCTCCTCTGCTTTCTCCTGGTCTGCCCAGACCACACCCCTCTCCCTGTGCACCAGACGCTCCAGCTCCTCCCACTCAGCGTCATCTGTGCCGATGCTCGCGGCCTTCAATGCCAGGTGCTGTCGGCGGCAGGTGGACAGCAGGGCGTTCAACAATCTAGCAGGATAGGTGGAAATAAAGAGTGGTATTGCTGAATGATACAGATGTACATTTACACTGGTACATTCTTTGTAGAATGTTCTTTTTATTATTCAATTTAATGTGGAAATTTACAGAGCATACAAGAGCTCACAAACCCATTGATTCACATGACTAAGCTCGAAATCACAAAACCTGGTACAAAACCTCTACAAGTGTTGACATACTTGTGCGTGTGAGCGTTCTCCTGGTCTTGCACACTGATGAGGTGGCCTGTGTGCTCAACCTGTTGCTGAAGGTCAGCGATCTGTAGCTGCAGCTGATGGCTCTGTAGTTCTCTTTTCAACTCCTGTATGCAGAGACAAATTGAAACAATGTAGACAAATGCTACAAAAACACAGCAGCAGCAACCTTAAATGGATTTTTTTTTTAAAACATTGAAAAATTAAACCACAAACAGCTGGGCTAGTATATTAGTAGACATCCATCAGAACTACATTTTCAAAATTGACTAGGCAGTGGGCTGTCTGAATGACTGTACGATCTGAATGATCTGTTTTAATTATCATAATAAACTTAATAAAATTCTTAATAAAATTAGGCTTGTTTCTGATTCATCTGACCCCAATCAGACACATTTCTTGGGGACATTTACATAAGATGGGTTCTTGCATTCAGAAACAGCTAGATGGAGCAAGAAGGAATGGAACAAAATGCAGAAGCCTTAAGATGTTTTTTTTTATTTTTATTATTTGCACTATTTTAAATCAACTTGCAGTCTTAAAGCAACTCTCATGACAGGATGAAAAAGAAGGAAAAAAAAAGCACAAGATGCAATGCGATACAATGGGCAAAGACGTCCATCTAAACATGTTTGGTTGTAGCGTTGGTGTTTTAAAGGGGATGAATTTAAAGAAGCAACTTTTCTGAAAGAAGATTGTACCAAACAAGGGAACAAAATGCTAATATATATATATATATATATAAAAAAAACTAGTCAACCTCACTAATCATCTAGTCTGTTGTTGGATAACTAGTCAACATCACTAATTGTCTAGTCTGCTGTTGGACGACTAGATTAGTGGACCATCCTGATCCCTAGTCAGAACACAGGTATGCATGTGCAATGTCTTATATTTTAGTAGTTATATTTAATAAAATGGCAAGCACAGGCGTGAGACTGGCACAGATTTCTGGGTGAAGATGAGGACGGCGAGATTAAACCATCTCATCTATGCACTATAATGAGAAAGGCAACAGAGGTGAGACACTACAAAAATGATGAAACGGCTTAGATGTTGTTTTTAGTCTAGCTCTGTTTTCTTTCTGACTGAAAATGCACCTTCTGAGGAGCCTTCTACCCCCTCTGACGCAAGAAAACGCAAAACAGCACAGCACGGAACATTTGATGGGCGGGTGCGTCACTACTCCGTTCAACTTCCAGGAAAAGATAAAAAACCATGAGGAAAAATGAGAGCGAGAAGAGGTGCGGATTTAGGTAAAGCAGCTGTAGGGAGTGATGAGGAACAAGCATTGATTTTTCTTTTATTAAGACATCCTCCGGTGGGGAAATGGAGAAAAGAGGGTGGCAGAGGGGGTGAGAGAGACTCACACAGAAACGGTGCTTCAATGGCCGTAAGAGAAAACAAAGGTTCTGCAATAAGACAAAATCAGTTTCTGATTAGAACGGAGAAATAGGCTTGTTAAAGAAAACTAATGATGCTTGGTGATTTTTGCCTGTTTTTCTACTTCACTAATAAATGGTTCACCTCCTATAGTGAGACTGCATGCATAGCGACAAAATACTTCAATTGCTTCAATGGAACGTGACTGTGAAATTAAAACATAGGCTCAGGTGACAACTCTTCCTGTATACAGATAATGGTATTCATCTTTAAATCTAGTTGGCCGTTTCGCAGATGGGCTCAAACAAGTGCATCAAAAGAGTGCCGCTATCCAGGGCATCTGAGGAGTATGCCTTTCTCACACTTCAACACTACAGACCGGCACCCTGGTGCTTCAGTGCTTGGGTAGAAAGCATGAAAAACATCATAATAACATTTAGAAACGGATAACAAGCAGAGGTCTTCCAGTCAAGGCTGAAATGAAACCTCAAATAAAGAAATGAAATAAAACTCAGCAGAGTATATCACTGTGTAACAGTTTTTTTCCCCTGGGTAGTAGGTGTTATTTCCTAATTGCTTATGCCTCAAAAGTATAGAAAATGGCTATTATTCCCCATAAACTTTGCTTTTGTGACCAGGACAGTGATATTTTGAAATGTACCTATTTCCAATGAGAAAACGGGCGAATGTGTCTTTTCGTTCACATAAAGCCAGAAAAAAACAACATATGAATCCAATTTAACATGTATTTATACTAAAGTAATATTCATAGCCATGCTGGTCCATAATGGTAACAAGTACCTGTCTCTTCCCCTGGCTCACTCGGTGCACCTCAAAGAGGATTACAACAGCATCAAGACCTTGCTGGATGCCTTGAAATACGAGTATGGCTGGGAGGTCATAGAAGACTTCAAAATGGTGGCATTCCTGATGGGTCTCCAAGGCGGTTTTACCAAGTTTCCCTGCTATCTTTGCCTTTGGGACTGCAGGGACACCAAGGTGCACTACTACAGGCGGGACTGGCCACAGCGGACAGAGTTCTCTGTTGGGAGGAACAACGTCAAGTGGGAGCCACTGGTGGACCCCCGGAAGGTGCTGATGCCACCACTGCACATCAAATTAGGCCTTATGAAACAATTTGTCAGAGCTCTAGATAAGGAGTCGGCAGCCTTCAAGACTTCTTCCCTTAGCTGTCTGAGGCAAAGGTCAAAGCCGGTGTCTTCATCGGACCACAGATAAAGAAGTATTTTGGATTCATATATTGTTTTTTTCTGACTTTATGTGAATGAAAAGACACAAATTCGCCCATTTTCTCACTGGAAATAGGTACATTTCAAAATATCACTGCCCTGGGTAAGGTTGCACCAGCTGTGCGTAAGTTCTCATGTAAGTTAGGATGTAAAGTTCACACTAAGGGCTTAGTAACTACTAGTTAGTTTGTAACTAAGTCAGTTACAAACTGCTTAATTTGGTTGCACCACCTTTTCTTAAAGCAAGACTTAACTAGTAGGTCGTAAGCTCTCCATAAAATAACGCGTAGTCGCATAATATGTTTACCCGTATTTATCCAATAAACAGCCTTCAAATTTATACACAGAAGTGTTAAAAAACCATGAATTTCAATTTGATCTTGTTACGGTTGATGTTCAAACCTTGTTTGCTCACGTAACTGTCAGCTGTAATAAATTATATCCCCATTAAAATATGATACGTAATAAAAGTAGATAAATAGTATATTTGCCCTGTGTAAATAACAATATTATAGGAACTGTACCTAAAATAAATAAGGGGTGATAAATACAAATACAACAGGCTAGAAAATTAGACATTTATTCATTTTAATATCTTATATATTTTGAATGTGTTGAAACTTGACACCGGGTAACGCATCCTGAAAACTACACCGTTAGATTGGTTTCATGCTGAAGAGCCGTTTAAAAGTTTTTTTAAATGTAAAAATGTAAATGTAAACAGGTGTAAATGTCAACATCATAATGTATGTCGAAATGATTGATGCCTATCACGCAAAACATGAGCTCATTGATGTCATAAAATATCAGTCTGCTTCTTTATTCCATCCGTTAAGCCTGGTCGGAGGCTTCCGTAAATATTTTGTTTATATGTAGGGTTACGTTTAATGGTGCAATGCTCAAATATTTAGTAGTGCGTAAATTGTGACTTAGTGCCCATTTACACCACAATTAGGCTAAGTTTGAACTTACACACAGCTGGTGCAACCGGCCCCTGGTCACAAAAGCAAAATTTGTGGGGAATAATAGCCTTTTTCTATACTTTTGAGACATAAGCAATTAAGAAATAACACTTACTACCCAGGAACAAAAATTGTGTTACATAGTGTAATCAGTGGAGCTGGGAAAGTTAATGTTTTATTTTTGCGATTAATAGTTGACTATTTAACTAAAAAAAAAATTAATGCAGTATCCGTTTTCTTTTTTTTTTATTTCACTTCCTGAAACTTCACTAATGTTTTCCCCACTTCCTATGGCTAAAATTGACATAAATAAATTTCCAGGAGGTACACGGTCGACTCCACTGCACATCCTAGCACAGAAACTGATTGTGTGTAGCAGTGCACACTTAATCATGACTTGTGATGCATTTCCCGGGCATAATAAACATGGGAGCGGATTTACTGTACAGAGAATGGAGACTTCACCTGCAAATGGTGAGCCAGGTGTGGAAGAGATACAACAAGCTGCCATATTTATTCGTATTGCCCAAAAGCTCACTCACTATCATCTGAACCAGTGCCAAAAGCAAAACCCAGCGCGTTCGTGATAGAAATTGAATGACAGCCAGAGAAAATAAGTTGAGATTTTAAACTTCAGCAAATCAAACTTCAGAATTCAATTTGTTTAATATCTGTTTTGTCCAAATTCTAATTACAGGATGTCCACTGATTTTATGGCATACACACATATACTTGTGTGTGTATATGTATATATATATATATATATATATATATATATATTTATACACCTTTAAAAATGTGTCTAACTTTATCCGCAAAAAATAAATAAATAAAAAAATGAACATTTTAACATAAGTAATAAATTAAAATAAATGACTAACAAATTTATTTCAAGTTCTTTGAGACAAAGTAAAAAGTAAATATATTTATGATTAGATTTTTTATGTTTGTTGTAATTAAAGGTGGGCGATATGACCAAAATTCTATATCACGATACGAGTAATTTTATATAACGATAAATATCACAAAATAGTTAAATTTTTCTGAAAAATCAATACAATTGTATTATATATTAAGCCATGTCACAATGTGTAATTTTGAGTTATCCAGTCAGTTATTTAAATACTTTATAAATAAAAATTCTTCATCTTATATAATTTTCTCTTTATTTTGAACTTGACAAAAAAAAAGAAAAAGAAAAAAGAAAAAAAAGCCACATTTAAGTTTGATGATGTGCACCAATTCTCTTTCTTTTTATTATTGTTGTTGTGATTATTTTGATTATTGTTATAACTTTCCTCAAGAAACTTAACATCTTCTCAAAGCAATGCAAAAAGTAAAACATAAAAAAATATCCATAAATAAAACACTTAATTAGGCTTTTTGTATTTTTAGTAAATCTCTATAAACAACATATAAAATATCTAAAAGGAAAATATGTCTGGTTTGTTTCCTGATATCAAACATCATTTGAACAGAATTTTTGAAAGGGTATTGATGTGTATTTTAAAAATCTACTTGACATCGAGAGAAACCAGAATGAGTAGTGTGTGTGATCTGCACTTTTTCTGTCACAGGAGCTCAAGGAACTGGGATGACTTCAATACTCGCACGCACTTGCATGTTTCAGACTCGCACAAAACACAGCTGCGTGTGTTTGGATGGGAGGCATGTTTGGAGCACGGGATGAAGCTCATTGAATTTGCTTTAACGGTGGCTCAAGCAAAATTTCATGCCGCAGAAGTGGATTCGGTGTTATTTTTTCTCACGTTCTAGACAAGCTTTTCATCTGATGACACGTGCAGCTGTCAGTGAAAAACTGCATTTCATTATTTCTATCAGTCTCATGTGAAGCCCTGACCACTGATATATACCGACCAGCCACAACATTAAAACCACCTGCCTAATATTATGTAGCTCCCTCCGTGCCGCCAAAACTGCGCCAACCCGCGTCTCAGAATAGCATTCCAAGATGCTATTCTTCAAACCACAATTGTACAGAGCGGTTATCTGAGTTACCGTAGACTTTGTCAGTTCGAACCAGTCTGGCACCAACAATCATCCGTGTGATTATCTAATCAGCCAATCTCTTGGCAGCAGAGCATAAAATCATGCAGATACAGGTCAGAAGCTTCAGTTAATGTTCACATCAACCATCAGAATGGGGGAAAACATTTTATCTCAGTGATTTAGACCGTGGCATGATTGTTGGTGCCAGATGGGCTGGTTTGAGTATTTCTGTAACTGCAGATCTCCTGGGATTTTCATGCACAACAGTCTCTAGAATTTACTCCTGAATGTTGCCAAAAACAAAAAACATCCAGTGAGCAGCAGTTCTGTGGACGGAAATGCCTTGTTGATGAAAATGGGTCAACAGAGAATGGCCAGACTGGTTCGAACTGACAAAGTCTACGGTAATTCAGATAACCGCTCTGTAAAATTGTGGTGAGAAGAATAACATCTCAGAATGCTATTCTGAGATGCGGGTTGGCGCCGTTTTTGGCGGTACAAAGGGGACCTAAACAATATTAGGCAGGCTGTTTTAATGTTGTGGCTGATCGGTGTATATGCGCACATGGATATATCGACATACACAATGTACAAACCTTGCAAATTGCTGTTTTCTGCTCAGTATCACGCTTTCTAAAGCCAAACCAATTCCACACTACGAAGGACGCACTTTTCCTTCATAATCTCCTCTCATTTTCTCATTCAAATGTATTTGAGGAACGAGCAGTCCCTCAGCCTTCCTCCATATATCCAACAGAGTGTAATGCGTGTGCGTTATGTGCTGTACACGTCTCGTGTGGCAATTTTGCGTTACCGTGATAGAGACGATAATCTAAAATGTATACTTGTTGGCAAATTTCTAATGGTTTATCATGTCTTCCAGTATATCACCCACTCCTAGTTGTAATGTACCATGCACCATGATTAACCCGATTAATCAGAAAACTGTGTGATTAATAAGTTAAAACATTTTTATCGATTCACAACCCTAATAATCAGTTTTCTTTTTCTTATTTAAATTGTCATAATGAAGTATTCTATAATTTCTGGCACTGAGGCCTCAAAGTGTGGCCATGTATAAAAAGCACCAGCACTGAACTGAATAAAAGAGTTGGTTTCCTGAAATGCATGTAGTAGCACAACTACAGAAAATAATGATGTATATAGTTATATATTATTTGTTAATGAATTTCTGTTTTAAAGCTGAAGTGTGAAATTTCTGCATCATCAAACGGAAGTGCCAAAGTAAACAGCTTTCTCAAATACTCCCCTATCTGCCATTGGTCAAACAAGCAGATGGTCCCTGGAAAGTCAACCTACGAATGGTTTACATTTAGTTGTCAATTGAGGCTGGAGGAAAATATTTTAACAGTAAAAATTCCACACATTTGCTTTTAACGCACAGGTTACATGTAGTGACCTGAAGTCTTGACCCTCCCCTTACCTCTGGAGAGTGTCCTTCGTGTCCGAGCAGCTTCATCTCGTTTTCGATGCGGTGAAGCCACCCCTCATTCTCCTGGAAGCGTTTTTCACTCTCCAGCAAGCGTTTCTGCAAGTGCTCCTGATGAGACTTCAGGGAGGCCAGCTTACGCTCGAATTTACAGGTGGCCTAAAACAAACAAAAATAACAATCTTGGAGAATTCGCCACAGTTCTTCTATCTATGTAGAATGTTTCAATTGCTTCTGTCTCTTCATGTGTCCCAGACTGACTCGATGTTCTTTGGGAGCAGTGTCATCTGTTGCAGGGCTCCATGTTCTTCTATTCTATTTGCAAAAGGGATGCTTGGGAGTCTAAAAAGTATATTTCCTACTGACACACTTAAGTTGAATATATAAATAACCATCTTAAGACACATTTTTTTGTAAAACATCTTAAGTGCTTAAGACTTAGCAGATGCACAGGTAGCTGTAAAAACCTGCCGGGCATTATTGCCTGCTGCACCTCCACCAGTGCCTTCAGCCCAGCTGTGGGGTCATCAGCCGGGAGCCACCTATCTTCAATGTTTTGCCCCATTAACCCCAGACATCTCCTGGTGGTGGGGCAGCGGTCAGGGACGTCTCCCTGCCACCCCCCGCAGCTGGACATCGGATCCCCTCCAACACCTCATCCATGCCTTCCCATCCAGACATCCTTCCTTCACTAATTACTTGCAACCAGGGTTCTGTGTCATAATACCTCGAAATGATACCATTTTCTCCCCTTTTCTCCCCAATTTAGAATGCCCAATTCCCAATGTGCTCCAAATCCTCGTGGTGGTGTAGTGACTCGCCTCAATCCGGGTGGCGGCGAATCTCAGTTGCCTCCGCATCTGAGACGGTCAATCCACACATCTTATCACGTGGCTTGTTAAGCGCGTTATCGCGGAGACATACCGTGTGTGGAGGCTTCACGCTATTCTCCGCGGCATCCACACACACAACTCACCACGTGCCCCACCGAGAGCGAGAACCACGCATTATAGCGACCACGAGGAGGTTACCCCATGTGACTCTACCCTCCCTAGCAATCAGGCCAATTTGGTTGCTTAGGAAACCTGGCAGGAGTCACTCAGCACGCCGTGGATTCGAACTCGTGACTCCAGGGGTGGTAGACAGTGTCTTTACTCGCTGAGCTACCCAGGCCCCGGCACCTCCCTTTTTAACAGGACCTGATCATGCCGCCACCTGTACCGTCCTTGTGCCAGGGCTGTCTTGCACCCAACCAATATGTGCTGCAAGTTTGCTCTTGGGGCCTCACAGAGGGGGCAACTCTCCTCTTCGCTATACCTCAGAGACAAATTCCCAGGGCTTGGTAGGGTATCGTAGGTGGATCTTATTAGAAAACTTAGCCTGGCCTGTGGCACCTTCCACAGGTCAGCCCACCCTAAATCTATCAGATGTCCCCTCCCATATGGTCCAGTGCCCTTGCTTCTGCTGGCCGACTGCCCTAACCTTATACCCTTCCTCTTCCATCCTAGTTACTTCCGTAACTGCCATTGCTTTCCTCTGTTTTCTAGAGGCTGCTGACCACAGTTTGGGAGCCACCACCTATCCAAGGCCTATTCTTCTTGACTGTGTTCTTCCAACAATCTCTTGATGCTTTAGTCTTTAAACCGCCTGGTTTACGACCTCCTCTGCCTTCCAAGTTTTGCCTGTTCGGACTTGGACTTGACCTGCCCTCACTGCCTGGTCTGTTGATTCCCGCAGCTCCAAAATAAGACTGTTTTTTTCCTGCTTGTAGCCCAGAGTGAGTGATTTTAGAGGCAGTTGTAAAGCATTGCTTCTAAACAATGCTACATCTGAGAGACAACGTGGCAGGCCTAGCCACTTCCTGGTATAACTGTTGGCCTTGGCGTCCATCCTTGCCACTGCCGCTGCAGAAACCCCACACATTTTTAGCGGCCACATCAGGTGATGGTAGAGTGTAAATTGGTAACACCAAACCTTGAATTTGCCAGGGAGATCTTATCCAGGGCCTCTTTCAGTTGCTTCAGGACCAACTGGCCATGTGCTTGTCCAAAAGATCTGTAGTGTATTCTCTCCCTAAATTTCGAATAGGCTGCTCTGCCACAAACGGGATTCTTTCCCCCTCCACCTCAAATAAAATCCAATCGTTCCTCACTCCCCTTTCAAATAGAAAGTCTACGTGATTTTGTTGGCTCAATCTTCATTCTGGCACATGCCAATAGCTCTTTTAGCCTTTTCAAGAGCAGGTTTGTACATGCAGCAGTCTGGAGGATGCTTGTGACATCATCCATTTATCTGCGCAGACCTGGAGGATGCTTGTGACATCATCCATATATCTGTGCAGAGCTGGCAATCTCACCCCAGATTGTGCACGGATTCCTCGGACCATTTGTCTAGCACCAATCAGGACGATCTCGAACACAGCCGTGAACAGGATGGGAGAGATTGAACATCCCATCGCTATTCCTTTCACGTTGTGTAGTCCCGTGTTGCATGACATATCTTCAAGTTCCCATAGTAGCTGTCTACCAAGCTCCTAATGCATTCTGGTACATGAAAAAACTCCAGTGCATAGCTAAAAAGCTGGTGTGGAACTGATCCATAGGCATTTTCAAGTCCAGCCAGACAACATGGATGTCTTTCTTATCACTCTTGGCAGACTGGATATGCTCCCATATTACTGACGCATGTTTCACACACCCGAACCTGGTATGCCTGTCTTCTGCCAGCTTGTGTCCATGTATCCATTCTTCAGGAGGTAGTCAGACATCCTCGTTGATACCACCGAAAAGAAATGCTTTCCCTCCACGTTCAATAGAGTAATGCTCCTAAACTGACTAATGTTGGTGGATCCCTGCTCTTTGGGTATGAAGATGGCCACTGCCCTTTGCCACTCCACAGGTATGCACTGCTTCTTCCAGGCAACCCTCAACACCTACCTCACCTCACTCAGTTTAGGCGGATCTACGTCAAATTCCACTACTGGCTCTACTGGCCATGGATCATATCCAGGGGAGCCAAGAGGGTTGTCTTTGTAGAGGACATCAAGTTGATGTTCCATGTGGTCTTTTAGTTCCTCTTTTGCCATCAACAGTTTAAACGACAGTGTGTGTGTGTGTGTGTATGTGTGAATTGGTGACGTTACCCTCTCTGCCTTGTTGTCGGGGAAGAAGATCAGACCCTGCTGGTGCCAAAGCTCTCTGTGTCTCATAGTCAATCTGCTTTCATTCAGCTGCTTTTCAATGTTCAGCTGCTCTTTACGGAACTGCAGAAGCGCTGCAAACACACTGCGCAGAGACTCAGACATCCTGCAAAAACAGAAAAAAAGCACACAGCCATTAGTGTGAAAGTATGTTCCATGTAATTTTTCCTCTTTTCGTATAAAAAAAAAGAAAAAAGAAAAAAAAAAAAGAATTAAGTGAATATCAACTTGAGCAGTATTAACAGCATCTGTAGCCTGCTGTCGATTACCAAAAGATGATGAGGTTGACCCCTCTATGTTTACGAAAACAAACGAAAAACGTGTGCACAATAATGCACTTACAATGGAAGCCTAGCAGTCGACATTATTTTCTGTGGTAATTAACAGCAGGATGCAACATAGCCACAATGAAAAACAGATAAGGCCAAAACGACCCATTACCAACCTATTCCATTCCTGAGTGAATATATATTGGATTTTAGTGCAAGTTGAATCATTTGCTGACTGAATCATCACACTGATTCAGCCTTTTGCAACACCGCAAACACTGACCCAAATGAATGTTCTGAGATATCACCTGAACTATATGTGGGCGGTATTAGTTTTTTATTAAAAATAAATAAATAAAAAAAGTCCACTGAGAGAGAGAGAGAGAGAGAGAGAGAGAGAGAGAGAGAGAGAGAGAGAGAGAGAGCAGAGGCTTTATCTGGGGCCATCTATGCAGTGTCGACAATGCCAGTCTCCTGCATTTTTAATGTGGGCAAGAGACTGCCGCCCCTCCTAGCTGCTCAGCACCTCTCTCGACAAGTTGTGAATTCTGATGTCGGTGAATGAAACACGTAGGAGTGAGACTCATTCAGCTTTCCCCCTCCTTCCCACCCTTGCTATTTTCCCTCTTTCTCTCCTCCCTCTGCCTGTCCTTCATTTTCTCCCTCCCATCTACGGATGCTGCAGTGTTTTTTGCTGACGAGAACCACAGACAATAAAGCCATAGAGACTGACAGAATCTAGAGGCTGAGGGTGGGGCAGAGGGACATGTTGCAAAACTGTGATACATTTCCTCTCCAATACATGCAATAAACAAGACCGAGAGAGAGAGAGAGAGAGAGGAAAAAAAGAAGAAAAAAAAAACACCCTGAAAAACTGGGGGCCTGGGTAGCTCAGTGAGTATTGATGCTGACTACCACCCCTGGGGTCGCGAGTTCGAAACCAGGGTGTGCGGAGTGACTCCAGCCAGGTCTCCTAAGCAACCAAATTGGCCCGGTTGCTAGGGAGGGTAAAGTCACATGGGGTAACCTCCTCGTGGTCACAATTAGTGGATCTCGCTCTCAATGGGGCGCGTGGTAAATTGTGCTTGGATCGCGGGGAGTAGCATGAGCCTCCACATGCTGGGAGTTTCCGTGGTGTCATGCACAATGAGCCACATGATAAGATGCGTGGAGTGACTGTCTCAGAAGTGGAGGCAACTGAGACTTGTCCTCTGCCTCCCGTATTGAGGTGAATAACCGCGCCACCACGAAGACCTAGTAAGTAGTAGGAATTGGGCATTCCAAATTGGGGAGTAAAGGGGATGGTTAAAAAAAAAAAAAAAAAAAAAAAAAAAAGAAAACCTGAAAAATTTAAGAAACAGAGGAAAACACAAAGAACAAGCCTACTCTCTCCACTGGCCTGATGAAAAATGCAGAGGTAAGGAGACCTCCACCTGCGATGGTGTCTGGCTTTGTCCTGTGTACTCTTACTCATGAATAATTGAGACGTATTCAAAGTTTCAAAGGACAACATTAAAGAGCTGCACATCACACATGGCATAAAATAAAAAAATATCGAAACAAACAAAAACACAGGTCTCAAGATGCATGCTGATCCCTGCAAATATAGTTTGCTCTGTTGCATGACTGCACACTTATACAGTAAACACAACTGTTCCCATACGCACACGAGCGCGCACACAGTGCTTACTTCTCCAGTTCAGCTCTCCTCTGGATGGGGACTGGATTATGGGCAGGAACCTCCACCTTCCGCTCCTCATACTCTTTGAGTTTCTGTTTCAGCAAGATGATCTGCAAACACAAACATACAGACACTCACTTGGTCTCTGTAAGCAAACTAGTCTCATGAGGATTAGACCCATCTCACCAATCAGAAGCAGCAAACCAGATTTAGAAGTGCTACAGAGTGTGTACAGTACATGTGTATGAGTTGCTAAAGCAATAAGCCACGAGAGGCTGTGGGTTATAGTGATTTTACTATGGGTGTTCTTAATCACTGTAAGGCAACAGACTTCAGTGGCTTATTGTTTAATAAAACGTCAGCAATAGCATTAGGATACAAGACACCAATGTTCAGTAAACATTTAAATTTATCATTAATAATAATTAGCAATATAGTATATTATACCAACAGTAGGAGTTTGCTATTGCCAAGCAAATTGGCGCATTAGTATAGAACGTGCGGTCACAGGTATGGGTTTACAGTAATTTAGGAATATAGAGTCAGAACTATTCGTTTTATAAATTCAAACCATCTAGTTCCCCAGCAAGGGAACAGCATAATGGGTACAGAGACAATCAAAGATGAGACCCTTCAAGCAAACTTGTTTTTACCTCAGCTTTCTGCTTTTCACAGATGACTGCATACTGGCCAATGTGACTGTCTAAGCTCATCACATTACTCTTCAGCTGAAACACAGGGAGAGACAGAAACAGAGATAAGACCTATGCTGCGCTTATAAAAGCACTCAAATCCTGTTGACATCAACATGAGCCATCATTGCTCAGTCTCCATTGTTCAGTTTTACATTGAAATTGTGGGTGATCAAGGCATATTGTTGGTCGAGGGACTGCTGAAGCTGTGTGTGTATGTGTAGGACTTACATTGGACTTGATCTCTTTGGCACGGTTGGCATATTTGAGAGTGTTGTGTGTATCTTCATAGGAGAAAGAGGAAGGGCTGACGTTAGCGATCATCACAGTTCGGCAGTTCCCACCCAGAGAGTCTTTGAGGAGCCGTGTCAGCTTACTATCTCTGTAAGGAATGTGTGTCTTCTTACACTGAGAAGAAAAAAACAAGCCAAAAATTAAATCCAAGAATATCATGAAATGTCTACTAGACATAAGAAACAATGACTAAAGAATAAATGGATTCAGCCTGCTAGAAATGGGATATGACGACTTGGTAAGGCATAAATTTAATTTCAGGCCATTTCTGAGATGAGTTCAAATTTAATTCACAATGAATAACCATCTGAGCATTTCAGAGAAAGTTAAATGTGTGTCCATCTTTCTAAACTTGTTATTTGTGAGATGAGTCCAATTTGTTGTAAAATTGCACTATGAAGCAGAATTGACAAATCAATCAAGCAAGCATTTTTTCGGTAAATTTCTTCAAAGAGATATTTTCTTATTTCTTCCAAAATTACATTGACTAACTCGACTACTAATACTGATGTGGACCGATGTTCTCTAAAAGATCCTGACAATAATTTCTAATTTGTCTCATTTATGTAGAACTTCAATAGCTTCATGCTGTTACACATGTTCAAACAGCCAGTTGGCACTCGATCTTTCATCTCGCTGACCTGTCTAACCCGAGAAAGAAAGCATTCACAAACTGACTGTCTAATTAATCACAAAATCTAGTGACTGGTGCACATTCTGGCATCCATAAAACATCAAAGCCAAGTTTCTATTTAGCTTATGTGAAACTGTTAACATACATGAAGAATGACATATGGATAATGTGCCAACACGAACACAAACATAGGGGAAAACAGCAGTCGGGGAGGGTTTTGTGGAACTTTTGCATCTCTGATTTCATTCAGCTGATGTGTATCATCTGGACATTGTGTGTGTTAATGTTTTCTTTATAGTTTCGAATCAAGTGGTGGCCTGCTGGAAACTTAGCAAATCCCTTTGCAAGGGGGTGAAATGAAAACTGTGTCCCACTTTTCTGTTGATTTCACCATCTCTGTTGGGAATTAATGCACCAAGAAGAAAAGAGGGAGTAGAAAACAGACAGAGGGAATTTTTTTGAGGTAAATCAGCAGCTTATGTAACCTTCAAAAACTACAAGCAGCTACTGCCATCACAAAAGCAAGCTTTCGAAAATCACATCTCTGAAGCCTGCATGTTCCCTCTGTGGGCACGACTGTATTAGCTGTGTGTGAGTGTCAGTGGCCTGTTTTAGGCCCTCATAGGAGAACGTGGGTAAGAAGAGCCATCTGCGTGACAGGTTAATGTATGCGGATGGCATGAAAACAATACCTATGAAGCTGCACTGCGGAGGGGCCCAGAGACGGGGACAAACCTCCTCACCTTACACACACACACAAACACACACACACACACACACACACACACACACACACACACACACACACACCACTAGTGGTGCACCAATCAGGAAATTTGAGGCCAGTACGATCTCCGATTTTTTAACACGTAGATTGGCCGATGCCGATTTTTTTTAAAAGTGCCCTTTGCCACACTTTTGCAAGTTATATTGTGCAGTTATACGTTTATGCTCCACACAGATAAATTACGTTAACACTTTACAAAAAGGTTCCATTTGTTAACATTATTTAACAACATTACTGTAGTTAACATGAACTTAATGTTAGTTACAACAAATACCATTAAATATTTTAAATCAAAAGTTTTATTAATGAACATTTATTGCACTATGAACTAACATTGAACAATTATAATTTTATTTACTAACATTACAATTAATAAAGGCTTTAAAAATATATTGCTCATTGTTTGTTTATGATACCTAATGCATTAACTAATGTTAAAGAATAGAACCTTTTTATTAAGTTACCAAAATTACATTAATTTTGAATTGCTAAAATACTAAATTTGTTTTGAAAAAGTTTAGTTCTGTTCAGGTCATTGTGACATACTGGTAAGCAGTAAAAACCATGAGAGCATCACACACAGCAGAGAAATCATGAATATCTATGATTTGTTTACTGTCTTTGGCGTCTTGTTGTAACAAATCACTAATTAGTAAATCAAATGCGTGAAGACGCGGTGCCATTATGGTTAAAATGTAATTGTTGCGATTAGTGGTAATGTGACCAATATTAATCTGATTTAAATTGGTATCCTCACAGAATAGCGCTGAGATGAGTGACTGATGATGAGGTATTGAGAGTACCCGGGTAGGGTTGCACAAGCTGTGCGCAAGTTCTCATGTAAGTTAGGATGTAAAGTTCACACTAAGGGCTTAGTAACTACTAGTTAGTTTGTAACTAAGTCAGTGCTTAATTTGGTTGCACCACCTGTTCTTAAGGAAAGACTTAACTAGTAGGTCGTAAGCTCTCCATAAAATAATGCGTAGTCGCATAATATGATGTTTACCCGTATTTATCCAATAAGCAGCCTTCATATTTATACACAGAAGTGTTAAAAATCCATGAACTTCAATTTGATCTTGTTACTGTTGATGTTAAAACCTTGTTTGTTCATATAATGGTCAACTGTATTAAATTAAATCCCCATTAAAATATGATGCATAATAAAAGTAGATTTGATAAATAGTATATAAATAACAATATTATAGGAACTATCTAAAATAAATGATAGGGGTGATAATAAATACTAATACAACAGGCTGGAAAAACAGACAATTTTAATATCCTATATATATATATATATATATATATATATATATTTGGAATGTGTTGAAACATGACACTGGGCGACACACCCTGAAAACTGCACCGTTAGATCGGTTTCATGCTGAAGAGCTGCTTAAAAGTAAAAATTTTTCTCTCTCTCGTAAATGTCAACATTGTAATGTATATTGAAAGGATTGATGCCTGTCACGCAAAACGAGCTCACTGATGTCAAAAAAATATCAATCTGCTTTTTTATTCCATCCGTTAAGCCTGGTCGGAGGCTTCCGTAAATATTTTGTTTATATGTAGGGTTACGTTCTACCTAAGTGTAATGGTGCAACGCTCAAATATTTAGTAGTGCGTATATTGTGACTTAGTGCCCATTTACGCCACAACTAGGCTAAGTTTTAACTTATGCACAGCTGGTGCAACCGGCCCCTGGAGAGCGTGCATGTTTGATTGACACCGAGAGTGAGCATATTGAAGGGAGATGCTGAAAGTGCTCATGATCGCTCTGTCTCTATCGCTCAACACAACATCTGATTGTCACGACATATGATTTGTATACGCATGTTTATTTGTTGTTTAATTCGTTTTTATACCCATTTGCAGTCTCTTTATCCTATCCGTGTGCTCACAGTGCAGCGAGTCTGAATTACTACCGTGACGACTCTAGAAAATGGGCAACTTAATATTCATGTACATGTAATTCTTACACATTTTTAGAATTTAGAATGGCCAACAATTCACCTTCCAGGGGCCACAGTGTCATGCATTGAGGGCTGAGAAAGCACATATTAATTATAGTAGCAGCATGTGTGTGATTTCCTGTGTGCAGGAAAAAAAAAAGATCGGCCCTGATTCTAGGCACGATCGGCTGATCACAGACTTAAGATAAAGATCGGACGATTTAGATCGGTGGCCGATCCATTGGTGCACCCCTACAAAACACTCCAGAATCAAACAGCAAATTAAAAAACCACGAAAGGCACAACACAAATTAACACAAACAAATAAATACACACACTGCACATACTGATAACAGATCACTTTGGACAGTCAGACTCAGTACTTTTACATGCAATTCAAAACTTCAATTTAAGTAAAAAATATCATATAAATGTTTTAGTTGTTACATGTTTTGCAAAGTCGGACTAAAAGTGCAGTCATACTTGGCTTTGAACATGCAAAATGTTTCGGACAACACAACGGACCAGGATATGATGTCACACTGGAGGACATCGTACTGGTTTTAGTAAATAACATTTCCCAAATAACAAATAGCATCATATTCAAAATGTTAGAAAATATAGTCTTCTCACTTTTCAGCAACAATAAAAACATGCAGCTCTGAAATATGTATCTTTTAAATTGAGCCAAGAGGTCAGTGTTTGACACTTCAATCTTTAATTTTTCACGTGTCCTCTCGTCATCCAGATTCACAGTTCAGAGTTCACCAAGTTTGAACTTTGGTAAGCAACATCGAATGAGCTTGCATTGAGTGAATGGAGCGCAAAGTGTCGAATACCCGCCTCTTAACTGACCTAGATAATGCGATTGCTGCTTGCATTTGTTTAGCATGCATACACGTTAATCTGACTACAATTGGCTTCTGTGTTGTGCGCACACTCTGGAAGACCGGTGACATGATGTGTATTTAACACTTCCTCAGCTAACATCCTTCCTTTAAATCTTCAATTATGCATTGTGTCATGTATACTTAGATGACTGTAGTTCGACTACGCAAAAACCTGATGCAGCACGATTATAAAGGAGCATGCAAACATACTGACTGTCAACACAACATATGGACTATATCCAATAACTACATAAAATATATTTATTCAAAAGAAAGATGACAAAAATGTGGATACTGCTTTAGTAAAAAACAAATACAAAGAGCACTTGTTATATCTACAAATGAACACACAAATGAACATGGTTCAAAATTTCAAGATTTTTGACCATTACCACCACATTTATGGGATAAAACAAAGTAACACTGAATGCTGAAATTCCAGACAAGGCAAATGAGCACAAAATTAAACTGCTTTAACCTTTAAATAAAGCCTCTCATTCCACTTTAGTGTTCAGTAAAATAAACTGAAACAAAGCCAGCAAAAAAAAAAAAAAAAAAAGAAAAGAAAAAATTAGTATGGTTCTGATTAACAGTATAAAGACTGCAGCTATTTGCCTGTGGAATTGCCTACTCTGCAACCATGGTTCTGAATGTATGCACTGTGTCTCTCAAATATAGGGCTGTCACAATTATGAAATTTGGCTAACAATTAATTGTTAAATAAATAATTGCGATTATGACTATTAATTGTCTGTTTTAGGGCTTTCAAGATTATGACAATTACTTGTCATGCAAATTGTCAGTCTTAAGGAGTATGTGTGCTTCATGCACCTTAAGTCATTTATTCAAATTTAACTTGGAATCATGATAAAATAGGGATAATATAATTTAAATCTGAAGTATGTAACTTTTTCATTGTTAAAAACTTTCTCCAGTCCTAGCTCAATATGCAGAGAAAACTATTAAGCCATTCATAGGTTAATTTTCTCAAAAACTGTAAGCACTATGTTTCTGTGGCACAATGAATATGGCTCTGTTTGTTTTTGTAGACAAAAATATAATTGTGCCAACATATTAATGTATTTAATTACAAAACTAAAATTTTATTTAAAAAAAAAGTTTTTGAAATGGATGACTTGGACTGAATAATTAAGAAAAGCAGCCAATAAGTGCCCAACATAGATGGGAACTCCTTCAATACAGTTTAAAAAGCATCCCAGGGTGATACCTCAAGTTGGTTGAGAAAATGCCAAGAGTACATTTCTGCAAAATCTAGGCAAAGGGTGGCCATTTTGAAGATAATAAAATATAACAGTTTTTATTTATTTTTGATTTTTTTTAGTCACAACTTAATTCCCATATTTCCATTTCTATTACTCCATAGTTGTGATGACTTTACTATTATTCTAAAATGTGAAAAAAATAAAAATAAAGAATGAGTAAGTGACCCTAAACTTTTGAACGGTAGTGTGTATATATAATTATCTATCTATCTATCTATCTATCTATATATATAGATAGATAATTCAAAGACATTATTGTGGCAGAAGCATAATTAAATACAAAAAGTGTCTTTAGAAGCCAATGTATAATTTAATTTCCATATTATTGAACATAAGCCTATTCATGGCCTACAGTCCACAGCAATCAGATTCTCAATCTTTTCAAGGTAGACTAGGCTGTTCTCACAAGACAGGTTTCTGCGTTTGTCTATGGACGGACACTTTTGGAGTCTCTCTCACTGGTTGCACCATGTTTTAACTGGCTGCATTTTTAGGATCATGTGTCAAGTTAAATGCAGTTTAAAATGTAGTTAAAAACACATGCCATAAGACTCAAAATTAGAGTTTTCAGCTTTTAGTCCATATCTATTAGCTCCAAGATAATCTATATGCAGTGTAAATCTAAACGTTGACAAAATGCATTTTCAGAAGATAAGCATTTAAATCTGTCTCTCTCTTACCACCAAAAAGACTCGGAACATCCATCAGGTCACAGAGGTTGGTAAACCTTGTCCAATTAAATGCTTTCTAGAATGAAAACGCACCCTCCACCTACAACTGTTCAGCGTGTCTGGCTGTGCTCCAACTGGCACTGATCATGCCTTCGAAGGCACTTAGAAGGGAACTCAATCAATGCTGTAAGGTCGTTCCAAACAGAATTTCCAATAAGAATCGCTTAAAAAGTGAGTTCTGACTGACCGTTATCACCTTTAAACCATCTGAAGCTTTCACAGTGGAGGGAAGTTGTCTTCAAAGAGATTAGGGCATTGGCATGATCACTTCTGAATGCGATGCGTGGAGAGTTTATATAAAGGGGTAGGTGTGTGTGGCTGTAAATTAACCTTTTGGCTATTTTTAAAAATGGAACTAGTTGTTCGAAATGTCCCACCCCCTCTTCCTGTTTCAGTAGGAAATAAGTAAAAAAACACCAATTCAAACTGCGCCCGTCAAGGCACTTCACATGGACGCTTTTAAGAACGTGTCCTGCTGTGACGCAAGTGTGGTTTGTTGCCTGTACAGCTAAGGCTGCGTTGACTGCCCCCTTTTGATGGAATTGACATACTGCATAATTAATTGCATAAAATTAACATTTTTTTTTTTATATAATTAGTCGCACTGAATTACCGTGTTAAAACGATAGCCTTACTAATATCCAAGCATTTTTGCATCACATCCCCTGAATTTCCCCTCAGAAAAATAAGTCTTTTTGTCTATCCATCCAAAGCATCTTTACTTATGCAATTTTTAAGACCAGTAATTAAAGTCCATTTAAAAAAGCAGGAACAAACCCCCCCCTTCAATGTTGTGTTTTTTCCAACAACAACAAAAAAAAGCTGTAAAGGCAAAATAATCTGTCAGAATGAGATGTACGCAGCAGCAAAGCGAACAATAATTAAGGCATGGTTTGTAATAGCGTATGGCATGAAAGCACCGCAAGGCCGATTTAAAAGCTATTTTGTAAGACTACATTCTACATCCGTCATGGGCTAATAGGATTGGGTGGTAAATTACCCTCAAACCTTCTCTGAGATGGAAAATCTGGATACAATTCCACACAGTGTCTCTGGTGGAGGCTTTCTGGAATCAACACTAGCAGAGGTATCACACACACGAGAGGGATATGTGTACACAACAGAGCCCAGGCTAAGTGAGTAGGCCTCCTAATTCTGATAGTATCAGTCCCTGAACCACAGAGCTAGTGGAGCCTTTGGTTTTGTCCCAAAAGCAAAGAGAAGAGGAAAAGGCTAAAGCCATCAGAGCCGGGGGCAGCGAATGTGCCACTGCACAGTTTGAACTCCGCTGACCCAGACTGGATAAAGACCAAGTAAGGCAACAGTAAATAATAGTGATACAGTAAACACATTCATTTACATAACAAGATGCTGGTAGATGATCTGGTAGGCCCACACAGAATCTGCACACCTTTTCCATCTTTTCTGCACTGAAGAAAAAAAAAAATTGCTGAATAGATTTAAATACGGTAAAATGTGTTAAATGATGCTAAAGAGTACTACACTCTACACTATTCGTAGCTAAAAACATAATTTAAATAACCAAAATGTTTAATAAATGAAAACACAAGGGGTGGGGGATTTCTGCAGAAATCTGTAGCGCTGTCTACAGGTGCATATTCGGTGCAGGCCTGCTTTTTGGACAATAGAAAAGAGGTAAACTTTTCAAAGGGCCTTATCAAAGTGAAAGATAGAGGCTGTCAGCTCTGGATTAAGTGTGTTTTACACTTGGTTCGATTGCTTGAACTGAATCAGAATCAGCTTTATTGCCAAGTATGCTTACACATACAAGGAATTTGTCTTGGTGACATGAGCATCTAGTGTACAATACAAAACCAATACAAAAACAGCAGGAAGACAGATAATAATAAAAAAATAATAATAAATTATACGCATACGTACATACACATACGTAGTGCAAATCTAATACAAATGTTATCTGTTATGTATAGTGCAAATACAATCTGTTATGTACAGTGCAAATGTTGTTGTTTTTTTCTCAGAGAAATGAAATGGCAGAAGAGGTTGGATGTGTTGGATAAATATAAGAAAGACTAAACTGTGCATTGCACATAGTTATTGCTCAATGGAGCAGTTTAACTGTTCATGAGATGGATAGCCTGAGGGAAAAACAGTTCCTGTGCCTGATGGTTCTGGTGCTCAGAGCTCTGAAGCGTCGGCCAGAAGGGTGCAACCAATAATCTGCTCAGCAGTCCGAACTGTCCTTTGTAGTCTTCTGATGTCTGATTTCATAGCTGAACCAAACCGGACAGTTACTGAAGTGCAGAGGACAGACTCAATGACTGCTGAGTAGAACTGTATCAACGGCGCCTGTGGCAGGTTGAACTTCCTCAGCTAACGAAGGAAGTACAACCTCTGCTGGGTCAATGTGTGTCTCCCACTTCAGGTCCTGTGAGATGGTAGTGCCCAGGAACCTGAATGACTCCACTGCTGCCACAGTGCTGTTTAGAATGGTGAGGGGGGTCAGTGTTGTGGTGTTCCTCCTAAAGTCCACATTCATCTCCACCATTTTGAGCGTGTACAGCTCAAGGTTGTTTTGACTGCACCAGACAGCCAGCTGTTCAACCTCCCTTCTGTATGCAGACTCATCGTCATCTTGGATGAGGCCAATGACAGTTGTGTTGTCTGCAAATTTCAGGAGCTTGACAGAGGGGTCCTTGGTGATGCAGTCACTGGTGTAGAGGGAGCAGAGTAGTGGGGAGAGCACACATCCCTGGGGGGCACCAGTGCTGATTGTACAAATGCTGGAAGTGAGTTTCTCCTGTCTCACAAGCTGCTCCCTGTCCATCAGAAAGCTGGTAAACCACTGACAGATAGACATGGGAACAGAGAGTTGGTGTAATTTATTCTGGAGTATAGCTGGGATGATGGTGTTGAAAGCTGAACTGAAGTCCACAAAAAGAATCCTTGCATATGTCCCTGGTCTGTCCAGATGTTGCAGGATACGATGCAATTCCATGTTGACCGCATCATCCACAGACCTGTTTGCTCAATAAGCAAACTGAAGGGGATCTAGAAAGGGTCCAGTGATGTTCTTCAGGTGGGCCAACACCAGTCTCTTAAATGATTTTATGACCATAGACGTCAGGGCGACAGGTCTGTAGTCATTAAGTCCTGTGATTTTTGGTTTCTTTGGGACAGGAATAATGATTGAGCGTTTGAAGCAGCATGGGACTTCACACTGCTCCAGTGATCTATTGAAGGTCTGTGTGAAGATGGGGGCTAGCTGGTTAGCACAGGACCGAAGACACGCTGGTGAGACGCCATCTGGGCCTGAAGCTTTCCTTGTCTTTTGTTTCCAAAAGTCCTGGCTCAAATCATCTTCACAGATCTTAAGTGCAGGTTGAGTAGAAGGAGGGGGGAGGAGGGGGGTTGCAGGAGGTGTTTGTGTGAAGTGAAGGTCAGAGTGGGTGTGGGGTGTGGGATTGGGCCTTTCAAATCTGCAGTAGAACACATTCAGGTCGTCAGCCAGTTGTTGGTCCACCACAGGGTTGGGGGTAGGAGTCCTGTAATCTGCGGGTTGTTTCATGCCACTCCACACTGATGCAGGGACGTTAGCTGAAAACTTGTTTTTCAGCTTCTCAGAGTATCTTCTTTTAGCCACTCTGATTTCCTTGTTCAGTGTGTTCCTGGCCTGATTGTACAAGACTTTATCCACACCCCTGTAAGCATCCTCTTTGGCCTGACGAAGCTACCTGAGCTATGCTGTAAACCATGGGTTGTCTTTGTTGAACTTTAAATAAGTCCTAGTAGGAATGCACATATCCTCACAGAAACTGATATATGACTTAACAGTATCTGTGAGCTTGTCCAGATTGGTGTCTGCAGCCTCAAAACACTCCATATCCGTGCAATCGAAGCAGGCTTGTAGTTCCCACTCTGCTTCATTGGTCCATCTCTTTACAATCCTTACTACTGGCTTGGTTGATTTTAATTTCTGCCTGTAGGTTGGCAGAAGATGAACCAGGCAGTGATCAGAGAGTCCCAAAGCTGCTCTAGGGACAGAGTGATATGCATCCTTTATAGTTGTGTAGCAATGAGCCAGTATGTTCCTGTCTCTGGTGGGGCATGTAATGTGCTGTTTGTATTTGGGCAGTTCACGTGTGAGATTTGCTTTGTTAAAATCCCCAAGAATAATAATAACGGAGTCCGGGTATTGTTGTTCTGTGTCTGTGATCAGTCAGCTGTTGCAGCGCTGTTCACACACGCGTTTGGCGCGATATACACACCAGAATAAATGAGGAAAACTCCCGCGGCAAGTAGAACGGCTTACAGTTAATAAAGAGCGCTTCCAAATTAGGACAGCACATCCTCTTTACCGTTGTTACATTTGTACACCAACTTTCATTGATGTAAAAGCATGTTCCACCGCCTCTCGTTTCCCCGTTAGCTCCGTGATGTGATCTGCTCTGAACAGCTGAAAGGCCGGCAGATGTAACGCGCTGTCCGGAATGGTTTCACTCAGCCAGGTTTCTGTGAAGCACAAGGCAGCAGAGTTTGAAAAGTCCTTGTTTGTGCAGGTGAGGAGATGTAGTTCGTCCATTTTGTTAGGAAGAGAGCGGAGATTTGCAAGATGAATACTCGGCAGCGCTGTTCGAAAGCCACGCCGACGGAGCCTGACCAGCGCGCCTGCTCGTCTCCCTCGCCTGCATCTCCTAGCACGTTTAAACAACACAGCCGCGCCGCCAACTAAAATGTCCAGCAAAACATCTGAATATTCAAAAACCGGGAAAAGGTTGTCTGGTATATGCTGCCGAATGTTCAGCAGTTCGTCCCTGGTAAAAATGACTGGAAAAATATTACTAAACACAGGACAAACAAACAAAAACAACAAAAGAACTGAAGAGCTACACACCGAGGCGGCCATCTGTGGCGCCATCTTTATGTGAATCAGAGCTTGTTTCCTCCCCTTGCTAGTCTGTTCACATCATATAATTTGGGTCCGATTTCATCATCAACGTAAGTAAAAGTGGCAACTGTTTCCTCACTGTAACTAGGAAATAACTCAAGATGAAGTGTTATTAAAGTATTCATCTCTCTGGATTTTCAACCAAAAAGTTACATGCACAGAACGACACTTGTGTTTGTCTGCCACGGATGCTTTGAACGTACAATGATGTGATGAATGTTAGTGTTTGTCTCCCGAGAGCTGGCGGATGCGTTGCAAGAGATGTGAAGAAAGTGAGCTGCTGTCTGAAGGGGATTTATTTGGAGACAAGCAGGTATGAGAAATACATTATACCATAATAACAGCGATCGGGAGCCTGCAAAGACGCAGATTATACGTCATCACAAGTGGTTCATATGCACGATTTGGTATGATTTTAACTATAAATCAGCAGTCTCCTTGGCATTCATGATTTTGAGCTCAATTACACTTCCTAGCGTCTTCTAGTGCTCTGCGTATGCATTAAGCACTAAGAAGTGCGCCGAGACTCAAGATGGCGGCTAGTATGGCTGCTGCGTTGCGAGCTCTGACACAACATAGTAGTGTTTTGTTTGTTTTGCTCACAATTCTTATTTTTTTTGTCTTGGATGTTGTCTGCCTTATTGTCTACAACAGACAAACACTTTTGGACATTGGTTCAGCAATTTCACACAGTAAACCGGACTTCAAATTCCTCAATGCCAACCCGCTGTTTACAAACACGCAAGCGGAGCCTTTTGTCTGGGCAGTACGGACACGGAAACGCAAAAGGAAAAGGGGAAACAGAGCCGGCGTTCTCAGAGTAAGACGCCGCGCAAATCGACCCCCGCTACCCACTATTCTACTGGCAAATGTTCAGTCTCTGGATAACAAGCTCTGCGAGTTGAAAGAGCGGATCTCTTTCCAACGAGAGACGAGGGACTGCTGCATTATCTGCCTTACGGAAACTTGGATGTCTGCAGAGATTCCAGACTCAGCCATTGAACCCGCGGGGTTCTCCGTGCACCGAGTGGACAGAGCGAAAGACCTCTCAGGTAAAAGCAGAGATGGTGGTGTATGTTTTATGATCAACAAATCCTGGTGTGATCAGAGGAACGTTCATTCTATCAAGTCTTTCTGCTCTCCTGATCTGGAATTTCTCATGCTTCTGTGTCGACAATTCTGGCTACCGAGGGAATTCACAGCGGTCATTATCACAGCTGTGTACGTCCCGCCACAAGCCGACACAGACCGGGCACTCAAGGATCTATATGGGATTATAAGTAAGCAGGAAACCGCGCACCCTGAGGCCGCGTTCATTGTGACCGGGGACTTTATTAAAGCCAGTTTCAAATCAGTCGCACCAAAATACCACCAGCACATTAGTTTCAACACACAAGGGGACCGGGTTTTGGACCACTGCTACTCTCCCTTCCGGGACGGCTACAAATCCCTCCCCCGCCCACCATTTGGCAAATCGGACCACTCTTCCATTCTGCTTCTGCCCGCTTACAGGCAGAAACTGAAACAGGAAGCACCCACCCTCAGAACAATCCAGTGCTGGTCGGACCAATCAGACTCTACGCTACAAGACTGTTTTGATCACACGGACTGGGAGATGTTCCGGTCCGCCTCTGATGATGACATCGAGCTTTACGCTGATAGCGTAATGTGTTTCATCAAAAAGTGCGTGGAGGACGTGGTTCCGACCAGAACAATACGGATCTATCCGAACCAGAAACCATGGATAAATAACGATGTTCGCGCGGCACTTAATGTGCGGACTTCCGCTTTTAATTCCGGGAATGCGGAGGAGCATAAACAACCCAGTTATGCCCTCCGAAAAAGAACATCAAAATGCCAGTACAGGAGCAAGATTGAAGGACAGTTTAACACCACCAATTCTAGAAGCATGTGGCAGGGAATTAACATCATCACGGACTTTAAAGGGAATAAAAACTCCACCATGAACACCGCTGCCTCTCTCCCGGATGAGCTAAATATTTCTTATGCTCGTTTTGATGGAAATAACACCGCCCTCGCGGAGAGAGCTCTCGCGGCTGAAGCTACAGAGGTTAGTTCACTCTCCGTCGCTGTAGCGGATGTAACCCGATCCTTCCGACGGGTGAATATCCGCAAAGCCGCGGGCCCAGACGGCATTCCGGGCCGCGTCATCAGAGCGTGCGCGAACCAGCTGGCTGGTGTTTTTACAGACATTTTCAACCTTTCCCTCTCTTTGTCTGTAGTCCCCACGTTTTAAAACATCCACCATTGTGCCTGTTCCTAAGCAATCAAAAATAACTTGCTTAAATGACTGGGTTCCTGTTGCTCTAACCCCCATCATCAGCAAATGCTTTGAGAGACTAATCAGAGATTACATCTGCTCTGTGCTGCCTCTCTCTCTTGACCCATTGCAGTTTGCTTACCGCAACAACCACTCCACTGATGATGCCATTGCATCTACACTACACACTGCTCTCTCCTACCTGGAAAAAAGAACACTTATGTGAGAATGCTGTTTGTAGACTACAGCTCAACACCATAGTGCCCTCCAAGCTAGATGAGAAACTCAGGGCTCTGGGCTTAAACAGCTCACTGTGCAGCTGGATCCTGGACTTCCTGTCAAGCAGATGCCAGGTGGTTAGAATAGGCAGCAACATCTCCTCATCACTAACCCTCAACACTGGAGCCCCAAAGGGCTGTGTTCTCAGCCCACTACTGTATTCCCTGTACACACATGACTGTGTGGCAACACATAGCTCCAATGCCATCATTAAGTTTGCTGATGACACGACAGTGGTAGGTCTGGTCACTGACAATGATGAAACAGCCTACAGAGAGGAGGTGCACATTCTGACACACTGGTGTCAGGAGCACAACCTCTCCCTCAACGTCAGTAAGACAAAGGAACTTGCGGTGGACTTCAGAAGAAAAGACAGAGAACACAGTCCCATCACCATCAATGGAGCACCAGTGGAGAGAGTCAGCAGCTTCAAGTTCCTGGGTGTCCACATCACTGAGGAACTCACATGGTCCATCCACACTGAAGTCGTTGTGAAGAAGGCTCATCAGCGCCTCTTCTTCCTGAGACAGCTGAGGAAGTTTGGAATGAACCGCCACATCCTCATACGTTTCTACACCTGCACTGTAGAGAGCATCCTGACTGGCTGCATCTCCGCCTGGTATGGCAATAGCACCGCCCACATCCGCAAAGCACTGCAAAGGGTGGTGCGAACTGCCAGGCACATCATCGGAGGTGAGCTTCCCTCCCTCCAGGAAATATATACAAGGCGGTATGTGAAAAAAGCTTGGAGGATCATCAGAGACTCCAGCCACCCGAGCCATGGGCTGTTCTCATTGCTACCATCAGGCAGGCGGTATCGCAGCATCAGGACCCGCACCAGCCGACTCCATGACAGCTTCTTCCCCCAAGCAATCAGACTTTTGAACTCTTGATCTCCCACGATCAAAATACATCAGCACTGCACTTTATTACCCTTACTCTTATATCTCACACCAGACTGTCATAAATTATAATATTATCATATTATATTCTCTCATAACAACTGACTATCAACTGACAGCCTGAATGTCAATACAGTACAATACTGTACATTCTTTATATACTACTATAAAAATAAAAATATGTAAAAAAGTGTATATATTGAATAATGTGTATCTATATAGTGCGTATTGTATACTGTACAGTGTACGTTATTATTTGTATACTGTTGTGTGTAAATCAGACATTTAAATTGTGCTGTGTTAATTTGATGTTATTGTAAATTGGTATATGTCTCATCACTGTCACAACTGCTATGTAGATCGGAACTGCACCCAAGAATTTCACACACCATTGAACTTGTGTATATGGCTGTGCGACAATAAAGTGATTTGATTTTTTTGATTTGAAGTGTAACAAAAAAAATCACTTGAAATCATGATCGTGTCTAGAGACCGCAATGCAAAAGGAACAGTCAAAAAGGAGTTACTATTTGGACTGTTCTCATCCAAAACAAATTCGATCACTTCAGAAAACATGGATTAAACCACTGGAGTCTTATGGATTTCCTATATGTGTCCTTTTTAAAGCTTGATAATTTGGTCAACATTCACTTGCACTGTATGAACAAACAGACATCATATCTACATTAAAATATCTTTGTGTGTTCCACACAAGAAAGAAAGTCATACGAGTTTTGAGACGACGGAAATGGGAAATCATTTTTGGGTGAACTATTCCTTTAAGGCCCTGGGTAGACACAGCAAGTGTTGTGTATATATATATATATACACACACACACACACACACACACACACACACACGTGCTCAAAAGATTGCATACCCTAGCAGAATTGGTAATATATGTAATATTTTTAAAGAAAACATCAGAGTCAGCAGGCAAAACACATTTCTTTTATTTCTTATGGGATTCATATTCAACTGTAGGTTATAACAGAATGGCACAATCATAAAACATGGCAACAAAGAAAAAAATGAAATGACCCCTGTTCAAAAGTCTGCATACCCATAGTTCTTAATATCGTGTATTGCCCCCTTTAGCATTAATGACAGCATGCAGTCTTTTGTAATAGTTGTCTATGAGGCCCCAAATTCTTGCAGATGGTATAGCTGCCCATTCGTCTTGGCAATATGCCTCCAGGTCATGCCAAGTCTTTGGTTGTCTTGCATGAACCGCACGTTTGAGATCTCCCCAGAGTGGCTTGATGATATTATGGTCAGGAGACTGTGATGGCCACTACAGAACCTTCACCTTTTTCTGCTGTAACCTCTGGAGGGTCAACTTGGCCTTGTGCTTAGGGTCATTGTCGTGCTGGAAAGTCCAAAAGCAACCCATGCGCAGCTTTCGTGTAGAAGAATGCAAATTGTCTGCCAGTATTTTGTGATAACATGTTGCATTCATCTTGCCATCAATTTTCACAAGATTCCCTGTGCCTTTAGAGCTCACACCCCCCCCAAAACATCAGTGAGCCACCACTATGCTTCACAGTGGGTATGATATTCTTTTCACTATAGGCCTTGTTGACCCCTCTCCAAACATAGCACTTATTGTTGTGACCATAAAGCTCTATTTTGGTCTCATCACTCCAAATTAAAGTGTGCCAGAAGCTGTGAGGTGTGTCAAGGTGATGTTGGGCATATTGTAACCGGGCTTTTTTGTGGCATTAGCACAGTAAAGGCTTCTTTCTGGCAACTCGACCATGCAGCTCATTTTTGTTCAAGTATCATCATATTGTGCTCCTTGAAACAACCACACCATCTTTTTCCAGAGCAGCCTGCATTTCTCCTGAGGTTATCTGTGGGTTTTTCTTTGTATCCCGAACAATTCTTCTGGCAGTTGTGGCTGAAATCTTTCTTGGTCTACCTGACCTTGGCTTGGTATCAAGAGATCCCCGAATTTTCCACTTCTTAATAAGTGATTGAACAGTACTGACTGGCATTTTCAAGGCTTTGGATATCTTTTTTTTATCTTAAATTAACCTTTAATTGCCATTTAAACCTGTGTGTGTCACTTGTGTATCTGTAACAAGGCCAAATATTCAAGGGTATGTAAACTTTTGATCAGGGCCATTTGGGTGATTTCTGTTATCATTATGATTTAAAAAGGAGCCAAACAACTACGTGATAATAAATGGCTTCATATGATCACAATCCTTAAATAACAGACAGTTTTTTTGCATGATCAGTCATATTTTCAAAATCAATGGCAAAATTTCACAATTTCTGCCAGGGTATGCAAACTTTTGAGCACAACTGTACACAACTGTACACACACCCCTTCAAAAGTTTAGGGTCACTTACTCTTTTTTTATTTGTCACATTTTAGAATAATTATAGTCATTACAACTATGGAATAATAGAAATGGAAATATGGTAATTATGTTGTGACTAAAAAAAAATCCAAAATAAATCAAAACAACGTTATATTTAAGCATCTTCAAAGTGGCCACACTTTTTCTACAAAATCTAGGCATGTACTCTTGGCATTTTCTCAACCAACTTCTTGAGGTATCACCCTGGGATGCTTTTTAAACAGTATTGAAGGAGTTCCCATTTATATGATGGGCACTTAGTGGCTGCTTTTTTTAATTATTCGGTCCAAGTCATCAATTTCAAAAACTTTTTAAATAAAATTTTAGTTTTGTAATTAAATAAATTAATATGTTTGCACAATTATATTTTTGTCTACAAAACTAATTTCAAACATTTAAGCATACGCCTTCAGATCAAAAGGTTTTTACGATCATGAGAAACATTTCAAGCAAATAACCCCAAACTTTTGAACAGTAGTGTATGTATATATGTATGTATATACAGTGGTGTGAAAAAGTGTTTGCCCCCTTCCTGATTTCTTATTTTTTTGCATGTTTGTCACACTTAAATGTTTCAGATCATCAAACAAGTTTAAATATTAGTCAAAGATAACACAAGTAAACACAAAATGCAGTTTTTAAATGAAGGTTGTTATTATTAAGGGAAAACAAAATCCAAATCTACATGGCCCTGTGTGAAAAAGTGTTTGCCCCCTAAACCTAATAACTGGTTGGGCCACCCTTAGCAGCAACAACTGCAATCAAGCGTTTGCGATAACTTGCAATGAGTCTTTTACAGCGCTGTGGAGGAATTTTGGCCCACTCATCTTTGCAGAATTGTTGTAATTCAGCCACATTGGAGGGTTTTCGAGCATGAACTGGCTTTTTAAGGTCATGCCACAGCATCTCAATAGGATTCAGGTCAGGACTTTGACTAGGCCACTCCAAAGTCTTCATTTTGTTTTTCTTCAGCCATTCAGAGGTGGACATGTTGGTGTGTTTTGGATCATTGTCCTGCTGCAGAACCCAAGTTCGCTTCAGCTTGAGGTCACAAACAGATGGCCGGACATTCTTCTTCAGGATTTTTGGTAGACAGCAGAATTCATGGTTCTATTTATCACAGCAAGTCTTCCAGGTCCTGAAGCAGCAAAACAGCCCCAGACCATCACACTACCACCACCATATTTTACTGTTGGTATGATGTTCTTTTTCTGAAATGTGGTGTTACTTTTACGCCAGATGTAATGGGACACACACCTTCCAGAAAGTTCAACTTTTGTCTCGTAAGTCCACAGAGTATTTTCCCAAAAGTCTTGGGGATCATCAAGATGTTTTCTGGCAAAAATGAGACGAGCCTTAATGTTCTTTTTGCTCAGCAGTGGTTTTCGTCTTGGAACTCTGCCATGCAGGCCATTTTTGCCCAGTCTCTTTCTTATGGTGGAGTCTTGAATACTGACCTTAACTAAGGCAAGTGAGGCCTGCAGTTCTTTGGATGTTGTTGTGGGGTCTTTTGTGACCTCTTGGATGAGTCGTCGCTGCACTCTTGGGGTAATTTTGGTCGGCTGGCCACTCCTGGGAAGGTTCACCACTGTTCCATGTTTTCGCCATTTGTGGATAATGGCTCTCACTGTGGTTCTCTGGAGTCCCAAAGCTTTAGAAATGGCTTTATAACCTTTTCCAGACTGATAGATCTCAATTACTTTCTTTCCCATTTGTTCCTGAATTTCTTTGGATCTCGGCATGATGTCTAGCTTTTGAAGATCTTTTGGTCTACTTCACTTTGTCAGGCAGGTCCTATTTAAGTGATTTCTTGATTGAAAACAGATGTGGCAGAATCAGGCCTGGGTGTGGCTAGAGAAATTGAACTCAGGTGTGATAAACCACAGTTAAGTTATGTTTTAACAGGTGGGGCAAAAACTTTTTCACACAGGGCCATGTAGGTTTGGATTTTGTTTTCCCTTAATAATAACAACCTTCATTTAAAAACTGCATTTTGTGTTTACTTGGGTTATCTTTGACTAATATTTAAACTTGTTTGATGATCTGAAACATTTAAGTGTGACAAACATGCAAAAAAATAAGAAATCAGGAAGGGGGCAAACACTTTTTCACACCACTGTATGTATGTATATATATATATATATATATATATATATATATATATATATATATATATATATATATGTATATATAATGTATGTATGTGGCGCGGTTACTCACCTCAATCCAAGTGGCAGTGGACAAGTCTCAGTTGCCTCCGCTTCTGAGATAGTCAGCCTGCGCATCATCACGTGGCTCGCTGTGCATGACACCGTGGAGAATCATAGCACGTGAAGGCTCATGCTATTCTCCGCGATCCACGCACAACTTACCATGCGCCCCATTGAGAGCAAGAACCACTAATCGTGACCATGAGGAGGTTACCCCATGTGACTCTACCCTCCCTAGCAACCGGGCCAATTTGGTTGCTTAGGAGACCTGGCTGGAGTCACTCAGCACACCCTGGATTCGAACTCGCGACTCCAGGGATGGTAGTCAGTGTCAATACTTGCTGAGCTACCCAGGCCCCCGTAGACTTTGTCAGTTCAAACTAGCCTGGCCATTCTCTGTTGACCTCTCTCATCAACAAGGCATTTCAGTCCACAGAACTGCCGCTCACAGGATGTTTTTTTGTCTTTGGCGCCATTCTTAGTAAATTCTAGAGACTGTTGTACATGAAAATCCCAGGAGATCAGCAGTTACAGAAATACTCAAACCAGCCCATCTGGCACCAACAATCATGCCACAGTCCAAATCACTGAGATCTTATTTTTTTCCCCAGTCTGATGGTTGATGTGAACATTAACTGTAGATCCTGACCCATATCTGCATGATTTTACGCACTGCGCTGCTGACACACGATTGGCTGGTTAGATAATTGCATGGATGATTGTTGGTGCCAGATGGGCTGGTTTGAGTATTTCTGAAACTGCTGATCTCCTGGGATTTTCACACACAACAGTCTCTAGAATTTACTCTGAATTAGTGATGGGTCGTTCATTTTGAACTAATCTTTTGTGTGACTCAGAAGAACGAGTAGTCTCAGAGAGTGATTCGTTCATTTTGTGTTGGCCGCGCACGTGCATTGCACAACCTCTATTCGTTTGTTACATGAAAACCGCATAGGCGCTGTAGAGGAAACAGAAATGTTTAGTTCACTTCGAGTCTTCTGGTCCGAGTCGTTCGTTCTTTTGTCACGTGTCAGCCGTAAACGCTATGTACATACGGCTGTCACGTGACAAAAGATTCCAGAGGTGAACTAATCATTTCTATTTCTCATAATTTGTCCTTGGCTGCATTATCAATTTTTCCTTATTGGGATTTGGCCATTGAAAATTTAACATTTTAATTTAATTCTGCTTAAATGAACGAAATGACTTGAATAAAGATTCGCTCATTTTGCTGAACGAGACTCAAAGATTCAAGTCAGTAAAATGATCCGATCTTCCCATCGCTACTCTGAATGGTGCCAAAAACAAAAAACATCCAGTGAGTGGCAGTTCTGTGGATGGAAACGCCTTGTTGATGAGAGAGGTCAACAAAGAATGGCCAGACTGGTTAGATCTGACAAAGTTTACAGTAACTCAGATAACCGCTCTGTACAACTGTGGCGAGAATAGCATCTCAGAATGCTATTCTGAGATGCGGGTTGACGCAGTTTTGGTGGCACAAGGGGTACCTACACAATATTAGGCAGGTTGTTTTAATGTTGTGGGTGATCAGTGTTTAAATATATACATACACACATACACACACACACACACACACACACACCTGCATATATGAATAATTTCCATATCCTCACTGTAGTGACACATCACACATCTCTCTAAACTACAATACCAGATACATGTTTGGACATGCCAACTCATTCTTTATTATTACTACTTAGTCCACATATTAGAATGATAGTAAAGTGCCAGGGATGTGGCATAAAGGGTGGAACACTTGCGGTCTTAAGACTTACATAAACTATTGGCAAAACTGGTTTGAATCAGGCCTGAGGCAGGGCCCAATCCAATCCCTCATCCATATAATTAAAAATAAAGAAAGATGTTAGGATCATAAAGTACATACTAAAAGCCCCGATATACTTCTGGAGAAGTTCTTATTCGTTCTTCGTTCAGGGGTAAAAAGAAGTTCTAAACAGCCGAGCAATGATATACTGTTCCCGAACATTTAGACACTCGCCACACCGCTGTGGGAGGTGTTTAAAGGTTATTCATTTAAATATGAGGACGCTACATGTAAAACTTAAACTATTGTGACATTCAAATGTGTTATCAATTACTTTGCCTCATTCAATGAGTAGAATTCACATGAGGTCAAAGTAAAAGAAGCTGTTTTAACCACTCGGAAATGGTTTAAGTAATATATATGTAGTAGATAATCTCTAATTTGTCTTGTTTACATTGTAAATTCATGACACAAAAGCGCTACCACGTGGCCATAATTTGCACAGATTACACTGTTATTGTAATTTACAGGATGATGACACTGATACTATTGCAAAAATGAGTGTATAAAAGTGTTAATGTCCAGAATAAAGATAAAAGAATGATGGGCAGATGTGTGAATGGCTTTCGCAGCAGATGTCACATGAGTGAATGGGCACTTGAGAGATTCTGAGTAGATTTGATTCCTTTTGTAGACTAAATAAACAAAACCAAAATCATATGACATGGTCTTGAAAAATATCTCTATGTGAACGATCGTACAGGTGTAGGTTTGTTTGTTTGTTTTTAATGCCATGCCAGCTTCTATGGCTATTTCCATGGCGAGAAATGTGTAAGGAATTCTATAAAAGGTTTTTTATCTATTTTTCCTAAAAACTACAAAATTGTGTTCGGTTTGACTTTGTTAAAAAAAAATTCCAGAGTGCTCACTGAATAAAAAAAAGTTTCTCACAGGGTTAAGACCAGTACAGTCTAATAAAACATGTTTCAGGGATAATGGATTCTGGCAGAAGGTACATGTTGGTGAATCTTCTCCTAATATTAAAAACTTGTGTCATCCTGGAGTGACCTATTCGACAGCAGGTGTAGACGATCTAGTCCCAGCGATTTGAAAAACAGAGAGGAACTTCTTTTGCCAACAATAGGGCTGATTTCATGGAGTTTGTTCATGGTGCATTGATCCCACTCAGTTTGCCATTTGTTTTTAATATATTAATTTATTATGGGTTTTAGGTCAGTGGGAGGTATTGGACACTTTTTGAAATCCACTGATAAGGCCTCTTTTGCAGCAGTATCTGCTTCCTTATTTCCTGGGATTCAGCAGAAGCAAATATTGAAATTTTGGGCCTCCAAATCCAGCGGTTTGCATAGAATCTTTACAAGCATTGGGAGATCATTTTTTAAAGATGACATTGCTTGAAGACATGATTTTGAATCTGAAATTATCAGAAAGTTTCTCTGTTGCATAGTCTTTATGAAGTCCAGCGCTAAGACGATAGTGTTTGCCTCTGCTATAAAAACTGAGCTGTGATTGGGGATGGATATTCCTTTTTTTTATGGTTGATCACAAATGCAGATGATACACGATCCTCAGATTTTGATCCATCTGTATATATAGGGATATGTGATGGAAATATTTCTCTAATGAAAAGGAGTTGTTGTTGAAAGTCATTTGGGTGGGTTTCAGATTTTTTGTTTCTTGTTAAGTCTAAGATTATTTTTGGTTTTTTTAAAGTTCCAGGGGGAAATTTTACTGAAGTGTGTCAAATGTGGTTTGATCTGTAGTCCAAAAGGATGGATATGTCTTGGTTTTTGTTAGTATAGGCTTGAAGAAAGGGTTGAGAAAACAGGATGGTAGGCTGGGTTTTCTTTGTTGGTCTTCAGCTTTGTTGTATACTGTAGGGCTAGTTTAAGGTGTCTGTTCTCCAGAGAAAGTTAATTTGCTTCTACATGCAAACTTTGAATTGCCGATGTCCTAAAGGCCCCTAAAGCCAGATGTATGCCTTGATGATGTACTGTTGTTCATGGATTTAAGACATTTATCTTCTAAAATCTTTATGTGAGGGATCAAATTCAGTTTACTGTCAAGAGTTACTCCAAGGAATGTGTTCACCATCCATGAATATCTCTGGGTCAAGATGGAGAGAGCATAGCTGGCAAAAATTTATACAAACAGTTTTAGTCTTTGAAAATGTAAAACCATTTGATACTGACCAGGACTGCATACTGTTAATTGTCAGCTGGATTTTCTGTTCAATGTTATTCATAGATTTGCTTCTGTAGCAAATACCGATGTCATCAACATAAAGACTGCAATGGATACCCGAACCAATGGCTTTTGCAATGCCGTTGATTTTGATACTAAAAAGGGTAACTGATAAAATGCTTCCTTGAGGTACTCCTAGCTCTTGTTTATGAGGGTCAGATAGGGTATTACCTACTCTGACTTTAAAATGTCTGTTTAATAGAAAATTAGCAATAAAAACGGGTAAGTGTCCTCTAAATCCAAGTTGATATAAATCCTTTAAAATACCGAACTTCCAAGTGGTGTCATAAGCTTTCTCCAAGTCAAAAAAGACAGCCACTGCATGTTCTTTTCTGATGAAAGCATCTCATACGTAGCTTTCAAGGCTGATTACAGGTGTAGGTAAATTTGCACCAGCTTGCTTATAATGCTACACGCTGGTGTGTCATCATTGACTGATTTTGACTGACTGAATAAGATAAACAAAATTAGTTGTTGGCCTCAAGGTAGGTGGAGCCTCTGGTCACACCTACCGATGACATGGACCAATGGCAGTAAGAAGATAAGAAAGGTAAAAAAGCAGCCGGTAAGAATTTTTCCTAAAAGTTCGCCCAGACGAGCTGTTACGAACCACCAAAACAAATGCAAAAACACCTTCTTTTGGGCCATATTTTGTTCTAAATGACGTCACACCCATTCGTTCTTCGATTTCGTATGAAGTATATCTGGGCCTTTAGGCACTTTCAGTCATGTAAGCAAAGGCTTCAAGATCAGTGGTTTCAAACTCTTTTTAGTTTCAGGGTTGCATTGGAGGGAAAAACTTTTTCCCACCTTTTGCAGGCCCATTTTATATTTGTTAAACCTTACAAGCACACAATCAAAACACACTCTCCTAGAGCTTAAAAATAGCAAAATTACCTTCATGCTGCTTTAATAACTATTATTGGTGTGAGAAAAAAAGAGAGCATATGGAATTTACTAGTTTCATTCTCAAAAGGCCCTTAGATTAAATACAAATATTAAATTGGTTAATAGGGATATTAATCAAACAAAAATATTGACAAGACCACTAACTGCTCTCGTCTAGATAACTTTATAGCTTTAATAAGCCATCTAAATGGAACATGAGCACAAAGTTTGGGTCTACACAGTACCTGCTAAAGATCAAACAGTTGTAAAGATAATGTTAAAAATAAATTCAGGCAAGTGCATCCAAACTTTTGACTGGTAGTGTACGTATTGCCTCAAATTGTAGCTTGAATTGGCAGAATCAAATTCACATAAAATATTTTCAAATTATAATATGAAATAATGAAACAGATCTGTTTTCAGTAAGGTCTGGGTAAACCCTCAGTCTGTTTTCATCTTCAGAAGAGGAATAGACCTACTTTGGGGTTGGCAAGTGTGTTGATAACATTCCCCAGAGCAAGGAGGGAGCGGTTGATGTTGGCCCCCTCTCGGAGACGAGCCCCCTTGGCATTGGTTGCACTGGCCCTTTCTGAGCCAGCCAGGTCGATTAAGCTCATCTTAGCCACACGAACATTTGGATTAAGACTGGCTGTCTTATCCTGCTGCCTCAAGTAGATCTGAAGAAAAAATATGGAGTGAGAATATTTAGATTTCTGCTTGACGTCTTAATAAGCCAGCTGACACTGGCTTGAACAGTGCAGTATTTCAATACCCCCACCTCCCCATTCACTCTAGTCAACAGCAACACCTTATGACCCCTCAGTACACTCAATATCAAACTAATAGGAATCATGCAAATAATAATAACACAAATAAAGTAAAAAATAAAATAAAATACTCGGAAACAGTACGAGGCCTTGCTGCATCAAAACAGTAACACAGAACCGGATGTGATAATTACAGAGCAAAGCAACAAGGTGGTGAGGAGCCCTTTACCTGGAATACTGCATGGGAGCGGGAAGACGTGGCGTTCATGTCAGTAGGGTGCTGCGTCCTGTTTTTGTTGCCATAATCAAGAGCTTCAAGGATGTGCTCTGCTGATTTGGGCTACAAAGTAATGAGACACACATATTGCATCAGAGAAAGCTAATCAATGAAAACTCTTAGTGGTCAACGGTGACATGAACCAGAAACCCAGAAAATGTACACGCAGAAATGCCATGTGCAGTCCCACTTTACCTGGTGCAGAGTGAGTCCTTGAACCACTACACCATTTGAACCATCCTCTCTCACTGCTAACGGACCAGAGTTAGTTATTAAATCCCGAATCTGCTCATTATAAACCTGTTCAGGAGAAAATGCAAAAATCCAGGTACTCAGAACACAAGTGGTTTGATCACGTACTGTTCCAGGTACAATAAACCAGACAAGATTTGGGCTCTACACAGAACTAGCACTTAATTAAATCATATTTATATATACAGTGCATTCAGAAAGTATTCAGACCCCTTCATTTTTTTCACTTTTTGTTATGTTGCAGCCTTATGCTAAAATGCTTTAAATTATATAAAAAAATTCACACATCAATACCCCATACCCCATAATGACAAAGCAAAAAACAGATTTTTTATAAATTTGCAAATTAAAAAGAAAAAACTGAAATATCACATTGACATTTTCTGCCATTCTTCTCTGCAGATCCTTTCAAGCTCTGTCATGTTGGATGGGAACCATCGGTGGACAGCCATTTTCAGATCTCTACAGAGATATCTGATTGGGTTCAAGTCCGGGCTCTGGCTGGGCCACTCAAGGACATTCACAGAGTTGTCCCTAAGCCACTCTTGTGTTGTCTTGGCTGTGTACTTAGGGTCATTGTCCTGTTGGGAGGTGAACCTTCGGCCCAGTCTGAGGTCCTGAGTGCTCTGGACCAGATTTTCATTAAGGATATTTCTGTATTTTGCTGCATTAAGCTTTCGTTCAACCCTGACCAGTCCCCGCTGCTGAAAAACACCCCCACACCATGATGCTACCACCACCATGTTTCCTCCAGACATGACGCTTGGAATTGAGGCCAAACAGTTCAATCTTTATTTCATCAGACCAGAGAATCTAGTTTCCCACCGTTTGAGAGTCCTTTAGGTGCATTTTCATGTGTCTTGCATTGAGGAAAGGCTTCGGTCTGGCCACTCTGCTATGAAGCCCAGATCGGTGGATCTTCTACAAGTTTCTTCCATCTCCACACATGATCTCTGGAGCTCAAACAGAGTGACCATTGGGTTCTTGGTCACCTCTCTTACCAAGGCCCTTCTCCCCGATTATTCAGTTTGGGCGGGGCGGCCTGCTCTACGAAGAGTCCTGGTTGTTCCAAATTTCTTCCATTTAAAAATTATGGAGGCCACTGTGCTCTTGGGAACCTTTAATGCAGCCATATTTTTCTTTTGTAGCCTTCCCCAGATCTGTGCATCGACACAATCCTGTCTCTGAGCTCTGCATGCAGTTCCTTTAAACTCAAGGCTTGGTTTTTGCTCTGATATGCATTTTCACCTGTGTGAAATTATCTCTAACAGCTGTTAGAGATAATTTCCCACAGGTGTCAATCCTTACTGCTCTTCTCTACACAGATGTCGCTCGGCCACACCCACATCACCACAGAGACCTTTTATAGACAGGTGTGTGCCTTTCCAAATCATGCCCAATCAACTGAATATGCCACAGGTGGACTCCAATTAAAGTGTAGAAACATCTCAAAGATGATCCAGAGAAATGGGATGGGAATGTGATAATTCAATTTTTTCTTTTTAATAAATTTGCTAAGTTATTAAAAGCACCAAAATATGGAGTATAGATTGATGTGAAAAAATAAAATAATTTAAAGCATTTTAGCATAAGGCTGCAACATAACAAAATGTGAAAAAACAAACAAACAAAAAAACCAGAGGGGTCTGAATACATTTTGAATACACTGTATCCATATTCTTTCAAATGGACCGGAAGAAAGTCAGTCTGTGGGTAATCCAGACACGGAACTTGGAAGATGGAACCATCTATTTTTTAAGAATTAAATAAAAAAATTAATTAAAGGTGAAGTGTTTACTTTGTTCCATTCATGCACCAATCATAATATCAAAAATTATGTTTTCAAAATGTTTTTTCTTGAACACTACCCCTATATGCTTTTGTTTAGAAAAACAGATAGCCCTACCCCAGACTCACACAATTGGTTGAGCCAATGTTGCTGCTATATTGGGCTGATAAGGATGCTAAAAAAAAAAAAAAAAAAAAAAAAAAACAGAACAATGTTTTGATAAAGACAGTGCTTACAAATTTCAGTTAATAAATTTACGAATGGATTACTTACAGTTGCCTTTGCATTTTAAGTTGAAGTGTGTAATTTGTGCACCACTTGCGCCACCAAATGGAATTGAAATAGAAACACTGTTTTCAAACAACATTCCGAATATGCCCCCATCTGCTGTTAATTGAACAAACAGATAGTTGCACCCGAAACTCACACCACTGGTCAAGGTGTTGTGTCGGGCTGGACAGGTCACTCAAAACAAACAGAGAATTTTTATAGTGCAACAATTTGAGAAAATTTGCCTACATACAGCTTGCTTACAGTTGTCTCTGCATATTAAGCTGGGATAAGAGAGACCGAAAAAGTAACACACCAGTTTTAAGCCAGGATATGAAAAGTATTTTAAAGGAGTAGTTTACTCAAAAATGAAAACTGTCATAATTGACTCAAGCTTCTCTCAATGCGCTCATGAAGACAACGGATGTAAAGATGTTCACCCAAAAAATAAAAATAAAATTGGGGGTTATTTCTCACCAAACTCATATGCCTTCAAAAGACTTCAGTTACATGACATTTTTGGGTCATTTTTTTAAAAGGGATAGTTCACCAAAAATGGATAATTCTCTTATCATTTGCTCACCCTCATGCCATCCCTGATGTGCATGACTTTCTTTCTTGCTGAACACAAACAAAGACTTTTTTAAAAGATTATCTTGGCTCTGTAGGTCCATATGCAATGCAAGTGAATGGTGACCAAAATTTTGAAGATCCAAAATAAAAATACAGCATAAAAGGGGGTCTCACACTGGACGCGTCTGGCGGATGACTTTGCGAATTCAAATTCTAAACAATTGTTTCTATGTATGTTCCTATGCTGCCGCTCCACATCTGTCGGTGCCGCCCACCTACGACTCCGGAGTGCCACGATGAGCAACTCGCCTATTTTCCCTTAAATTTTACCCAAATCATCATCAATGGACATACATTATTTACTCTAACCTTGGTTACTTTTGTGTCTACTGTCTGCCACCTGTACCGCATCGATGTGCCTTGTGTTTGATACCTGTGCCATTTTCTAGCCACGACGCGGAGCTTCTTGTCCGGTATGCTGCAGCCTTAAAAGTAATCAATAAGACTCCAGTGGTTAAATCTATATCTTTAAAAGCGATATAAGTGTGGGTGAGAAATGGAACAATATTTAAGTCCTTTTTACTATAAATTCTCCTTGTATGCAAAAACAAATGAAGAATATGAAAGTGAACGTGGAGATTTATAGTAAAAATGACTTAAATACTGATCCGTTTCTCACCCACACTTATCATATCGCTTCTGAAGATATGGATTTTTACCACTGGAGTTGTAAAGATTACTTTTATATGCTTTGTGGAGCTTCAAATTTTTGGTACCATTTCACTTGCATTGCACAGAGCTGAAATATTCTTCACAAAATCTTTGTGTTCAGCAGATGAAAGAAAGTCACACATCTGGGATGGCATGAGGGTTAGTAAATGATTAGAGAATTTTCATTTTTGGGTGAACTATCCCTTTAAGCTTTAAAGTGAGGCACCATCCACTTTTGTATTGTATTTTGTATAGTATTGAAAAGACAGACTGCAATATTCATCTGAACATCTCTTTTTGTGTTCCACATAAGAAAGAAATTCATACAGGGTTGGCTTGGAACGAATAAGGAAGAGTACACGATGACATTTTCATTTTTGAGTAAGCTATCACAAATCACTATTAATAAATACACAATGCCATTTTAAAGTCTGTGATAGTCTCAAAACCTCACCTCAAGATAAGAAAAAGCTATATTAAAAACTTTGTCCTCCTTGGCGAGGTCCATTCGAGCGAACAGTTCTTTCATAGTGAGATACATCACTCCAGGGGAATCACTAGTGCCCAACATTGTGTGTGTTTTTCCAGCTCCTGTAGCTCCATAGGCAAACACTGGCCAAATGCAAAGACATACATTCAAGAACATGAGCAGGTATACCTCCCATAACAACATCACCCCCAACCTAAACATAGTCAGAATTACTAAAAGTAATAAAACAGTGCCAAAGAATAAAACTGCATTTCACTCTATGTTTTCAATTTAAAGTTCCTGCTTAAATCTTGAGTTAAGAAGTGGAATAAGTACAAGAGAACTACTTGAACCATCAGCTGGGTATTGCTGTTTTGCCCTTGAGACAGGCTTAAAACCCATTATTTGCTCTGACTGCAAACATCTATAAAGAAATAACAACAACAGTATTTCTCCTTAAGCCCACGTACAACAAAAACATAATATATTAGGCAAGAGATAGCATGATAAAAGTCAATACAACAACCATGCAAAGCACGGTGGAATACAACACAAGTGAATGGCCATTTAGATTTTTGGAAATCCATTTATCTGATAAATTAAAAGGGTTGCTCTTATAAAAACAATATTATACTCAGAAAACAAAGCACCATTACAAAAACAAGGATTTGCTTATTTTTGACAATTCCAGGCGCTTTCAAGTACTGATATGCAACTTTGATGATAGCTCTGAATTCTGCATAAACTTCCAGCAATTAAAAGATTGTCAGCTCAACACTGCATACCTCTAACAATTTGGCTGTTGTGTATCACTTCATAAATCTTGATGCTATTGTCTGAATCAAAGCACATGGCACAGAAAGATCATTCAAATCAATGAAGACAAAAAGATTGCCTCACCAGTGCAGTTGTAGCCATTTAGCACACCATCCACTATTGCTTTAGTGGTGTTCTCAAAAACTTCCACCTGTGACGAGTCCTCCCTAAACACGCTGTCAAACACAAACTTGAGGTCTTTATTGGCTCTTTTTCGCACATCCCTGTTGCCGACCCTCTGCCCCCTGAAAAATGTCACTTCCTCATCTTTGGGATCAAAGATAAGCATGTGGTTGTCGACAACACTGACAACGTTTCTGTAATTTCCATCCTTTTCTCTGTCATTTAAAGGACGGACACGAACCACCACTTTTACGTGGCTGCATACCTCTCCATCTGACATTGTCCCGTTGTACAGCTTCACAATAAAATCTCTGCTTCACGATGTTTGTTTACCTGTGCAACAAAAAGAGAGTATAATTAACCAACAGAGTGAGGCCAAACAACGATCTAACACTTAGAAAAATAAAATATATTAAGTTAACTATAGGCCAACAAAACGCAGTGGAAATATCAGCACATTTTTATAGCACAGTAGTAATCTATTTTATTCTTTCTGAACAAAGTATGCATTCTTCTAATGATAACTAACAATAGTCATACTTCTATACTTTTCATTTGAAAGAGCATTATTTTTGCAGATTATCCCATGACACTCATTACCTTTGAGTCTCAAGAAATAAGTATTACATTCATGTAAAGACCCATTTGCAATACATCTATGCCATGGACAAGATAAATGTTGTATTCGTGTATTGCGATAGCTTGATAACATTATGGATAAATAAACCCAACCAGAAGTGTTAATAAAATTAACGTGGAGTTTCATACAACACTACAGTCAATAAGACTTAACTTAAACACTTTGAATTGCAAGGCCACGACTGAAACATGCATTCTGAATGGGCACATATTTATTTTAATTGCACCATAGCACAAGGCAAATTATATTCACTGCACATAGATTACATCGGACTACAAACTACAGTTTATATTTGATCATTACCTTAATACTTGCTAACTCTTACTAGCATTGATTAGTAGCATCTGCCAGTGCCGAGCTAAAGCATCTCTTTCAGTTTCACATCAATCATAAAATATTTGGTTAACGCTCTAAAAACTTTCATTAACCTACCATGTGATACAATATGTATCCAAGATGAATGATCTAACAACCGTAGTAAGATCAAATTTAACTTCAAACTTTCTGTTCGTCCTGATTGTAAGGAAAACCAAAACAACAAGCGCGAAGATTTCAAACGCAAGCTGCCGTTCAGTCCCCGCAGCTGATTGGACAAGCGCAGTCATACGTCAAGTGACGTCAGACCGCGAGCGCCCTGGAGATTTGTTTTACCATGGAAAGCCTCTTTATATTTAATTATATGATTATTTTGACGTAACATACTATGTCACAGGTTTACGTTTAAATGATTTAAGCGAATATTATAAGCCCAATTTGAATTTAACGACCAGAATGTAGGCTCACTGAATTTAAATAAATCGATAAAGTGCTGCATATGCATTTAGTCATATTCTACTTATGTAAATATTTTCTAAATTGCTAACTGATATTTTTAAGTGACAGATCCCGAACAATGATTGTCACTGTACAAACGGAACATTAAATCGTCATTTCGCGTTTCTTCCGGAAGCCATCAGGGCTGCGCTCATGAACAATCTTCGCTGCTACATGTTGTTGTGTTGTTTTATCTGTTTGCATTGTAGGTTTCTGCGTTGTATCTTTCAGACCTGACGTCTAAATAGAGCACCCACATTGAATTCGACATACTGTACAGTGTGCGAAGACACATGCTTTAAATATATCACGTGTTGACAGTGGACAGGACAACAAATAAATGTATAATATGTAGTCTTTTTTCTTTTATTTTTATTGATCCGCCCAATATATGCTTGCAGGATTATGTTAATGGATTTTAAATGGTTGGCATGACATTTGAAAAATAGACCATTTATAAAATAATCTCTGTCTCTCTCTCTCTCTCTCTCTGTCTGTCTAAAGTAAATCGTTTCTTGTATCAATTTTGCATGTTCATGCCATCTTTTTTATTTATTTAATATATTTAATGTATTATGAATTTTTTAAGTTCTCTTTAACCTTTGATGGTGGTTACATAGTAGTTGAAACAGATGCTATGTTTCAAAACATTGTGTCTCATGGGTTTAGAGCTTGTCATTATCATTCTTATTAAATGTCTCATATGTTTTGTACACTGTTCTGTGCAGGGTCCAGATGTCTCTATTTTATAGGCGTTTCATGGTTGCATCCTGCAAACCGACTTTATGGGTATGGAGAGATGTTGATCCTGACCAAAGCTCCAGAATGCTGAGCCAATGTTGGAGGAAGTTGTGGCCTTCAGAAAGAACCTATACTGGCTCAATTCCTTCAAGCCCTGATTCTGATCTCAGAAATGTGGAGATGTCAACTCAAAGTGAGAAAGACTTTCACACTCCTGTTATGGTGAAAGAGGTACTGCAGTGTTTGGACATTCAACCAGGACAGGTCAGTCCTTCAGCTTTCTTTTACTGAATTTAAATATTTAGAATGTTACACTGACCCTAGACTGTTCAGACGTAACGCCAATTTATAGGCCAACCCAAGGCTAATTCACCATGGGTTCCCTTTGGAATTTCATATGGGGTTTTTGTAATAGCTGTTTTGGATTTATGAGTACAATAAGGTCCTGTGTTAAAATATTGAATATATTTGTATATTTTGTTCTGTATCAAAAAGTACACAGTCATACCTCAAACATGAATTTTGAAGCCGCTATGTTTAAAAAAAAAAAAATGTAGCTAAAAACTGTTTTTTAAAAAAGTATGCAGCTAAAAATTTGCTACATAAGGACTAAAACGGTTGTCTGTTTTGTCAGGCACACACTCAGAAAGCAGTGGTAGTAGTAGTTTTTATTTAGGAACTTGTAAGCAACATATGATTAAAAAAAACACAGTGGCTTCAGAATTCCTGTTTGTGGTAAGACTGTGTAATCTATGTTGTAGAATAAAACGTGAAAGCTTCTTTAATTTTAATCAAAACAGCCATCACAGAAACCTATAGGAAATTTAGGAGGGAACCCATGGCTCAAAAATGCTAATTGTCTTTTAGGAATACAACCAGAATCAGCTCTATTACATGTATAAGTGTGTGTTCACACTTTTAGTTCGGTTCTCTTGGTCCTCTTGGTCCGGTCCAAAAAAGCAAATGATACATTTAGTCCTGGTTCGCTTAGCGTTCACACTGGCATTTTTAACACCGAACCTAAAGATACGAAACAAAAGGCATCAGGAAAAAATCACAACCTGATTGGACAGCTTTTATGAGGTATATTTTCGAATTCCTCCATTGCACACACAAACGAAGATATGCTGCAAGGACGTCTGACGGTGGTTCCGACACCTGTACCGAACTATAATGGGCAACATAGCTCCTATGTTGAGAAGAACCAGGTATGCTTGAGGTCAGTATTAGGCTTCTGTTTTTGGTCCGTTTAGATGTCTTTGGTCCATGTTGCATTCATATATCAATCGAACCGCACCAGAGTTCGTTTGGAAGCGGACCGAGACCCACTATTCAGGGGGTCTCAATCCGCTTGTTTGGTGCGCACCAAGGTTCGGATGGCAGCGTTCACACTTGTTCAAATGAACTGCACTAACAGAGAAATTGTACCAGAGTTCGTTTTAATTGAACCAAACCTGCCAAGTGTGAACACACCCTTAGTAGACAGCATTTTGTGAAGCCATATTTAAATTGTTTGCATTTTTGGTCTTAAAAATACAGTCTGTGATTGTTGAGACTAAATATTTGTCCCACGTTTTTAAGCATGTAGGTGGTGATAGAGTAAATTTACAAACACATACACTGCATTCATGTTTTTTAAGAGCATTTATTATTGTCTAATACTAGATTGATTTTTGTTTTGAATCTGTAATGGAAATCTAAATTGATGGAGCACTTTACTAAGACCTAAGTCTAGTCATGAACTCAGGTTTCATTAGGTAAGGTAGTAAAATCTACATATGTCTCACTTTGAAGATTAAAATACCAAAGCATTTAACTTCAACCAAATATCTTATGCAATAAAAAATATTGGCACGTTTACCTTGTACCCAATATCTTATTGAATGGCAGTATCTAAGCAGAAAGAAATCATATGATTCGTGAAAGATTTAGATAGAAATAATTAATGAAGGAGACCATAACGTTTATCCTTTATAACTCCTACACAGGGTGCAACATTGGACTTCTGTGTTTGTGTATTTGTGTATGTATGTGGGAAAACCTGGAGGCGGAATGTTGACTTGTCATCGCCTCTGTGTTAACCACATGCCGTCTTGACAAGAAAAAAAATTTGCTCGTCACCAAAACTTTCAGGACTCCCGATTTGTTAACTGTCCCCTTTTGGGAAGGGTAGGGAAGTTAGCAGCGTGCTCACAGACCTTGGCTTACTTTAACGTGCTAGCAGACCAGATGGGCGTGAGTCAAAGGGCCGTCTGCTCTTGTGGGCAGCTTGAGATGGGCATTGCTGGGTTCTACAGCTCAAAGCATTGCTCTTGCATGTGGGGGCTCCGGGTCAGTGACTGAGTCACTGATGGCACCACCGTTGGCTTGTTGGCAGAACGTGGGGCGCCAAAGTACCGCACCACTCCTGACTAAGGTTTGCACCTCTTAACTTCACTTTCCGCCCATGGGCCAACTGGTGCAGACAGAGCTTGCCAAAGGCCTGCATTTAGCCAAATAATCAAATAAAATAATGAGACGGTCTGTTCTTCAGTAAGGAATGTATCTTGCAGATGTGTTATGTACGCAATGCCGCTTGGCTTGTTGGCAAAAGAACTTTAGGTGTTTGTAATGTTCAGTTGATTTAAATAATAGTTAAAGGATATACAGGTGCATCTCAATAAATTAGAATGTCGTGGAAAAGTTCATTTATTTCAGTAATTCAACTCAAATTGTGAAACTCGTGTATTAAATACATTCAGTGCACACAGACTGAAGTAGTTTAAGTCTTTGGTTCTTTTAATTGTGATGATTTTGGCTCACATTTAACAAAAACCCACCAATTCACTATCTCAAAAAATTAGAATACATCATAAGACCAATAAAAAAAACATTTTTAGGGAATTGTTGGCCTTCTGGAAAGTATGTTCATTTACTGTATATGTACTCAGTACTTGGTAGGGGCTCCTTTTGCTTTAATTACTGCCTCAATTCGGCGTGGCATGGAGGTGATCAGTTTGTGGCACTGCTGAGGTGGTATGGAAGCCCAGGTTTCTTTGACAGTGGCCTTCAGCTCATCTGCATTTTTTGGTCTCTTATTTCTCATTTTCCTCTTGACAGTACCCCATAGATTCTCTATGGGGTTCAGGTCTGGTGAGTTTGCTGGCCAGTCAAGCACACCAACACCATGGTCATTTAACCAACTTTTGGTGCTTTTGGCAGTGTGGGCAGGTGCCAAATCCTGCTGGAAAATGAAATCAGCATCTTTAAAAAGCTGGTCAGCAGAAGGAAGCCTGAAGTGCTCCAAAATTTCTTGGTAAACGGGTGCAGTGACTTTGGTTTTCAAAAAACACAATGGACCAACACCAGTAGATGACATTGCACCCCAGATCTTCACAGACTGTGGAAACTCAACACTGGACTTCAAGCAACTTGGGCTATGAGCTTCTCCACCCTTCCTCCAGACTCTAGGACCTTGGTTTCCAAATGAAATACAAAACTTGCTCTCATCTGAAAAGAGGACTTTGGACCACTGGGCAACAGTCCAGTTCTTCTTCTCCTTAGCCCAGGTAAGACGCCTCTGACGTTGTCTGTGGTTCAGGAGTGGCTTGACAAGAGGAATATGACAAATGTAGCCAAATTCCTTGACATGTCTGTGTGTGGTGGCTCTTGATGCCTTGACCCCAGCCTCAGTCCATTCCTTGTGAAGTTCACCCAAATTGTTGAATAGATTTTGCTTGACAATCATAAGGCTGCGGTTCTCTCGGTTGGTTGTGCATCTTTTTCTTCCACACTTTTTCCTTCCACTCAACTTTCTGTTAACATGCTTGGATACAGCACTCTGTGAACAGCCAGCTTCTTTGGCAATGAATGTTTGTGGCTTACCCTCCTTGTGAAGGGTGTCAATGATTGTCTTCTGGACAACTGTCAGATCAGCAGTCTTCCCCATGATTGTGTAGCCAAGTGAACCAAACTGAGAGACCATTTTGAAGGCTCAGGAAACCTTTGCAGGTGTTTTGAGTTGATTAGCTGATTGGCATGTCACCATATTCTAATTTTTTGAGATAGTGAATTGGTGGGTTTTTGTTAAATGTGAGCCAAAATCATCACAATTAAAAGAACCAAAGACTTAAACTACTTCAGTCTGTGTGCATTGAATTTATTTAATACACAAGTTTCACAATTTGAGTTGAATTACTGAAATAAATGAACTTTTCCACGACATTCTAATTTATTGAGATGCACCTGTAGACTACTTGAACAGTGTTATTTTTCTTCACAGTTTTTTTGAAAATACAAAAGCAATGTCAAATTATAAATGTTGGGCTGGCCCATAACAGTAAACTGATATATAGTGGAGAAATGTTATGTATATGTTACATCATGTTAATTTCAATACAAGGAATGATTTACAGCAGAAAATCCAAGATGCACTTTTATTGCCCTTACATTTACATGTACTAATGGTACAGGATATTTTTTGGGTCAAAAATTGTCTTCAGTGGTGGCTGACCTATACATTCATCCACGTTGGTTTATGACATATTTGCAATTAATTAATACAAAACATAATTACTTAATTGCATTTGATGTTTAGATTGGATAAGAGTTATTTTTAATAGATTCCATCTTATTTAATTATTTATGTGAAACAATTTGTTTGTCAAAATACCACATTTACTGTTACTACTGTAAAATCGTGATACATTTTAATAAAGGTGATGATGGGTGGTCGTGTGGCGCCATGCAAGGGTCGGACGTGTGAACAACGAGCTCTGCACACTTTGCTAATTTTTTATTATTTTTGTATCATAAACTGGTGAGATTCGATACACCCTGCTACATAACTGTTCTAAGAAGTCAACATGTCTCTGGAGATATTAAAGGACACTTACGTGCTCAAGCTGATACCTCAGATAGGCCCGCAGAACTCAGTTTGGACGGTGCGGCGGAAGAAATTCAGCGACAACTTGCGAGCATGTCTGTAATGCTGACGAAAGTCATATCGGACCTGGAGGATCTTGCTGTAATACGTCGATCGATTACAGCGATGGAGGCGAAATTCTCTGAGTTGGTTACAAGAATCGGGGACGTCGAGAGACGGATTGATTTTCTGGAGTCATCAGAGTGGGAATTAGCTGCTTATCCGCTAGCGACCAAGATAGACTTGGAATGCGTTTGGGAAAATTTGGAGGATTGGAGAATCGTAATCGGCGTAACAACGTCCGAATTCGACAAGAGAGAAACGTGATCAATTCAAGGAATGCAAGAAACTTTTACATCAATGGAAGATCGCTTTTGCACTGATGTTTCTGGCCAAACTGAGAATAGATACTAAGGATGGCCGCAAAATATTTACATGCCCACATCAAGCATTGTCTTTCATAGAGACAATGGGGTGAGTAAACCATTTGGTGTTTCTTACGTGGCCCCCAAGTGAGCTTGACTTGCTGAGCATACACTTGACTGTCTGAGGGAGCTGGGCGCCATTTTGTTTCTTTTTGTGCTGGCTCCGCCTAGTGGCTGGAGTTTGTTTTGTGTAGTAACGCTCCTTCAAGAATCTCTTACATCGACGGAGGATCGCTTTTGCACTGATGTTTCCGGCCAAATTGAGAATAGATATTAAGGATGGCTGCAAAATATTTACATGCCCACAACAACCAATGGCTTTCATAAAATTAAGGAACTGAGTAAGTCATGGTGTGTTTCTCATGTTGCCTCCAAGTTAGCTTGTCTTGCTGAACATACACTTGACTGTCTGAGGAAGCTGGGCGTTTTTTTTTTTTTGTTGTTGTTGTTTTTTTGTGCTGGTTACACCTAGTGGCTGGAGTTTGTTTTGTGGACTAATACTCCTTCGGGACAGTTGTGGATGAAACTGCTCGTTCTTAGTGCTTATGCCTCCTATTGACTGGAGTTTGTTTTGTGGAGTAATTTTTTGCAGGACATTGGAAGGATTAGGTCATCTGCTGCACTTACGAAACAGCCGGCTCACTGAACATTCGTTTGACTGCCCGAGGAAACTGAGCGTTTTCTGTTTTTTGTGCTGGTTCCACTAGAGGTTGGAGTTTGTTTGAGTTTGTTTTGTGGAGGAACACACCTTCGATACAGTTAGGGCTGCACCCTGATAGCTGACCAAAGGTTAGTCGATGAGAAGAGTCTTGGTCGCAGAAAAAACTCCACATAAAACCAACGAACACCGGTATTAGCGCTGGTTGGACGCTAGGTGGTACTATGCGGTAATTTTCATTAAGCAGCGTTAAATCAAAATACTTACACAAATGAAGACATAAAAACAATTATAAATGTAAAAATAATAATTATAATGATGATAATAATCACTGAAATATAAATCATGGTTCGAGGTGAACGTGTTTTTTTATTATTTTATGTTTTAATCACAGAGGTAGGCTATAGGCTGCAGAGTTGGTCACAATAAACTGCTCTGTGGAAATAAAGTGAACTGAACTCAAAACACCTCCTGAGCTGAGATGTCTGAGATCATTTGCAGCACTCATAGACGATACTGTTCTTGCAAAAAAATTAATGAAAAAAATCGGAAGACAGAAACAGAGAGTGAGAACCGTTTAGATGCGTGTGTTCCACGAGACTGCACGCCTCCATATCAGCGCATCATACATGCGCATAGATAGCTTTTCTGTCATCTTTCTTAATAATGTAATAAAGTGTTTCTTCAAGCGCGTGTCTATGTGTCTACGGGCAAATTATTTGTGATATTAATTTGATAATAATAGCCTAATAATAATAATTTAATACATGGGAAAACGCGCCAAATATCGTCTTGACATTGTCAAAGGCATCAGCTATTGGCGATCACTCTGACCATCGTCGATCCCCGAGATCATTGTCTGTCAGCACAACCCTAATGTGCATTTCTCTCTATAAATTAAATAAATGTTCAGACAGTCTCCATGCTGGTTTTTCCGACACATTCAGGATCATTACAGCTTTTGCCTGTGTCACTGCGGCTCGCTTCGTGTGCACTTGTAAAATTTATATTTGAAATACTCGTTAGTATTTCTCTGTAATGTAGAACAGTGTTAGCAATGTTACTTATGTGAGGGGGAAGTCACCAACTGGCCCAAGGACGGTATCCAGTGGCGTGGCTGAAGGTCTCCTGCGTGTTCTGTCTTATTGTGCGTGACATTAAATAATACTTTGATTATTTGATTTGAGTTCCATGTTTTATTAATCTTATCATTAATTCTTTTCTTTAAACCTATCTCAGCCCCCCACATACCAAGTCGTAAATCTTACTGATAAAAACCGCGCCAAAATCAAACAAAGGGAGTCCAAAACAGACTACAAATCCCATGAAGCCTTGCTCACTAAAGGATCGAACTCTCAACTCCTATTGGGTGAGGCACACAACAGAACGCACCTCAACCATGACATCATCAGGAGTAGAAATACCTCTGAAATGCTTCCGGGATTTGCTTCCAGCAACTTTGCTCGCCGTGTATAGACGCAGCTCATCGCTGCTCTCAGGTGCAACCTCGTGGCACAAGGAAGTAACATCCGACTTGAAACTGTGGCCATACAATCTCCATCTCGCTGGATGAGTTGAGATTACTCTGTGTTCAACCGAACACGCTAACGGATCCGAAGGAGACCGCTGAGCAATCCACATCTTCATCCGTTTGCCTGCAGAAGTGAAGAGATGAAAGATTTCTCTTCCATCTTCAATCAAGTCGACGTTTCTGATTTCTAAGCCAGCCCGCCGAGAATCAGCAGCCGTACTGCCCGCCGACAGAGCGAGGAACAGAGCCTCCCGTCATCACCCAAGCCTCGAGGAACCGAGTCTGAGTTAAAGGACGGATGAACACACATTCTGCATCCTCATGTGATTCAAGTAAGAGGTTTATGTCTGGGCAGAGATAGAATATTATAGTGTGTTATTCTTGTGTTTCAAGGTTTTTGCTTGGACAGTTTACGGACCGCCATGTCCGCTCATTATTAATATTCAGGGTATTAATTATCACAAATTTGATTTGCTGTATTGTGGTCCAACCACAGTGGGCTGTTGTGCATTTCCGCCATCGCGGGTGAGACCGTCAAACTGAGTTTATCCATTAAAGAATCAAAGAAAGCGGGACTGTTTACGAGTGGTCCACCACGTCTCTGAGTGATAAACTAACAGCTGCTTTCTCTCCCACGATCGCGAAATCGGCTTTGGGGCCGTCACTTAATTCTCTCTCTCTCTCTCTCTCTCATTCTAACCACACACGACCCCTCACAAACATTCTGGCACACATTTTTGGCTCATAGATAGCTTCGTAATAAAGCTCAGCTTTGTCCCTAAGCTATCGTACAAGCGGATACATGCGGTAACTGGTAGATGCCATTGACTGGTTTCTCTCCGCCCAGATTCGCGGCCATATTCCCTGGCCGGAAGTCTCGCGTGACATACTCTCCACGAGAGTCACGTCCGCCATTTTGTGCGCGTCCCTCCTTATACACACACACACACACACACACACACACAGACTCGCTCTCACACACACACACCCTCATGTGTTATAGGATTATTTTGATTTCCATTGTAGGGCTTTACCGGTTGTTTAGATCAGTGTTACTATCAGAAATAATGAATAATTATTTCTGTAGTTATTAATTAATATTTAAATTAATTAATTGGATATAACTCATTAAAACCTCATATGGGACTCCAGTAAATGTAGTGTGCTACGTTTAGGAGCAAGTTTGGTTATTAGCAATAATTAATAATTATCAAAGATAATTATTAATTATTAAAATCAATAGAACATTGATGAGAATCAGTGTTAGCTTTTTTTAATTCTTTAAATCAACAATTATCAAAGATAATCGTTAATTGTTAACATCGATGAAACATTAATTAAAATTAACACTAGCTTATTGATCATTCAAATTCAATCAAAGATAATTATCAATTATCAAAAATCAATAGAATATTAATAAGGATTAACATTGACGGGGCACCACCCTGGAATCAGGGACTAATAACCGAATATTAAAACAGTCTCAATATTAGATTGTTTTCTTAGGAAAATCGGCATCCGAAGAATATCGATTTTCGGGGAAAAAACAATGAATGAAGGTTTGAATCCGAGCACTGACATCCCGTCAGCATGACACAGGTGTATGCAAAACAAACCAAAACCCTTCTCTTTGTAATATAAACAAAAGTTTATTTATGCAGTAATGTCAATTAATAATTAATACAATGCAGTCAATAAACTTCTGACTTACAACTACAAACTAAACAGTGATATGATTAGATATGGAAATAAAAATAATTCTATAACACATAGGGTGTGTGTGTGTGACAGTGTGTGTGTAAGGAGGGACGCGCACAAAATAGCGGACGTGACTCTCGTGGAGAGTATGTCACGCGAGACTTCCGGCCAGGGAATATGACCACGAACGGGGGCGGAGATGGTGTCTACCAGTTACCGCGTATATCCGCTTGTACGATAGCTTAGGGACAAAGCTGGGCTTTAGCATTTAAGCTATCTACGAGCCAAAATGTGTGCCAGAATGTTTGTGAGGGGTCACGTGCCTGCGTGTGTGTGTGTGTGTGTGTGTGTGTGTGTGTGTGTGTGTGTGTGTGGTTAGTACGAGAGAGAGAGAGAAGTGACAGCCCTAAGCTGATTTCGCGATCGTGGGAGAGAAAGCAGCTGTTTAGTTCATCGCTCAGAGATGCGGTGGACGGCTCGTAAACAGTCCCGCGTACTTTGACTATTTAGTGGATGAACTCAGATGCTGTCTCACCCGCGTTGGCGAAATTTGCACAACAATCCAATTTGGTTGGACCACAATACAGCAAAACAAATTTGTGATAATTAATACCCTGAGTATTAATAATGAGCGGACATGGCGGTCCGTAAACTGTACAAGCAAAAACCTTGAAACACAAGAATAACACACTATAATATTCTATCTCTGCCCAGACGTAACCTCTTACTTGAATCGCATGAGGACACAGGTAGAATGTGTTTTCCTCTGTCCTTTAACTTTGACCCGGTTCCTTGAGGCTCGTGTGATGACGGGAGGCCGTTTCCTCGCTCTGTCGGCAGGCGGTAAGGCTGTTGATTCTCGGCGGGCTGGCGGAGAACTCAGAAATGTCGACTTGATTGAAGATGGAAGAGAAATCTTTAATCTCTTCACTTCTGTAGGTCAACGGATGAAGATGCGAATTGCTCAGCGGTCTCCTTCGGATCTGTTAGAGTGTTCGGTTGAACACAGAGTAATCTCAACTCGTCCAGCGAGATGGAGATTGTATGGCTACAGTTTCAAGTCGGACATTACTTCCTTGTGCCACGAGGTTGCACCTGAGAGCAGCAAAAAGCTACGTCCGTATTCGGTGAATTAAGTCGCTGGAAGCGAAATCTTTAAGCATTTCAGAATTATTTCAACTCCTGATGATGTCATGTTCGAGGGACGTTCTGTTGTGTGCCTCATCCAATAGGAGTCGAGAGTTCGATCCTCCAGTGAGCAAGGCTTCCTGGATTTGTAGTCTGTTTTGGACTCCCTTTGTTTGATTTTGGCACGATTTTTTTATCAGTAAAATTTACGACATGGAATGTGTGGGGGCTGAGTTAGGTTTTATGACTTGTGTTAGGCCTGCCTTTGTCTTCTGTCTGAATACATGAGTCCCAACACTCCCCCCTTTGTTCTGAAGAGTTGGTTGTTGTCTAACATCTTTAGAGCAACTGAAGGGCCGAACAGTTCTTGTCGGTTCACAGTAACCTGTGGGTTATGCCATCCATGTATTCCTGATAGGAAAGAAAAAATGGTTGCACAGTCCATACAGTTCATTAGAGTTCACAGAGTCTTTATCGTCTGGACAGAGATTGAGGCACATCTGGGCATAGAACTTCTAGCTAATTCTAAAACTACATTCATCACACATAAACATTTCAAGTTATTGGAAGGCACAGCATTAACCATAACACAATCCTTTGTTGTTCTTTGGTCATAACACAGAATCAATGTAGAACTTGACATTGGTTACTAGGAACAAAATGTTAGAGGAAAGGAGGGTTAAAGGTTAAAAGGCTTATCCTTGGAAATGATGGGGTTAACCTGTGGGATGGGCTCAGACTGGTGTGTAAAACACGGCTGTATGAGAAGTGAGTCCAGTCTGGCCTGTAGGTGTTGAATGTACCTGTACATGGCGTGAGCAATAATTGCAATGATGATCCAACCACTAAGGAGGAGCCAGAGGGCAACCAAACTGATAGGGTGTTCTCAGTAAGATGAAGATCTGCTTATGTGACTATGAAATATAGTGGTCGAGCCAGTTGGTTTGAGACTGAACTTCACTAATTCTATCCCTTCAGCCTGAAGCTGCTTTTGAAGGGTGTCATCAACGGTGAGGCTGTGACCTCTAAATGGGTCCATGATCTCAATTTCTGCGTCATTTTTGTCGACGTTGAGATGATGGAGGACAATATCGTCAATGTGCACGATGGCTCTTTGGGGAACCGTTAAGAACACCGTTTGGTTTGGTAGCCTTAGTTTAGTGGCCTTAGCTTAGTGGCTGTATCATGGCAGTCGTATGACTTCGGTGGCTGGTGTGTTAACGAGCCAGCGACTGCCTGCTCGCTCTACCTTTGTCTCTGTTCCTTCATCTTTGATGGACATGCTACCGTGACACTTGTTCAGGGAGGTAGTTAGTCACCTCTCTAACAAAGGGGTTGCGTTTTGACAAACCCAATGAATGTACTTTGTCTTGGTACACATGTTTAGGTTAGGGATAAAGTAGAGCGAGGGGTCCTCATCATGGTAGGTGAGTGTTGGTGGTGTTTTGAGGTGAATGTGTGCTTTACCTCTCTGAAAACTAACATTAAATACAGATTTTAGTCTATATATATTCTGCCTATGACGGTAGATTGAGGATAAATCCTATTTTGAGGTTCTGAGGATTTACATGGATTGGAATTTCAATGCCAAAACTATATGCCAAGTGTATCTGTGAAGGTTGCACAATGGAGATGGTAGCAGATCTAAGGATTTGTTCGACAAGGTCTAGGGAGACCAGGTAAGCTGGAATCCTTCCACCTACACTCAGACTGTTGACTGAGGAGCTAATTTCCTTGAGGTCCTGCATTAGATCTCTAACGATACACGCATAAGTTGTTTTCTCTGACAAAGTCCCTAAAGCGTGCAAAGTGTTATTGATAAGAACGGATTGCAAATTTACAGTGACTATAGTACCCTGAAGGGTTTTACTCAGGCCCTGAAATTGTTCTTATTGGAGTCGTCGTCTCTGCTGGATTTTTGGACGATGGCGACATGTGCATCTAAAGCTGGCGAACTGTTTTCTGGACCATATGGTCTCGGTATGTCAAACTGAGCCCACATGTGTCCATGACGGCAGTCAATGAGCGGAGCCAATCGGTTCAGTAGGTCCTGGCCAACTAACAGTGGTTCCGTATTAATGGGACATATGTAAACAGGGTCTGTTAGCATCATCCCTTGAAAGGTGTCAATCCAGGCCCATTTGTGATAGACGACCTATCTTGCGTGTATCTTGTGATGCTTACGTTGTAGGTCTCTGTCTATTATGGTTTGCCAAGGGAGAGCTTTGCTCTAGCCACCTCTGCGAAGGTGTTGGAACCCATTAGACTATTTCGGAACCGGTGTCGAGTAGTGTGTGGGAGCTGAATGACCCATGTGTCAGGCGTTGCCCTTACGGTACAGATCGCCCAAGAAGGTCAGAAAAGGAGGGTGTGGCATGTTAGGAGTGACTGTTTTGGGGAGCAACTTCGACACTGTTCCCCTTTTCCCGACCTACAAAGTAAACTTTGGCGTTAACGGGAGGGGGTACATCGTCTAGTCGTACTGACGGGTTTTCAGTGCCGTGTTCCTTTGAGGAGGTCGACGGACCTGGTGAACAACGGAGCACGTCGAGCTTGGTTACTAACTCAGTCAAGCGTCTCCTTATATCCTCCATTTCCTCTCTCAAATCTTGTTCTCTGAGGGGATTTGAAACCTTGCCTACCCACTCACCTTCTTGTTTGGGTTTTCGTTCGAAACGCGCATTTGTTTTCGGCCGGCGAAAGTTTTGTTGTTTAGGCCTGCCGTGACCCTGGGGGTGTGTCTGGTCACCACCCCCCTGGTTCTGTTGCCTACCGTGCTGGCGGGGTGATCGGCGCCTTTGGGGTCCTGTTCTAGCATTCACCTTAACGCGAGGCATTTTGTTGCCTTCAAGCGCTAGGTCTGCACATTCTGAGGCTTGGATCCCCAGGGCTCTGGCGTCACCTTCATGCCCTCGGGCAAGGCACACGCATCTCCCGTGCCAGTTGCGCGTACTTTCTGATTTCCTGCATGGTGGGGTTGCCCATTCTGCAGTGCATCGTGATGTCATATCGCACACACTCGTGGAGGTTGTGAAGGAAAAGAAACTTGAAAGCTCGTTCCTCCTCCAGACCTGGTTCGTTACTTCCTTGGAAGTACGTGGTTCTCAGGCGTCTATAATATTCACGCGGAGGCTCGTGCCTCTTCTGGGTGATGGCGAAAGCAGCTATGGTAGCGGAGGCTTCATCGATATACAGCGAATACTCCTCACGTAGGGCGTTACACAGAGCTGAGTAGCGGTTTCGTGTACCAGTCGGTAGCGTTTCCATGAATGCATGGACACTCCTTACTGTGGTCTTCCATATAAGCTTGAGTTTTTCACGCGACGAAGCGTTAAGCAAGTCAATCAGGCAGTGCTCAATTTCCCTAAGATAATTGTCGATGTTTGAATCTTGATTACTTGGGTCAAAGCGTTCTATGTCCCCTGCGAGGGACTCGAGTTGTCAGATGCGCAAGCGTTGGTGTCGGTATGACCACGGGTCGTCCGAGTCATTCAAAACTTCATAGTCACTCGGATCGCTATAGCGATGAGGACGACTTCCTTCCCTTCGTGGTGGGGAAGGAGTCCAGTCAACGCGTGGGGGTGGACCCCGGGTTGCATACAGCTCCCTGGCTAATGGGATCTTCGAGCCACTTACACCACTCTGGGCTTGAAAATAATTGTCCCCCCTTCGTGGTGTGGAATCAGTCAGTTTGAAATGCAAGGTGACGTGACTGAAAACTGACTGAGGAGGGCAACTGTAAGGAGGGGCACCTGCATCCAACCAGCAAGCCGCTGGAGGAGTTTGAAAGGTGTCTTGGAGTACGAAGTCAGAGACTGTACCACTAGGGGCAGCTCGGCTCCTAGCGTGTGTCCCTGGGTTTCTCAGGGGCACATTTCTATGCGTTGCACTAAAAAGGCGGCCCTCTTCTATGTCAGATGTTGTGCTGTGTGTTTCAGCTGCACTTACCTGATCTGACTCTACTTTTAGCTGGGCAGCTTGAAGCTGCCTGCGCAGGGTTTCGTTTTCCTCCTGCATCCGGCATTATCTTCCTGTGCCTGGACTTTCTCAGCTTGAGTGCACCTAAAGTCTTGGTGCAGGCTGAAATTTTCCCTCTGCACCGCTTGGTAGCTGCTCTGCAGCTGGGCGAGCTGGGCCTGGTGCTCGGTGGTTTGCAGTTGGGTTTTGCGGTGATGAAGAAGGAACATTTGGCCCACTAGGTCCAGGATTGTGCGCACTGGCTTCCCAACCGGGTTGTTGACATAATCAACTAGTTCCTGCAATGCTTCATCACAACGACTAATATTGTAGCCGTTAAGGTTATTTCTCTCCTCTATGGAGAGACGGAGGACAGCAGCAACTACATTTTGCAGTGCTGGGTCGACTAACCTCTGTGGAGCTTCAGCTCCAGTCACGCAGGGCGATTGGTGACTCATTTTACTGGGGCCGTAAAAATTCTTGTGATAGTAGCTCTGACAGCTTGTTGTTTTACAGTTGATATAATGCTAACACGAAAGCACAGTTGAGAGGCTTCGACCTGTGGCTTACGGTCTACTGTTATGTAATGTGCAAATTTCATTGTGTTCTCTCTTTGGTGGACATCAATGAAGTGACTTGGCACCTCTCTGTAACATTTAGATGAAAGCGTTAGGAGTTAATTAACAACAACAGCAGATTTTAAGCAGACTATAGTAAATTTACCAACCCCTAATTCAGTCTTAAGAGCATTTTCACACCACACTGGCTTATGTTTGGCAGGTTTTGAGAAGTAAATTGTCAAACAGAACCAAACTTTGAAGTAAGGATTCAAGTTATTACTTTGGATTCTTATGCATACACACTGTGACAGAACTGGCACGTAGGATGCCTCACACGGGGCACCAATTATTATGTAGGGCTTTACCGGTTGTTTAGATCAGTGTTACTATCAGAAATAATGAATAATTATTTCTGTAGTTATTAATTAATATTTAAATTAATTAATTGGATCTAACTCATTAAAACCTCATATGGGACTCCAGTAAATGTAGTGTGCTATGTTTAGGAGCAAGTTTGATTATTAGCAATAATTAATAATTATCAAAGATAATTATTAATTATTAAAATCAATAGAACATTGATGAGAATCAATGTTAGCTTTTTTTTAATCCTTTAAATCAACAATTATCAAAGATAATCGTTAATTGTTAACATCAATGAAACATTAATTAAAATTAATACTAGCTTATTGATCATTCAAATTCAATCAAAGATAATTATCAATCATCAAAAATCAATAGACTATTAATAAGGATTAACATTGATGGGGCACCACCCTGGAATCAGGGACTAATAACCGAATATTAAAACAGTCTCAATATTAGATTGTTTTCTTAGGAAAATCGGCATCCGAAGAATATCGATTTTCGGGGAAAAAACAATGAATGAAGGTTTGAATCCGAGCACTGACATCCCGTTAGCATGACACAGGTGTATGCAAAACAAACCAAAACCCTTCTCTTTGTAATATAAACAAAAGTTTATTTATGCAGTAATGTCAATTAATAATTAATACAATGCAGTCAATAAACTTCCGACTTACCTTATATGAGGTTTTAATGAGTTAGATTCAACTAATTAATTTAAATATTAATTAATAACTAAAGAAATAATTCTTAATTATTTCTGATAATAACACTGATCTAAACAACCAGTAAAGCCCTACAGAAGGAAAGTTATTTATTTTCTTAAACGTAAGAAATATTGTGTTTCTTCAAGAAACGCATCTTTCCCCGCAGGAAGCTGAAAAATTTGGCAAGATAGGGGGTGGACATGTTTTTTTTAGTGCTTACTCAAGTAAGAGCAGGGGAGTCATTACATTGATAAGCAAACATCTACAATTCAAATGTCTCAAACAGAGTAAAGATAAATTAGGGAGAATCATTATTGTTTTGGCAGAAATTCAGGGGCAATGGTTGATTCTGGCTAATATTTACGCACCTAACGCTGATGATCAGGGTTTCTTTTATAGATCTTGAAGGGTGTAATGGACTCGACATGGAGGTGAAGGTAGAATCCATATGCAAGAATTTTATTACAATCAGCAGACAAATCCAAGACACAAGGCATAGACGTAATCATTGAAGCAGGCAAAGTAGTCATTACAAAGGTAATCAGTCCAACCAGGCAAACAGAGCAAAACAGTAATCCAAAATCGGTAATCTAGTAAAGCAGGAACAATGGTCATAACAAGTAGGCAATAATCAGGCAATGAAAATAACGCTTGGTAAGGCAGTGAAACTGGCAATACTTCGCAAAGTCATAATGGAAGAGCATGGCTATTTATATGGTTCAAACAGGAAGGAACCATAGAAGAAATAGTACAGTGTCAGTATTCGGGAGAGGGCTCCCTCTTGTGGTCGGCTGAAGGGATACCAGCCTCATTCGTTACAAAGGTATGTTGCAAACCGTTGGCACCCCTCATGATATTATATTGGGAGGATACTTTAATCTATATTTTAATGAAGCAAAAGTGTGCAAGCCCCCTAGAGCAACATTGATGCTTCACAGGATGTGTAAAAATCTTGGTCTTACAGATATTGGAGACTTCTAAACCCATCTCGGGGGACTATAACATTTTTTCATCAGTCCATAAGATTTACTCTAGAATAGATTTTTTTACCTCATTTCATCTGTTGATTACTCAATTGGAAACATCTTAGTCTCAGATCATGCCCCGGTGAGTTTAGAGGTGTTGCCACATATGGAGAAAAATAAATTATATAGTTTGCGCTTTAATGTATCCCTTTTGCAAAATCCTGATTTTCAACAAATGTTAAAAGCTGAAATCAATGTTTATATGGAGACCAACTGGTCCTCAGTATCCTATGTGGGTGTGGCTTGGGAGGCACTTAAGGCAGTTCTTAGGGGTTGGATCATACAGTATGCCTCATTCATCAAAAATCCAAAGCACGAGGACTCATGAAATTGGAAGGGAATATTACAAGTGCCGGGGCAGAGCTGAAGCACCGAATGTCGTCTGATGGCCTTAGAGAATTGACCCAATTGAAATACAGATGTAATACTATTTTGTCACGGAAGGTGGAGTTTTAGCTATTGAGGGCAAGACTGTCATACTTTGAGTCGTGGGACAAAGCAGGGAAGCTAAAACAGAGAGTGTCTTTTTCTACCATTCCCTCAGTGAAATCTGCTGGTGGTGAAATTTTTTACCTCTGCCATTGATATTAATAATGCTTTTAAAGAATTCTACCTTGATATTTATAGTTCCACATCTTCATCTACTGATGAGAATATTAGAAATATTGTGGAACAATTAGAATTCCCTAAACTGACGACTGAGCAAAAATTTTTTCTTGATTCTGAGATAACCTTAGGAGCTTGGTGAGGTAATTAAGGCCTTGCCTACAGGCAAGGCTCTGGGGCCAGATGGCTTTGTGGCTGAGTTTTTTAGATCTTATGCTACAGAACTGGCTCCACTTTTGTTAGAAATTTATACAGAATCATTAAAGAATGGAAAGCTTCCACCAACCATGACACAAGCACGGATCAGTATGATTCTTAAAAAGGACAAAGATCCAAGCAAGTGTAAGAGTTACCGTCCAATTTCCCTGATCCAGCTAGACATTAAAGTATTGTCAAAAATGTTGGCTAACTGATTAAGTAAAGTTATGACATCTCTTATACATATAGATCAGGTGGGGTTTATTCAGGGCTGCAGCTCTTCTGACAACATTAGCCATCTCATCAATATTATGTGGTCCGTGGCGAATGAGCAGACTCCGGTTGCTGCCAACTCACTTGACCCTGAAAAGGCATTTGATATGGTAGAATGGGATTATCTTTTTAAGATTTTGGAAATATACAGGTTCGGGAATACTATTATTGGATGGATTAATTTACTTTTTAGACACTCGGTAGTGGCGGTACAAACAAATGGATTAATTTCAGATTATTTTACTCTGGATAGGGCCACCCGGCAGGGTTGCCCCCTTTCCCCATTATTGTTCTGTCTTGCCCTGGAACCATTAGCAGCCACGATAAGAAGGGAAAATGATTTTCCAGGGGTGGTGGCGGGAGATGTGGCGCATAAGCTTTTGCTTTACGCAGATGATATTGTTTTTTATTCATCTCCGACCCCACTAGATCTATGCCTTGCCTCAACAGAATTCTGAATTCCTTTTCTAAGTTCTCAGGATACAAAGTTAATTGGTCTAAATCTGAAGCTTTGGCTCTGACAGCGTACTGCCCAGTAACGGCTTTCCAGCCGGGTGCCTTCCAGTGGCCCAAACAGGGTATTAAGCAAATTTGTCTGATTTAATTAGAGTTAATTTTGATCTTTAATAAAAAAGGTTTTCGAGCGATGTGGGCAGGTGGGCTTCATTACATTTATCTATGATTGGGAAGGTTAATGTTATTAAAATGAACTGTATTCCAAAATGTAACTACCTGCTACATTCTCTCCCTGTAGATGTCCCCCTCTCTTATTTCAAGCAATTTGATAGCATAGTGAAGTCCTTCATTTGGAATGGTAAGCGTCCCAGATTACATTTCAATAAGTTACATAGGCCGATTGACAAAGGTGGGCTAGGCCTACCCAAGATTTTGTTTTATTATTATGCATTCGGTGTCAGACATTTGGCTCATTGGTCACTTCCACCTGAGAGAGCCCCTCCCTGGTTTGGTATTGAACAGGAAGTTCTTGCCGCTATTTTGCCATTGCAAAGCCTTTCTATCAAACTGTTTGGAGAAGTTACACCCCGTTATTTCGCATTTGCACTCTGTATGGTCAAAAGTGTCCAGAGTGTTTAACTCTGACGTTTATTTAAATGCTGCCTCGAGCATATGGCAGAACCCAAAATTATGTATTAATAAGTCCTCTTTCTGCTGGTCAGAGTGGATTGTGGGGGAGGTTAATACACTCGGTGACCTATATGAGAGTGGAGTGTTGAGATCCTTTGAAAATTTGGTTCAACATTTTGGGATCCCCATATCTTAGTTTTATAGGTATTTACATATGCGCCACCTACTCTGTACTATTTTTGGGAGTAGCATACACCCCCCTAAAGCGGCAGATACTCTAGGAGTGGTGATTACTGCTTTTGGAAAAGGTCATGAGGCATCAGTGTATTACTCCCTGCTAATTCAGAGTCTGGGGGACGGAGTTTTAACTTCTATCAAGAGATTACGGGAGAAAGTTTTCAACTTGGCATTGGAGGAGGGAGTGTGGGCTAGGATTCTTAAAAACATCAAGTCTGCATCTAGTGATGCAAGGGTGCGTCTTATGCAATTCAAGATTTTACATAGATATTATTGGACCCCCTCTAGATTGCATAGGCTTGGTCTTAAAGACACACCTACCTGCTGGTGATGCCAGTCCGAGGATGGAGACACAGCCCATGTTTTTTGGTGGTGTATTTAGATCCAGAAATTCGGGTTGAAGGTTCAGAATTTTGTGTGTGACATGGTGGGCACTCGGGTTTCGTTCTGCCCCAGACTTTGTGTTTTGGGCGATGGGGCGGTCATTGATGTGGGGAATAGTCACATAGAGAATTGGGTTCTGACCTGTGTGATGATCACCAGGCAGATTATTTTGAGGGGTTGGAGGTCAGCTGGTGCGCCCCCATTTCCGGAGTGGTGCACGGAGATGGGGAGGGTGATGGCTTATGATGAGGTGTCATTGGGAAGATGGGGTAACTTAGATGTGTTTGTTGGGAAATGGGGCAATTATTTGAAGTTTTTGGAGGGCTCTTGGGGTGGGGCGTGGTGAGAGTAGTGTAGTTTTGTTTGAGTATAATATTATATATATATATATATATATATATATATATATATATTTTTTTTTTTTTGTGTTTGTTTGCTTTTTTTTCTGTATATCTACACATATGTGGATGTTGTTTGGGGGCGGGGTTGGGGATTTAGAGGGGTGGTTGTGGGGTTTAAATGTTGTTTGTATATATATATATATGTTTTTGCTTTTCTTTGTTATTGTAAGATTTAATAAAAAATGTTAATTAAAAAAATAAAATAAAAGTGATGATATCGCTTTTCCTCGTCAGTGCTTTCTATTTTGTTGGGGCTGTCCAGCTGTTTGAGAAATTTGACTTTCTCCATAGTGCTTTAAATTAGAAAATTCTCAGTAGAATTCAAATGGGTTGCATAGGTTTTATGGTCTGCGCCACGATGTTGAGGGAAGTGATCCGCTCTGTGCTATCCACAAAATGTGGTGTGCAAATTCACATTTTAGATGAAAGGCATATTTATTGCATAAAAATCGGCAAACATGAGATGAATCTCATTAAATTTGCTTCGGTGACCCGGTATTTCGCTCTGGTGGCCGCCAAAAAAATTTTAATGCAGGAAAATACTGAAGGTGAGCCTTATAGTCAGAAGAGATCTGTTTTATAGCTTGAGGCGTTTAGTATCAAAATCTACAAACTACCAGGAGATTAGTAATTACAACAAAAGCATGAACCAGCTCATTTCCCCCTCATTAAACAATTTAGCCTCTCTTATTATTACACTGACAGACAGCGTAATAAAAACTGTTAGTCAAGCACTTACTGTGTCTGCTCAGAGGGATCACTCTAATATTTTGATCTATCATTGTAAAGAAATCAACCCCACTGCAGAAGTTCTCGTCAAACGAGGCAGGAGTGAGTATGAATGGAGCTCTTAGGCAATCTAAGAGTAAATGCTGCAATTACACCAAAGTGGGTAAATGTAGGCTTTCAGCTGGCTGTCACCTCCTACGCAGTTATCCAGGAATGGATAGCGGCAGGTGAAGGGCTTTTACGCATCACCCCCTGGCACGGCAGTTGAAGAGTAGGGATTTCACTAACTGTGCATCAAAATTGGCTTGTATGCGGGATTGCCCATGAATGTTCTGTGACGACATACAGATGATGCATTAATTGACCACATTTTGTATACCTCCGGTTGAGAAAACATCACTTTTTTCTAATAATTGTATTTCCCTTTTCACTCACTCATACAATACCTGCGATGGTATAACTACTCAAATTCAAATGGTTTCAAATTCAAATTCAAATGTTTGCTACGCGCCCACTAGAAGCCTGCGGTCGGCAAAGGAATGTCGCCTTGTTGTACTAACTCAAAGAGGCACCAAAACACTTTCCCGGACTTTCGGCTTCATCATACCACATTGGTAGAATGACCTTCACAACTCCAACCATGAAGCTGACTCACTTTCTGTCTTCAAAAAACAGCTAAAAACACATCTTTTCCATGAGCACTTAACCAGTCACAAAAAAAAACAAAAAACAAAAAACAAATCTGCACTTTAATCTGTTTTGAATGCTATTCTGATGCTAGTGAAACTTTGTAATATGGCACTTTTCATACCACTGTCTCCTTAAGATGATTTGCTTATGTGTTCCTCTTTTGTAAGTCGCGTTGGATAAAAGCGTCTGCCAAATGAATAAATGTAAAAATGTCGATTAACACTTTGGCAGCTGCACACTTCTTTTCACTTTTTGCTTTCCAGGTGTCACGAACATCTGTGGAGGCCCACACTAAGTCCCAATTGCCATGGGAACTGTTGAAACAGTTGAGGGAAATTACCCATATTTAGCTTACCACCCAGAGCCATAACAAAATGATTTTACTGCTTTCCAGCCTTGTATTTAGAATTTCAAGTATAAAATAAAATACATTGTACCAGGGGTGTAGTCAAGACCAGAACCCTCCAATACCCAGACCAATACCAGACCCCCTAAGACCCAGACCAAGACTAGACCCATCGAGACTCAGATCCAGACCAAGACTCTTCAAGACCCAGATCCAGACCAAGACCTATCCCCAAGACCAAGATCCAGACCAAGACCTGTCGGTCCATGAACCAGGCTTTTCCAAGTTTTCAAATGCAAATTTTACCTCTGCATGCTCTGACATTTTCCAGACAACTATATAGTAAAAAACTGTCCAGTTTTACAAGATGCCTTTGTAACCCAAATGCCTAGCTATATAAATAATACAACTAAAGTGAAGTGAATTGAATTGGTTAGTGGGCAGCCTGTATGGCATTGGTACACCAATTCCTTTTGTTCCCTCACCACCTCGCCACTACCTGGCCAAAAAAAAAAAAAAAGAAAATTTGCCGTTTGGATTTAAATAAGCATAGACTTAAGAGCCTATGGCTGGATCATTATTGCAGTGATTAATATGTTTCAGCTGGCAACAATTATTTTAACCCTAACTGATGCAGTGTGTAGCTTCTCATTTCTTAAACAACCATGTCGGAAGACGGATCCCATGGTCGTGGAAAAGATGTTACTGTGTTTAAAGGGGCACATTATTGGCTTGCATCAAGCAAAGAAAACAACTATGGAGATTGCTGAAATGGTTGGAATTGGGTTAAGAACTGACCAACGCATTAATAAAACCTGGAAGGTTAGTGGTGAACCGTCAGCTTCATGGAAGAAATGTGGTCGGAAAAAAACCTTGAATGATCGTGATCGGAGATCACTAAAATGCTTGGTGAAGTCACATCGTGAAAAATTGACAGTAGAACTCTCGGCTATAATTAATAGTGAAAGTAAGAGCATTTCCACACACACAATGCGGCAAGAACTTACAGGATTGGGACTAAACATTTGTGTGGCCACAAGAAAGCCAATTGTTAGTGAGGCTAATCTGAAAAAAACAACTTCAATTTGCTAGGGAGCATAAATATTGGACTGTGCGCAATGGAAAAAGGTCACATGGTCTGATGAGTCCAGATTTACTCTATTCCACACTGATGGGTGCATCAGCGTAAGAAGGGAAGCGCATGAAATGATGCAACTGTCATGCATAGTGCCCACTGTACAAACCTCTGGAGGCAGTGTTATGATCTGGGGTTGCTTCAATTGGTCAGGTGTAGTCTCATCAATGTTATGCGGTAGTAAAATGAAGTCAGCTGACTACCTGAATATACTGAATGGCCAGGATATACCATCAATGGATTTTTTCTTCCCTGACAGCACGAGCATATTCCAGTACAGCAATGCCAAGATTCATTGTGCTCCAATTGTGAAAGAGTGGTTCAGGGAGCATGAAGAATCATTTTTACACATGAATTGGCCACCACAGAGTCCTGACCTTAACCCAACTGAAAGTCTTTGGGATGTGCTGGAGAAGACTCTACGGAGTGGATCGACTCTCCCTTCATCAATACAAGATCATGGCCAAAAATGAATGCAACTCTGGATGGAAATAAATGTTGTGATGTTAAAGAAGGTTGTCGAAACAATGCCACGATGAATGCGTGCTGTAATCAATGCTAAAGGCGTTCCAACTAAATATTAGAGTATGCGACTTTTCTTTTGGCCAGGCAGTGTATAAAAAAGTGTCATATATGGCTCTTTTTTGCATGCATCATTTAAAGAAATAATAGAATTTCAGTTTATCCAATAGGATCTTAATGTATTCTTAGTGGATACTTACAGTTGAAGTCAGAAGTTTACATACACCTTAGCCAAATACATTAAAACTCAGTTTTTCACAATTCCTGACATTTAATCATAGAAAACATTCCCTGTCTTAGGTCAGTTAGGATCACTACTTTATTTTAAGAATGTGAAATGTCAGAATAATAGTAGAAAGAATTATTTATTTCAGCTTTTCTTTCATCACATTCCCAGTTGGTCAGAAGTTTACATACAATTTGTTAGTATTTGGAAGCATTGTCTTTAAATTTTTTAACTTGGGTCAAGCATTTTGGGTTGCCTTCCACAAGCTTCTCACAATATGTTGCTGGAATTTTGGCCCATTCCTCCAGACAAAACTGATGAAACTGAGTCAGGTTTGTAAGCCTCCTTGCTCGCACACGCTTTTTCAGTTCTGCCGGATTAAGGTCAGGGCTTTGTGATGGCCACTCCAATACCTTGACTTTGTTGTCCTTAAGCCATTTTGCCACAACTCTGGAGGTATGCTTGTGGTCATTGTCCATTTGGAAGACCCATTAACGACCAAGCTTTAACTTCATGGCTGATGTCTTGAGTTGTTGCTTCAATATATACACATAATTTTCCTTCCTCATGATGCCATTTATTTTGTGAAGTGCACCAGTCCCTCCTGCAGCAAAGCACCCCCACAACATGATGCTGCCACCCCCATGCTTATGTTTTTCCTCCAAACATAACTATGGTCATTATTGCCAAAAATTTCAATTTTCATTTCATCAGACCAGAGGAAATTTCACCAAAAAGTAAGATCTTTGTCCCCATGTGCCCTTGTCAACTCTAGTCTGGCTTTTTTATGGTGGTTTTGGAGCACTGACTTCTTCCTTGCTGAGCAGCCTTTCAGGTTATGTTGATATAGGACTCGTTTTATTTTGTGTATAGATACTTGTCTACCTGTTTCCTCCAGCATCTTCACATGGTCCTTTGCTGTTGTTCTGAGACTGATTTGCACTTTTCACACCAAACTACATTCATCTCTAGGAGACAGAATGCGTCTCCTTCCTGAGCGGTATGATGGCCGCATGGACCCATGGTGTTTATACTTGCGTACTATTGTTTGCACAGATGAACATGGTACCTTCAGGTGTTTGAAAATTGCTCCCAAGGATGAACCATACTTGTGGAGGTCCACATTTTTTTTTCTGAGGTCTTGGCTTGTCTTTCTTTTGATTTTCCCATGATGTCAAGCAAAGAGGCACTGAGTTTGAAGGTAGGCCTTAAAATACATCCACAAGTACACCTCCAGTTCAGTATACCTCCTATCAGAAGCTAATTGTCTAAAGGCATGACATCATTTTCTGGAATTTTCCAATCTGCTTAAAGGCGCAGTTAACTTAGTGTATGTAAACGTCTGACCCACTGAAATTGTGATATAGTCAATTAAAAGTGAAACAATCTGTCTGTAAACAGCTGTTGGAAAAATTTCTCATATCATGCACAAAGTAGATGTCCTAAACGACTTGCCAAAACTATAGTTTGCTAATATAAAATCTGTGGAGTGTTTAAAAAATGAGTTTTAATGACTTCAACTGTATGTGATTCCTTTAGGATTGGTTCAAAATTATGAAAAATTCCTTCAAAATTTTTTGCAACATAAATGAACTCAAACACAGATGGCTGCTTCACATGTTAACATTAAATGCCAAATTCATCTTTGCTAATCAAAGTTAAACAGAGAGATGGAAACTTAATTGAAAGCTATTGTTGGAAAACTTAAACTACTAAAACAACTATGCATAAACAGAATGTTTTTCACTGACAGTAACACTGACCATCTCTGATCGAAATAAAGACAAATGCTGATGTAAAAGAATAGCAATAATTGAAAAGAACAGTTTGAAAGAATTGATTCACAGAAATGAGTCGGACTTCCCAAAAGCATGGGTAACTGAGAATTGTGTTTCATATGTATTTTTAATACAACCAAATAACAATGTTTATTTTTGAAAATCACAGACATGTCTGTTGAGCGCATGAATGCAACGGAGGTGTTTAATTCACCGCCGCAGAAGAAATCTGCTCAGCTCGCTCACAGATTTGAGTTCTGCTGCTGCACTCTCGCGAATTATCTCACTATAAACAACCAGGTAGAAATTATGTAATAAGACATTTATTGTGCAGTGTAGACAGCTTCTTTGATTATAATGGTAGTTTTTGCAAGAGTTCAGAACTCAGTGAGTTTACGCTGAACTGAAGTGATTGACAGCTTCAGTGATTATAAATTGAGTGTTCTTTGCTCGCTTTCTGTATATAATATAATCACAGTTTGAATAATAGTTGTTTTTCATGCTTCTAAGAGTAACAATGTGAAGTTGACCGTTTCGTCAATGTCTTGATTTACTGATTTATATAACAGCAATGATCTAATTCAGTAACACAGTTCTTAGCTTGTTTGGGATATGTAGCTACATAAATAATATGGCATGCAGTTCATTTATATGAAACAATATTATTAATAGTGAAGACAGGCTGGTTTGAGTATTTCTGTAACTGCTGATCTCCTGGGATATTCACACACAACAGTCTCTAGAATTTACTACGAATGGTGACAAAAACAAATAACATCCAGTGAGGGGCAGTTCTCTGGACAGAAATGCCTTGTTGATGAGAGAGGACAACCAAGAATGGCCAGACTGGTTTGAAATGACAAAGTCTACAGTAACTTAGATAACCACTCTGTACAATTGTTGTGAGAAGAATAACATCTCAGAATGCTTCTAATATTAGAAAATGTACTTGTGAACTACAGTGAGTGACCAGCGATTTCACAATTCTCTCATTCTTTTAGAGATTAATTAACCTGTTTTGTGTCTTTCAGAAACTTCCTTTGACACAGAGAGAGAGAGAGAATGAGGAGACAAATAGAGACAATTCTTAGTTAATTCACACCAATTGTCTCTCATTCTGGCCTTTTTTACCTTCCACTCATCCATAAATTACCCATACTAGAGCAGCCTCATTAGCAACCAAATTAGCCTTGAAAAAATTACATTTGGTACAATTGGATATTCTATTCACCTTGAATTGCAGATCCACTTTACCAACTGGGTAACCATTTTACACTAATTATCTTAGCCATCAGGATGCAATTGTAGCATTTGGCTAATTGAATAATGAGCAGTATGAATTCTACAGCTTGATAAAATGGGTGTAATGGGGAAGCCATTTGAGAGTGACAATAGCAGTGGAGAAGGAGATGGGGGAGTGGGAATTTTTGCACGTCTGAGGGGAATAGACATGCTTGTCCATATCAAACCTACAACCCTGTCTACTGTGTGTGTTATACTGCACTGTGCGTGACTTATTTGAGCAGGTAGCGATGCATGCCTTGCTCCCTTCTGTTTAAAAATTAGTTCAAATTGGTTTTAAAAGTTCCATTCAGTTGGATTTATTTATTTTTCATCTGGGTGGGGGAGGTATAGTTTACATTAAATAAAAATGAAGCGAGACTGATTTCATTTTGACATCTTTTCATTTTCCGCACTTTCTTTCCTGTCCCAATCTTCAAGTGCACATAGAGCTTAACTGAGTGTAACAGATTGATATGTGGATGTTCACAGGTTCAGCATTTTCATTCCTTGCCATTTCAGGCCAATCTCTAAACCAGATGTGACCCTCTAGTAATAATGCTTTTGCTGTCTCTCACAATGTTAGACCCAACTGGAAAGGCCAAAAGGCCACTATACACGTGTTACAGAAAATTTCTCACTGGCTTTTCATTACATTGTTATTTAATTACAAATACATAATTTAATTATGAACAGGAATTATTCATAGCACTAGATCATTTCAAATAAAGATTAACAGTGCACAACCTAATTAATGTGCATGAGCTTCATCATTTTATTCATTTTTGGAACCCAATTGAATATTGTATAATACAAAATTATTACTGAGAGACCCAGTCAAGTTTATCATTATGTTATAATACTAAATTATCATTTTTATTTTGAGGATTAGATTTTTTAAGTAATATTTTTTTCCGTCCTATTTACTTAAACTGGAGCTTCTATGTTCCAGGTTCAATACAAGTTAAGCTTAATCGATAGCATTTGTGGCATAATGTTTATTACCACAAAAGTTAATTTTAACTTGTCCCTCCTGTTCTTAAAAAAAAAAAATGAAATCGAGGTTACAGTGAGGCACTTACAGTGTTAAAACTTGTGTATTATTTGATCTGTAAAGTTGTTTAAATCGTCATTTTCACTGTTGTTTTAGGTTTTGTTGACATTACATCGTCATGGTAACAAAGTTGTAAAATTGGCAATAACTTTACTCAGAAAAGGTTAGTAAATAATTTTATCACACTAAAATCATGGTTACACGCATATTGTTTATGTCTTGTGGCTATACTTTTTTAAAATTTAGTGTTTAAGTGGCCCCATTCACTTCCATTTTAAATGCCTCGCTGGAACCTCGATTTTTTTTTTTTTTTTTTTTTTTTTTTTAAAGAAAAGGAGGAATGAGTCAAAATAATTTTTTGTGGTAATCAACATTATGCCACAAATGCTGTTGATTGAGCTTAACTTGTATTGAACCCGGAACAATCCTTTAACTCTGTAAACTGCACACTGATTTTTCAGTGTTCTGCATTTGGTGAAACGCTGTCATCTCCCTCTTTTCTGTTATATTGTGCCACCTTTGTAAATTTGTATAATAAATTGGAGTGGTTACTAATGTTTGGAATTGTACAATGCATCTTTTACAATGGATGTAAACTGCTCTAAAAGCACTGAAAACACAAGCCAATAAGCCCGCACGTGCAGAGAACAGCGTGTTACCTATTTATTAATCACAGCCTTTTGCAGTTTTACAATCAGTTATGACCATATCGGCATATTTATGTTATTTTGATTAATTGTGCAGCCCTGAAGGATCGTGAAATAAGTCTGTTGATGCGTTCTTTATGAAGCTTAATGGCCAAATAAAAACCGCATTAAAATTAATCGCGATATGCACAATATTGCTTAATTTTATATCATCAGCAAAATCATCAAGATTATATCATGAATATTCAATATATCACCCAGCCCTATGTGCTGGTCAAAAGTGTCCAGTGTCAAGTATAATGATATATAATAAGCATATAATACTATAAGTATATAATAATTGGGAGAAACGGTGCAATTTGTTGTCACACCAACTTTGTGTTCTTAATTATTGTCATGCAGTTATACAAAAAAGAAATTTGATTACAAGTGAAAAGAGATGCTACAACCATGTGCAAACAGTGATGTGTTTTGCCTGTCCACTTGTGATCGGATTCATAGGCGGCAATTTATGTTTTTTCCGGGGGTGCCCTAACCCTCCGAGCAAAACTGTGAAGAGAAACACACAGACATTTTGTTTCTTTTTGTTTATTGTAAACACAATAGGAATGTAAATGCGTAAACATTAAGGATTTACTGCTACTAATGGAAGAGATGTTGGTGTCAACTGAAGTTTTCGTTTTAATTACAAACCTGTCCCTTTTAACAAAATGCAAAGATGAATTCTAATGAGGCATTGCGAGTATTATGACCCGCCAGAACCGCAATCCCGAAGTGAGATCCACCAATCAGTTCCAAATTACCGCTTTTTTCTATTAAAATCAAATGTTTTAATTTTGTTAGTTAATATTAAAGCTTTCTTGTTTGGGTCAAGGCTGAGAAATATTTATTAAATATTTTTTTTAAATGCCAATGGAGAAAATTAATGGAGAATATCTCGTGCTTTTCCGTGGGTGCTCGGCCATTCCCGTATGTGCTTGCAGGGTTGGGAGGGTTACTTTTGAAATGTATTCCACTACAGATTGCAGAATACATGCTGTAATATGTAATTTGTAACATATTCCGTTAGATTACTCAAGGTCAGTAATGTATTCTAAATACTTTGGATTACTTCTTCAGCACTGGTAGATTTTTTTCACTTGTTTTGACTATAAAAACTCTGCCAGTACAGTAAGACAAAATACACATGTTAAAAATACATTCTCTGAAAAACCTAAATATCTTATGCAGTGTTGTTTCTAAAACAAGATAAATCAAATTGATCTTGTTTTAAGGATTTTTAGATGTTTTTACAGGAAAACAATAAAAAAATTATCAAGAATACGATGTTTGCCCTAATATCAAAGGTCTTACTAGAAAAAAGAAATTATGATCCAACATGAATTTTCTTGATAAAAAAAATATGATCGTGCCTGGTAACATGTGCATGCAAAATGGCTAGAAATAGCATTTTAGCTTAGCGTAAAGCTGACAATTTACACAAGGTTTATTTCTATTTCTTCTGCTCCAAACTTCAAACTTACTTTGACTCTGTCTGCTCTTATGAATGTAACACATCATAAGAAAGTGTTTCACCGCTGTTCAAATGCTCTTTGGATCGCATCATTTATATGTATAAATGTTTTCCATCTGAAAGGACTAAATATTAAATTAAACAAATGACAATAAAATGCAAAGTAATCTCTTCAGTAATCAAAATACTTTTTGAATGTAACTGTATTCTAAATACCAATTATTTAAATTGTAAATGTAGTGGAATACAGTTACTTATATTTTGTATTTTAAATATGTATTCCCATTACATGTATTACGTTACTCCCCAACCCTGGGTGCCTGAGCCTCCGAGCACCTACAGGATCGGCGCTTGTGATCGAATTGCCCATAATGCATCTTAATACCAGGTGTAAATAGGGCCATAATGGCAACAGAATGTCCTACGGTGATGTTATAAACAAAGCAAAAGACTGGTTCTTATTGACTGATCACATTGTGAATTTCCCCTCCATTATTATTAGATTTATACACTGAGATCTGGTGGGCCCAGTCTCAGATCTCACCATTAGGACTTTTTACTCAATGAAGGTCCACCCACGACCTAGCCAATTTCCTCTGATAGATTCCTCTGCACTGGCTTTCCCCTGGAGCCTGCCCACGGACAATCGAAGCCAGCCACTGCTTTATTCATGTCCTTTCTCAATTAGTGGCCCTGCTCTTTGCGCCTGGTTACACACATTTGCACGCCCACTCGGTAAAAACACACCCTGACAGGAAGTGATTTGTTTTGTTTTATTGCCTGTTGGAATCCCCAACGCCCCCCTTTCTGGTCTTTACCGCCTTGTCCCCTCCCTGTGGAGAGTGTTTGATCCAGGCAGGTGGACCAGCGGGGATGGACACAGGCAGTCATAGGGGAATCCTCTGCTCTGGCTCAGGCTCTGTCACCAGGGAGGAGGGATTGCAGCCAAGGGAGATTAATGAGCTGTCAGACTGTAGAACGGGGGAGGATTCGGGAATTGGCTGAAGTTACCTTTTTGTGCCGATCTGGGGTCAGTTGAACAGTTTAGCTTACAGTGATTGAGAATCGGAGTAAAGGAGTAATCTCTAAGGTCTGTGTAAAGAACTGGGTCTTCTGATAAGCAACACCCTGTCAAGATGGAGATCGTGGCCACCAACATCTCTCTTCTCCTTGTTCACTGAGGTAGAATATACTTTCCTGTCATTGTCTTACGCCACCAACATGATGTCTTACTAGTATGATTAAAAGATTAGATACAACAGTTCAAATGTAAAAACAAACATACTCAATCACCTTTTTTAGCAGCTACATTTGACAATTTCTTGTCATTGCCACAGGTGGCACCCAGCATAGTTGCATCTCAAGCAGTTTGTGTAACATAATAATGAACACACAGTCCGGCCATGAAAGACCTAATGATGACAATTGATGATGATGATGTTGAAGTGGTATTTATCAACAAGCAATGATGTCAACACATTGACAGGGCCAGTAGTGCCGGCGGTGGATCTCAATAAATTTTCAAGTAACATTACACTCGCACTGGTCATGCATGGCAAATATTTCCCTGCGCTTAGGTGTAGACAGCATTCTCCTGGTGGAGATGTTGTGCTGTGGATATTTCTGGTCGGCCCTGGTAAGCTGCAGTCTCCTCCCTCTGCCTGTGGCAGAATTTTTTGAGGAGCATGGCCTACTGAAAGACGAGGCTGGTGAATAATTGATCCCTGTAATTAAACACTCCGACAAGGGATGGCAGAGCTGATTGACGGCCAGATATTAAGCCCAAGCCTCGTAAGGTTGCAAGTTTAGTCTGGGGTTATCAGTGGCCATGAGCAAAGTCTCTCTCTGTCTCTCTCACTCTCCCTCTCCCTGACTTCTCATTACTCTCATGAATAGACAATTAGGCCATGGTGGTTGGGGCGCGGCATGAAAGAGAGTCTGTGACATCATTAGCCAAATGTATCATGGCTGTACCAGGTGGTTAAGCTGGCACAGAGCGGACAGCCACTTAGTGGGAGCTCAGCAGAGTCCCTCAAGCATTCTACGTCACCATGGCAACACACCCGTTGAACCCCCTGGGGCAATGTAGCCGTTGGTCACTGTTATACTTCCTATTAAAACATCTTTTAATAAACTGTATGTTCTGATCAGCTACTTCTACAGGCAATGCAACCCTTACAGCAGCACTTGAACTTTGAATTGCATGTCATTTGCAATTCTTTTCCCTTACATTCTAGGTTCAGGAAAAAAAAAACAACAGAAATTTCTGTAGCTTTGAGATACATATCACTTCGTATTAGTCATGGTGCAGTGTGTCACTCTGTAGCTCTGTACGTGAAGCAAAACACCCACTTTGATGGTAAATAACTCCAACACTGATGTGAAGGATAATTACACTAATGATGCAAGTAACTCCCCATGGGAATAAAAAAACACACAAAAAAAAAACTCAAGCTGAAGAATGGTTTCTAGAAACCCACTTCTGAAACCTTGCTTTAATAACTGATATTTAAGTATGCGGTCTCTATCAAACAATATTGCTGAAATATGGGGAAAAATAAATAAAGTGAAGCCTATCCAAGACACCGGAGCTAAGTTTTTACTGAGGGTTTTATTACAATATTTACATTTGTGCCTAGTGGGTGAGCGTGGGCTTGCTAATCAGATGTATGCCCTGTGGACAGCTGGATAGAGCGATGACTCATCACAGCAACATGGCCTTGATTGGGGTTTGCATGAGAGCTCAGAAACCGCAGGCATGCTATTATTTGAATTATGATTCTCCATAATTTATTGCACCAGATTTCCGTACAGAAGCCTGGCTGCCGATTGATGGGACGTTGAGAGACATGATCGCATTTAATGCAGGTGCTATTGTTGCAAGACAGAATCGGGGCACTGGAGTTAAAGGCAACACTAGATATTGTCTCGTGAAAATGAGGCTGTGAGGATGCATTTATGATTGTTATCCTCCCTCTCACTGACTCACAGTTTAGATGTCAAGCTTTACCCTAAGCAAAGCTTTGAAAGTGAGGCGTCAGCACCTGCTGTTGCTCTTTTCCATTGCTGATCTCAACTTGAACTTTAATGGTGCTGTAAGCCATTCTGGAACTTTCCCCAGAGTCAGTAGCTGAATTAGCCACACCCCCTCTTCCCAAATCCCACCCTACAAAGACACACATGCACAAAGAGGCGTGTGGAGATCGTTATGTCAGAGATGGTGCAGGAGAGCATCTTTATTCCACCGGACTGATTTCACTTGAATTTGGCGACAGTAGGTCGAAGATTCTTCAGTTGAGATTGATCGGTGCTTACCGAAATTTGAACCACTGCCCCCAGTGGCAAAAGCTGGAAGTGTTGTTAAACATATGAGCAGGTGTGAGCTCCAGTATCTGATGAAATGTCCAAAGATGTCCTGCCAAAAGTTAGTTGTTTTTAGTGGGATATTATGTAATACAATAAACAGAAATGCATATTTTACTAAACATATGTCCTAACCCAAACCCTTAACCTAAATGTCAGTGGAGAAAAAATGTAATCTTAGAGAGAAAATGCATCCTCCAAACTGCGCTCATCATTGATTATGTGAACGCTATTACTTCCTGGTTTCCATGGGACCAGAACCTGTGCCTCTGAGGCTGCTCGCACAACACGCAATCATTACTGCCAAATAAAAAGGAAAACACATTTGAACTGATACAAATGTCTAATGGGAGATGGGACCTTTCAGTAACTCTACAGAATGGGGTCCATTTCAGTGTACAGCAACATTCGATAGCAACATGTTTAGTTTCCATGTGATCATGCTGGTGTCATGGGTAAGAAAATAAAAATGCAATTTGATGTCAGCAAACCCAACAGTTACACTGACCTTGTACAGGTAATATGATGTTAGTTCATCTAAAGCGGTAGCAGCATAGCATTCTCTTCCTGTTGCCCATATATGGGCTTCCCTGTGAACACGCAAAATGATTGACAGGCAGAAAGCAGCATAGCTAAGAATCTGTGACCCGCATTTCTGCTGTTTACAGTGCCTAGGACTGTCACAAAGACATGAGTGATATTTCATGACACTTATTTCAGTGATGTCTGGCAGGTATTAGGATGATTTCTGCATGTCATTAATTTTTTTTTTTTTTAAATAAATACACATTTTAGATAGAGATACAAATATTTTACAGCTGCCTGAATTAAAACCCAAAACTGAGTAAACTTATACTCAAGTTATGACGGCAAGGCTGTCAAAGTAGGAGGCTCGCAGAGCATCTTGCTGCTCCTCAGTGTTTTTTAGCACCATTGATTCCACGCTGGGGAACCAGGTGTCGATAGGCACCACAGGTTGTGTCCAGGGCCGGAAGCGCCGTCACTTCACAAAAGGTCAGATGGCCTGTACTTTTTTTTTTGTCTTTCTCTGCCTCTCCTCATTTTCAATCACTGGTAGATTTCATTCAGCAGACACTTCTTCCCCTGAAGGGAGTGGAGGTGAGGAAAAGGCGAAAAAAAAAAGTTTTTGTGCTTTATGAGTCAGCTTCCTGACACAGAGCCTTTCTGCCCAACCGTGGCCTACACTAGCTAATTGAAAGCTCTTTCTGATTTAATTAAAGTGCTGTCTTTGGCTTGATACATCTGACTGACAGTTTCTTTAGACATAGTCCACTCCTTTGTATATGTACTCTGAAATGTATAGGACTATGTGTGTCGATGCTCCTCTGAGACACAGACTCTTACTGCTTTGAGGTATGATGTCACCGGCTCCTGCTAATTCCTAAATGGATGGATGCAATAGTTATGAGGGCCCATTTGGGTTTTATGTGTGACAGGAATTGTAATGTATGGCATTTCATTTCAAGAAGCAGGTGTCGTGGTTGGTTATGGTTGTCTATGAGAAGTATAGATGCCTTGAGGACAGAATTGTGAGTCAGTGCCGTAAGCAAGGCCTTTTTTTTTAATCTGCCAACTGAAATGGCATGAGCATATGTTCTTGTTTTTAGGCTCATTGCTTGTTTATATTTATAAAAGTAATAATAATGTAGTGCCTTGCTAAAACTATGGTCAGATACCATGCCAGTATTTAGGTAATCTGTTAAATAGTTTTCCATTTAATAAAAAAAGCGTTTTTAGAATTAAATATACTTGTAATATTTTTACCTTTATGTTGGGAAGAAGGACTGAAAATGCCTTTGTCTTGTTTCCCCCCCCCTTGGGTGTTAAAACATCTGGCTTATACACTAAAAATTTTTTGGCATGGATTTAGTTAAAATATACAGTACTGTGCAAACGTCTTAGGCACATAAGATGTTTCACAAAAACATTTGTCTTAAGATGGCTATTTATATCTGCTACTTTAGTGTCAATATGAAATATAAATTGTATACTCCCAAATAGAATAGAATAGAAGAACAGGGAGCCCTGCAACAGATGGCATGGCCCCCACAGAGCCCCCCACTGAACATGGGGTCAGTCTGGGATTACACAAAGAGACAAAAGCAATTGAGACAACCTAAATAAATAAAAGAACTGTGGCTAATTCTTCAAGAAGCTTGGAACATCCTATCTGCCAACAACCAAGAAAAACTGTGTCCAGTTGTAAGTAGGATAATTGGTGCTGTTTTTAAGGCAAAAGTGTTCACACCAAATATTGATTTAGCTCTTTTTCTGTTTACTGGACTTTGTATGATGTTAGTTGATTAATGAAAACTATTTATGTCATTATTTTTTTTTAAGAAATCCTCACTTTGAAAGTTTTTCACAAGTGCCTAAAACTTTTGCACAGTACTATATATGTAGCATTTTGCATTATGCTTTTTAAGTAAATTCAACGTATGATAATTTTATGTCAGCATAACTAGAAAACCTTTTTAGATATGCACAAATGTATCAGTTCATTCATTGTTATTTATTTAAAAAGACAGGTCACGCGAATAAGATTTAACAACAAATAGCATGTTGTTTCGAATTTACTTCAATATTATTGATTCCACATAATTTAACTAGATTTAAAAGAAATTTATTCTACAAAGAGCTGCAGATAAAGCTGCACTTCAACCACGCACATTCACATGCGCAAGGAAAAATTACATTGATTGAACAGGATCCAATTTCACCAAAGGGAATACCAATCACCCTAATGGTGTCTTTACACGAAACAACAAATTACAGTACAACAACATCAATAATACTAAAAAGAGCTAAAATCTCTATAAATTCTTAACAACAACTAATTAATTGCCCCAATAAGTTCCTTTTGACCAAACAAACATGCTTAAATTATTCAAGCGCAAGGGCTTATGGGTATTCCCCGCAACCTAAGTTTTGTACTTGATCGCTTGAGTTGGTAGTACTTAAAATCTTATTTTTATGGATTTTTAAGCCAAAGAAACTCACAATTATTCTTTTATATTATCTATCACTCCAAGTTCACCTTTTAATTAATATTTTGTGTTGTACACATTGATGCAAATTATGTAAAGCTAAACATTTTTATAAAAATTTATGTTTCTGAGTAGAAGCTATTTATTTTCATATGTTATGGTTGTTAAGCCTTCGATATATATATATATATATATATATATATATATATATATATATATATATATATATATATATATATATATATATGTACTGGAAGAAAAAAGTTAAATATACAATAAAAAACAATTGTACAGTAAAAAAGACAGTAGTTCAATCTACTTGACCTACTAAAATCTGCTTTGTATTTGAAATGTAATAACCACCATGCTAATGAACAGTGACCAATAAATGTACATTACACAGTTACATTGCAAAATATAATTTTCTTATTGACTATTTTTTCTTGTTTTCCAGTAAAAATATTGAAATATCAATTTAATTGAGAAGCAAAATTACATAAAATATTATGGCTTGTTTCTAGAGAAATCTAACAAAAAGTAATACCTTTTATGCTTAAAACAAGAAGAAAAACTATTTCTCAAGGGGGAAAAAAACTTGTTTCAAAGGGAAAATAAGTAATTTTTCTTACCCCATTGGCCCAATTGTTTTCTTTTTTCTTGTTTTAAGCATAAACCCCACTAAATTGTTAGATTTCTCTGAAAACAAGTTTGAGTATCTTATGTCATTCTGCTTCTCAAATATTTTGTTTTCTTGTTTTAAGGGTGTTTAGATTTTTTTTTATAAATATTTAGAAAATTATTTTTTGCAGTGTATCAACACAGAAGACCAAACATCATCAGGATAACACGCATAAAATAATGTGATAAACATAAATTACACAGCATAAAATGTGGCATAAAACATCCAAATATACCTAACTAAAAACAATTGTAAGAAGAAACATTGCTATTTAAAAAAAATAAAAATAACCAAATGTGAAACATCACACAGAGACTTCTGGGAATGTTTTTTTTTTTTTTTTTTTTTTTACTCTTTTTGTTTCACTGTAAATGATAAGTTGACTCATATTTTTTACTTACAAAAACAATTGTAACAGTATTTTATTGTAAATATATGTGTATTATCTTAAATAATACACATATATATAAATAAAAACATGAAGAAAAAAACTATATATAAAAACATGTATTCTGTGTATGATAAGGTAACAGTTAACCAATTAACATGTTTTTGCTCTAGCATTTTTGCATTCTTTACCAGTTAAAATGACAAATTTCCTGTTACTAAGTGTTGATTTATTGCTTCTTTAAAGGGGTTATGTTTAGAACATGGTGCTGCCATAGTGTTTTTAATTCAGATGTTAAAATTGACAAGTCAAAAGCTCTTTAGCACTGTGAAGTGTGGAAGCCCTGGAAACTCTAACATGCCTCTGTTGTTTGTATAGCTTCTAACTACATGTAGATACATATCTGTTACACAATTGAACAAGCATACACACACCCAGACACAGGCATGTGTATACATTTTTCAGTGAAAGACTCTGGTTATGTATAATAAGTGAGGGGTGTTTGAGTTACAGCGGGGCTCTCATCTGCTCTGCCTGTAATGCAAGCAGTCGAAAGACACAGATAGAAGCTCAGGGGTCAGGTGGGCTGTATGCATTACCGTGTGTCGTGCTGGGTTTCACTTGACGGACCTCACCTGGGGAAGAAAGAGACAAGATAAAGGAAATGAGGCATGTCTTCAGGACAATCACTCAAGAATGTTGATCTATAAATACACCCAGAATTAATCACGTTTATCTGTCATTTTATCAAATGTATTTTTGGTCTGTTTGCCTTCATCTTTAACAAGCACAATTGGCCATTCTGAAGCCGAGTTAATCCTAACCACTTAGAGAAGAAAATAGCAGATTGCAAAGTTCTAGAAAATAGATTGCTATTTCATCCAGTTTGTGGAGGTCACATATCAGTGTCATTGGTATTGGTACTGTGCATGTCTGTTATCAGGAAACACTTTGTCAGGAAAAGGAACTCCTCCTGTGGCGCTGATGATGGACTCTTTACAGTAGAGGCAGTGGAAATTTACTCTGAATTACCTGCATAGGTGGTAAGCTTAGGAGGGAGGGCTCACAGCCGACTCAGAGTGGGCTTAAAGTGGGTGAAGAAGTCTGTCAGCACATTATGCTCATTTGATAAGTCCTTTGAGGATGTACTGCACCTTGAATGATGAGTCATATTTCAGCCATTGTAGAGGGCCCAGCAAGATCTTTGATGCAAAAAGTTTGTCTTCATCAGTACCTTTCATCAGTTTCATCAATGTGTTTTTAATGGCAGGGAAGCGTCACACAAACACTGACTCTTAAATACCCTTAAACACATTTCAAGACATTATACCATTAAAACCTGCCAGTCCCATCAAGTGTCAACCAAGTTGTTCAGGGCAAAAGAGTTCTTCTGTAGTTCTTTGTATAACAATGGGTTCTCATCAAGAACCTTTTTTTTTACACTGTTGTGGGGATGGGGGTGTGGTCGTGTGTCTGTTTGCTGGAGAGAGGGAGTGGTGTGGCTTTTCAAGCTGGTTGCCGTAATTTCAAACAGCTGTTTATTGTTACAGTGATGATGGAAAGAGACCTTAAAAAGCAGCCAAACACACCAGAGAAGTCAGAGAGAGAGCGACACGAGAGTGCAGCATTGGCGTGTTTTCTGAGTGTTTAAGAAGTTTATGTTTATTGAGAGTTTTGTTACTGACCTGAGTGAGCTAAGAAAAGCACAGAGAAGAGTGTGAACAGTGTGCTAAAGGCAGAAAAATAAAACCTTACCTGAACTGTGTCACTGCTCCCTGTCTCCTTTCTGTACCTGAACATTGAACTGTGTTACACTGGTGCCAAAACCCGGGACATCTCTGAGGAGATATGTCATCATGGAATCTTCACCACTGGGCGAAGTGATCAAGACCCTTGCTGGCATCCAGCAGAACCAGTAGCAAGCCCTCATCGAACTGCGGCTGGAGCAGGAACAGCGTTTTCAACTCCTGCTCCAGGCCCAAGTGGAAGACTGATAGGCATTCCGGCGACTGATCACCCACGAGGGGGTTGCTGCTGCGACACTGGAACTCACCTCAACCATCCCACAGGTTACCCTAGTTAAAATGGGGCCTGTTGATGATCCTGAAGCCTACCTCGACCTATCGAGAAGATGGCAGAGGTGTGGAGATGGCTGCCTGACAAGTGGGCAGCCTGGTTGCTGCCACTACTCTCCGGGGAAGTGCAACTTGCGGCCCAACAACTTCCTGCAGCCAACCTCCTCGTCTATAATGACCTGAAGAGAGCCGTCAACACTTGAGGCTGCTAAGGCATGGCCGCCCATTCACGTTTGCACAGCAGCTCCGTTATGCCTGCCGGGAATGGTTGCTGGCTGAGGGACCCCGTGGCACTCGAGACATCGTAAATCAGGTGGTACTAGAACAATTCATCTCCCAGCTGCCCTGTGGTATGCCCGAGTGGGTCCAGTGCCACCGTTTGGCGTCGCTGGAGGAAGCTGTCCAGCTGGCCGAGGATTACAAGGCGTTGTTCCTGGGAAGCAGTGAACCGGAGTCTCTCTCTCTCTCTCTCTCTCTCTCTCTCTCTCTCTCTCTACTACCCCCAAAACCCACCCCCGTTCATCCTCTTTCCATCCCATCCCTGCCCCCAGGAAACAGGGTGGTCCCATACCCAAATTCCTTCTCCAGTTAGGGGGGTCTTCCCCCACACCTATGTCCCCTGCTAACCCTGTCTCTCTCCACTATTCCTCCCAGTCCCACAAGTGTGGTAGTGAAGCCCAGGCCGGTCTGTTGGAGCTGCGGGGAGCCAGGACATTTCCAGGACCGGTGTTCAGTAATGGAGGTGGGGACTCTGACCCGGATCCCCGATGCTCCACAGGCCGCCTCCAGTCGAGCTGGGGCGTATCGGATACCAGTGAGTACCCAGGGGGATACATGTCAAGTCATTTTTATTTGTATAGCGCCTTTCACAACATACATTGTTTCAAAGCAGCTTTACAGAAAATCAAAGAAACTGAAACAGAAAATGAAACCGTAATATCTATAAAGTCTTAGAGTCATCATTGTGTAGTTTGATTAAATACGATTATGAAGTGTGTATAAAAATAAGTAATTAAAGAATAATTGTATTTAGAAACCCAGTGAACAAGCTGAAGGTGACTGTGGCAAGGAGCACAAAACTCCATAAGATGTTGGTTAATGGAGAAAAATAACCTTGGGAGAAACCAGGCTCACTGTGGGGGCCACTTACCCTCTGGCTACCAGCATGAATATAATGCCAATATTACTTATGTGCAGTGCAAGTCATGGTTTAAAATTATTAAACTAAGTAAGTGTTAAGGGCCAGTGTTTAAACAAAAATTTTGTAAGAACTGTAAGATTAATGACTAATGTCTTTGAAGTTCAACTGGATTAACTGCAGAAGTTCATATAGATGCATTGTCCATTGTTAGTTGGCTAATGAAGGCTTTTGTTGGCAATTTATTGATAGTCTGTGTATTTCATTTTAAGAGTGTAGTCCATCATTAGACCAAGGTAATGCTGGCCGAGATCATTGAGGTGCTTTGCAGTTCAACCAGACCGTAATTTCGGAGAGGTCCAAGGTTCAGGTAATGGCATATGAAGTATCCCATATGTTATGGTTGGAGTTGGCATCAGTTCATCCGCTGTGGTCCATCGTAATAGACTGAAGTGATGTCTGGCTGGCACCGGCTGCATTTAAGAGACACGTAGCAGTGGAGTCCGATACCAGGCAGGAATGGAGCTGGATCTGGCCAGTTCTGGTGAACTCTGGTGAGTTATAGATCATGATCAATGTTTCAGGTTCTGGCAGACCTAACTAAAGCATCCTAATTGTGTGGTGAAGAATAAATTAGGTGTATGCCTGGCTAAATAGATGAGTCTTTTGTCTAGACTTAAACTAAGTGAGTGTGTCTGTGTCCTGAACATTGTTAGGGAGACTATTCAATAGTTTAGGAGCAATATAGGAAAAGGATCTCCTTTTGTGGATTTTGATATTCTAGGAACTATTAACAGGCCAGAGTTTTGCGATCATAAAGAACGTGATGGAATATAGTGTGGTAGAAGGTCATTTAAGTACTGTGGAGCTAGATCATTCAAAACTTTGTATTTAGTTAACAGAATTTTAAAATTAATATGAAATCTAACAGGTAGCCAATGTAATAACGATAAAATGGGGCTAATATGATCATATTTCTTGGTTCTAGTCAGCACTCTGGCTAGTCACATATCAAGCTTTGGTGGATTCTGGCTGTTCCCAAACCTCCATCCACCAATGCTTGGTACAAGACGGGGCATTGGGCACAAATAGTCGGGTGAAAGTGCGGTGTGTGCACGGAGATATTCACACGTATCCGGTGGTTACCACTGAGATACTATTCGGGGGAGAAAACAGAGAGTAGAGGCTGCAGTTAATTCCCTCCTCACCCATCCACTGATTTTGGGGATGAATTAGAATTTATTAAGGGAAATATGTGTGGATGGATCTGTGAAATGATGTCTTGGTGTGTGACGTGCATTGCTATGGCGGGAGAGGTGGTGCCAGGGCCGTCTACGTCTGCTCTGCGTCAAAATGACGCAAGGGAGGGAGTCCCCGCCCTGAGGGAGTTCCCTGAAGGCGATCTCTCAAACACACATTTGACCAAGTGAGAGTAATCGATGGTCAACAGCTCCACCCTAAAGTCGTGCTCGCATATGCATAATTTTCAGTTATTAAAGATCGGTTGTATCGAGTGACGCATGACACTCAAACAAAGGAAAGCACAACCCAGTTATTAGTACTGAAGAGCCATCGGTAAACTCTTTTCAAGGCAGCTCACTATAATCTGATAGCTGGATATTTAGGACAGGAAAAAACACAACCAAATAATGGCCCGTTTTTTTTTTTTTTTTTTTTGGCCAGCCATTCATGGAGACTTTCGCAGGTAGTGTGCAGCCTGCCGTGAATGTCAGTTGGTGAATCCACCGGCCACCCCAAAAGCACCATTGCACCCCCTACCACTAATCGAGGTCCCCTTCAAAAGAATTGGCATGGACATTGTTGGGCCATTAGAGCGGTCGGCACGCGGATATCACTTTGTATTAGTCCTGGTGGATTACACAACACGATATCCGGAAGCGGTACCCCTGCACAACATCTCAGCATGTAGTGTTGCAGAGGCACTCTTCAAAATCTTCTCCCAGGTGGGGATTCCGAAAGAAATCCTCACTGATCAAGGCACTGCCTTTATGTCACGTACACTATGCGAGCTGTACAAATTATTGGGTATTAAATGGATTCAGACAAGCGTGTATCACATGCAAATGGACAGCTTGGTCGAACGGTTTAATAAAACCCTGAAAAACATGATTCGTAAGTTCGTACACGAGGGTGCGAGGCATTGGGATAAGTGGTTGGAACCCCTATTATTTAAGGTCTGGGAGGTCCCGCAAGCCACCATGGGGTTTTCCCCTTTGAGCTCCTGTATGGGTGTAGGCCACGTGGCCTGCTGGGCGTCATACGGGAGACCTGGGAGGAGGGGCCTTCACAGAGGAAAAACAAAATTCAGTACATTCTTGACCTTAGAGCAAAGCTACACACATTGGGGCAGTTAACACAGAAGAATTTGTTCCAAGCTCAAGAACGGCAAAGCCAGCTCTATAATAGGGGAACACGATTATGAGAATTTGCACTGGGAGATAAAGTCCTTGTATTACTGCCCACCTCAAGCTCTAAATTACTCGCCAAGTGGCAAGGGCCCTTTGAGGTCACACGGCGGGTCAGAGATCTCGATTATGTGGTTAAGCGAACAGATAGAGGCGGGGCTCATCAAATTTACCGATGCTCGAGATGGGCGTAATAGAAGAGTCACACAGCGATTGGGCCAGCCCAGTAGTTCTGGTACCTACAGTTGAAGTCAGAAGTTTACATACACCTTAGCCAAATACATTTAAACTCAGTTTTTCATGGGGGCCTGGGTAGCTCAGTGGTAAAATACACTGGCTACCACCCCTGGAGTTTGTTAGCTCGCTAGTTCGAATCCCAGGGCGTGCTGAGTGACTCCAGCCAAGTCTCCTAAGCAACCAAATTGGCCCGGTTGCTAGGGAGGGTAGAGTCACATGGGGTAACCTCCTCGTGGTCGCTGTAATGTGGTTCGTTCTCGATGGGGCACGTGGTGAGTTGAGCGTGGTTGCCGCAGTGGATGGCGTGAAGCCTCCACACGCGCTATGTCTCCATGGCAACGCACTCAACAAGCCACGTGATAAGATGCGCGGGTTGATGGTCTCAGATGCAGAGGCAACTGGGATTCGTCCTCCGCCACCCGGACTGAGGCGAATCACTACGCGACCACGAGGACTTAAAAGCACATTGGGAATTGGGCATTCCAAATTGGGAGAAAAAGGGGAAAAAAATCATCCCCCCCCCCACTGAAAAAACTCAGTTTTTCACAATTCCTGACATTTAATTGTAGAAAACATTCCCTGTCTTTGGTCAGTTAGGAGCACTACTTTATTTTAAGAATGTGAAATGTCAGAATAATAGTAGAGAGAATTATTTATTTCAGCTTTTATTTCTTTCATTATGTTTCCAGTGGGTCAGAAGTTTACATACACTTTGTTAGTATTTTGTAGCATTGCCTTTAAATTGTTTAATTTGGGTCAAACATTTTGGGTAGCCTTCCACAAGCTTCTCACAATAATTTGCTGGAATTTTGGCCTATTCCTCCAGACAGAACTGGTGTAACTGAGTCAGGTTTGTAGGCCTCCTTGCTCACACACGCTTTTTCTGTTCTGCCCACAAATTTTCTATTGGATTGAGGTCAGGGCTTTGTGATGGCCACTCCAATACCTTGACTTTGTTGTCCTTAAGCCATTTTGCCACAATTTGGAGATATGCTTGGGGTCATTGTCCATTTGGAAGACCCATTTGTGACCGAGCTTTAACTTCCTGGCTGATGTCTTGAGATGTTGCTTCAATGTATCCACATAATTTTCCTTCCTCATGATGCCATCTATTTTGTGAAGTGCACCAGTCCCTCCTGCAGCAAAGCACCCCCACAACATGCTGCTGCCACCCCCATGCTTCATGGTTGGGATGGTGTTTTTCAGCTTGCAAGCCTCACCCTTTTTCCTCCAAACATAACAATGGTCATTATGGCCAAACAGTTCAATTTTTGTTTCATTAGACCAGAGGACATTTCTCCAAAAAGTAAGATCTTTGTCACCATGTGCACTTGCAAACTGTAGTCTGGCTTTTTTTATGGTGGTTTTGGAGCAGTGGCTTCTTCCTTGCTGAGCAGCCTTTCAGTTTATGTCGATATAGGACTCGTTTTACTGTGGATATAGATATTTGTCTACCACATGCGACATCCATGAAGTTGAATGAAGGTTATTTTATTCTCCAATCCAACCTAAGTGTATGTAAATTTCTGACTTCAACTGTAAGAGCGACGGGACGGTCCAATTCTGTGTGGACTATCGAAAATTGAACGTGGTGTCCAAATTTTATGCGTACCAAATGCCCGGGATTGATGAATTGCTCGATCGGTTGGGCGCGGCTCAATTTTATTCGACACTGGATTTAACATAGGTTATTGGCAGATCCCCTTAACTCCAATCTCCTGAGAAAAAACAGCTTTTTCCACATCGTTCTGCTTACACCAATTTGTGACTCTTCCGTTCGGTTTGTTCGGGGTCCCCGCCACGTTCCAGCGTCTCATGGACAAAATTCTCAGGCCACATACAACATATGCCGCCACTTATTTGGACAATATAATCATTTGGCGGTGGCACATGCAACATCTGAGAGCTGCCCTGAGGTCGCTGTGACGGGCGGGGCTCATGGCCAACCCGAAGAAGTGCACAATTGGGCAGGTGGAAGTTTGATATCTGGGGTTCCACTTGGGTCACCTTTAAGACTTGACAGTAAACGCCCACTGTTATGATTGGCTCTTTGCTCTTGACTGATCTGCTCTCTACTTGCCTACTCACTGCTCAATGTTACTGGGTGGGCAACGTAAGTGATAATTTAAAGTAGGCATTGATGTGTTGTTTTGGAGGCGGTCACGTGCAAATGGAAAATGTCTACCATGGTGTGACATCACAATGTGGAAGTAGAGAATGAGTCGTTTTGAAAGCTTGGTTTAAAAACAAAATGCTCTTTTTTGCAGTGAGAGGAAGTTTTGAGTTCTGAAACTTACAGAATGTTTTTATAGTACAATAAATTCATAAATGTCAAAATGTCATAACCCCTTTAAATATTCGATTTAGGGGCCAAGGAGAGAAATCTTTTCCAAGTGGTACAATAGTTCCAGCATTTTGGTATTCCCCAGTAAAATGTTATAAATGTGATGTGATCGCAATAAAGACTGTGGTAGTAGCATAATGTAATGTGAGGATCTGGGCTGCCAATAGATTGCAATAGTGGCTGCCCACTTTTTAAGCGGCCTTGGTTCAAGAAGCAATTTTCCCATTTATTTTCTCCATAGGCATTTCAGAAAATTCTTCAGTAAGGAGTTCAAAGCCTTGAACCAAATCAACCAGCTATGTAATGAATCACAATATTGCAACCTTCAAATTAAAAAACAAAAATTAAATAAAAAAAAAATTTGTTACAAAATCAAGCTTTTGACTGACAATGATTATAAAGTGTAACTATTAAAAGTTAAATGCCATATATTTACATTTTATTGCAAAGTATTCAAACATACATTATACAAGTATTTAATTTTAGAATGTAGGGAGACTCTATTATGTGATTCGCAATGGGAGTGGAAGGTCAACATTGAGCTCTTGTGCCGTGATTTCGGTTAAAAGTGACTTCTCTGATTGGTGGAGCTGTCTTCAGGATTATGAGTAGTGTAGTACTTCACCTTTAATTGGACAGTTAAACAACATTTTTAAAAAGTCAGGTTGAAATCATACTGACTTTTGACTTCTACAGATGCAAATATCAACACTTAACCTCTGAATATATATTGGTAGGTCTGTTTTGAAAGATTTATATGTCTCTATGGAGAAAATGAATGGCATTCTTACTTCTGGAACCCTACTGTTGTGCTCTATAGGCAGTAGGTTCACTCCCATGTAGGGGCTAACAAGGAACTGCAGAGTTACTTCACATTCTCCTGTCCTGGTGTGAGAGGAACTGAGCTGATCTATCTGGGTGTTTTGCAACTCAGTAAAGTGATACAGAGATGCTAGAGCATTATGTCCACAACTGTATGGCTCATTAGTCTGTCAGTACAGACACTGGGCCTCTTGCCCACACAGGGAGTAGACTCTCGTGCAATGATACCCCTCATGTTTTTAGGACTTTTAAAAGTGTGGGTCAGTTAACTGTACGACTTTTCGCAGTGTCCTTAGGCTCATGCAGTCTGAATCAAACTGCTGAGTGAAGTTTGAACTTCACATTGTGTTAATGAGAGCTCACTTTACAGATATCTCCAGTTCTTAAAGGGATATTTCACCTGAATTTCAAATGAAAATCCTCTCATCATTTACTCACCCTCATGCCATCCCAGATGCACATGACTTTCTTCTGCTGAACACAAACAAAGATTTTTAGAAGAATATCTCAGCTATGTAGGTCCATACAATGCAAGTAAATGGTGACCAGAACTTTGAAGGTTTAAAAAACATATAAAGGTAGCATAAAAGTAACCCATATGACTCCAGTGGTTAAATCCATATCTTCAGAAAAGTGTGGGTGAGAAACAGATTAATAATTAAATCCTTTTTCACTATACATTCTCCTCCCTGCCCAGTAGGTGGTGATATGCTCAAAGAATGTGAATTGCCAAAAACACAAGAAAATGGAGATTTATGGTAAAACAGGACTTAAATATTGATCTGTTTCTCACTCAAACCTATCATATTGCTTCTGAAGATATGGATTCAACCACTGGAGTTGTATAGATTACTTTTATGCTGCCTTTATGTGCTTTTTGGACCTTCAAAGCTTTGGCCACTATTCACTTGCATCGTATGGACCTACAGAGCTGAGATATTCTTCTAAAAATCTTTGTTTGTGTTCAGCAGAAGAAAGAAAGTCACATCTGAGAGAATTTTCATTTTTGGATGAACTGTTCCTTTAAGATGCCAGTATTCCTTCTCACCATGGCGGAGAGGGCCTTCATGTCTGGTTAACTCTGCTTCCCATTCCATTCAGGAGGTGTTGTGTGTGTGTGGATGGGTTTGCATGCTTTTAGCTAGCGTTCTGTTAGTAGGTTATGATTCTGCACTCTTCCTGTGCTCTTCCTCCATCCAGCGGCCTTTGCTATATAAAATCCTCTATGAACTGCTAATTCCTCTGTCTTAAAACACTGTGCCTCAGGGCTCCCTCTGTCAGAGGCCTTATCCACTGCACCATTCACACACTCTCTCTCCCTCTCTACCCATCCATCCATCCTTCCTGACATCCTTCCATTTCCTTTCATCTCTCCTTTTTTCTTTAAAACATTATCAAATGACTTGAACTTCTTATCTTGTCCCTCAAGTCTCTCTCTCTCTCTCTCTCTCTCTCTCTGTCCCTCTCTCTGTCCCTCTCTCTCTTTTCTGTCTCTCTCTCATCACCAGTCTTCAGCAAGGATGTCTTCATTTAGCTAGACCTCTCTTTATAGGTCCTAATGGTCACAGCGGCTCCTTTGTCCACATGTACTGGCATTGAAATTCACCTTCAGGATGGATTCCATCTGTCTTTTTCTTCTCTCTTTGCTCTCTCCCACTGCATTTTCTACTTTTAAGAGTTACTTCCAGGCTTCAAGCCCTTTTCCCCTCCCACCGTAAGTGTTTATACTGTATTTGGTTTCATTAGAGTTTAAATATAGCTTGTATTATTTCGTTTCTGTTCTATAGCTTGCCGACAATAGTGTTATTTTCCCTCATCCAAGCGAGTAGAGCTCTTTAAATACAGGTCCCACTCTGTCAAGGGCTGCTATTGAAAAGAGGGTGCCAGATCAGATTTGACCTTGTTTTTTTGTCTTGCTCTCATTTAGGCATATTAAAGCAGGCCCTCTGGTATCAGCAGATCTTTTGAATTTTACCCCAGTTTTGCAGGCTGGACTTTAAAGCTTAAACATTCTGAATAGAGAGCACGCCTGTCTACATGCAGGACAAACAATTAACAGCAGCTCTGCATTTGGGAGATTCACGCATAGCCTGACTTAAATCTGTTTTAATTTTACATTTTTTATTCATTGATGAAAAGTATACAATGCTAATCTGTATTTCTGCCCCACACAAAAAATGTGGAATCATGATAAAGTGATGATATCAGATGCTAATACAATTGTATTGGTATATATGGTATGAATTGATTATACCCATATACCTCAATATTTACATGGTACTTCAAGGTACTTTAAAGCAGTGTTTCCCAACCATTGTGCCGCGGCACACTAGTGTGCCGTTAAAGATTGTCAGGTGTGCCTTGGAAAAGAATCAAATTCCACAAAATAAATACATGCATGAAAAAAAAAAAAATCATTTCAGAGATCCAAACTCCTAAGAAAGAAATGTGCCATTTTGAAACCATAATCAGTCACTTTTGTGATTGTGAAGAACAATGATTAATGTGCAAAAGTGACAGATATTTATACGCGTTAAGGGTCTTTCACATGATTCGCGTTAGTGCTGCAGAATACATTGAAGTCTATGAAGTGATGCCACTTTACACCAAAGTGTTTTTCACACACATGTTTTTGCTTCACCAAAAATGTCTTTGAGAGTACTAAGCAACAAGAAATATTTAAAAACTGTCCAAATTTGTGAAGAGACATTGAATGTCTCATCATTTCTTTTAATTAAATATTACCTTATTTTTTATGAATATCAGAGACCCCAGTTATTGAACTAATTTAAATTCACCAAGAAAACGCTTAGACCTAAACATAAATGAGTCCTTTTATTACTTTCTGCTATCAAAGCAACTGCAAAATGTTTTTCTCTCTTCCAAATACGTGTTTTCAATGTTTATTGTGCACACCTCCCGCTTTTTTACGTTGCAAACCCCTCCCAATCGCTTTCTGCAGAAGAGCGTTGACGCCTCGACTCAGCTCTTGTGAAATGCGCTTTACAATGATGAAAAAACATTATTGAAACTCAAAATTATTATTATTTGTTTATTATTGTGGTCTTTTCTGATAAAAGCCATGCTCATCAGTTTAAATAGGCTACTGTAGGAAAATGATACCATATATCTGCTTTGTGTTTATAATTCTTATACTGAAGTCAGTAGATTTGTAGCCATGCAAGTTTTAATAAAGTTATTGAAACTCACTATTATTAGACTATTATTGCTGTATTTTTGGATGAAAAATAATGCTCAGACTGAAGGAAGACTATAGATCTGCTTTGTTCTTTTAATGCTTAAACACTATAAAGTCTCTTGGTAGATTTCGGTCATGAACGACTCAAAATGATTCACTGACTCACTCATTGCACATAAGACGCTCATTTGTCACCACCTAGTGACATTTTCAGAAGGGGTCACTGAACTAATCAGTTAATAAAATTGAACAAATTTGTGAAACAGAAGCAAGCCTCACCGAAATCCTCTTTATTTGCAGCTAATTCTGCACAATTGTGAACTTGAATAAACTTGAATCACTAAAATTGCTGGAATTGATGCTTTTAGCTTATTCTTTAAAACAAATATCCCCAGAAAAAATGTTCGTGGACTAGTGATTGTCTTACCTTTTTCACCCCTCATGAGTTTGCATCCCTGCAATTTGTTGTGGCATTGCAAGAACAAATCTACAAATTAGAAAAGAAGCAAATTAGCAAAATTTAGCGCTCTTGCCTCCTGTGACCTCACACAGCGTAGCCTGCTTATATGACTTATATAAGTCTATTTTTGCATAGCCGAATTTCAAACATTATAAGTAAACGCTACTAAGATGGACAGAAAGCATGGACAAGTTCTTGAAAAGGAAAAATATTGACAATGGTTAGTCTATGAGGGATAGTGGTGTGCCGTAGAATTTTTTAGTCGTAAAAAGTGTGCCGTGGCAGAAAAAAGGTTGGGAAATACTGCTTTAAAGAATACCATGGTTATAAATATAGTAATACTATGGTACTACGTAAGTAGGATATCTTCTACTTTCCTTAGTATAACAGGCAGATAACTGAGAATCAGGTACAACTGCTCGAAACTTATATGGTTTAATGCACTATTGGTGCAGAAAACATGAATTGTTCACCACAGATACTGCACCATCTCCTTTCATCTCTAATGAAAACAATGATGAATGATGTAGTTGGCCTGCCATGCTTATTAATAAGCATTTTGATGAAACCCAGGTAGTGCTTCCTAGTTCCTGCAGAGAGAGAAAGAACAGAGAGAGAGAGGGGAAGAAAGGCGAGAGGAGTTATAGTGAGTCATAGAGACACACTGGCGCTGTCTCCAGCTTTCCCTCACCTTCAGTATCAAAACATCTCATTATCAGCTGTCTTTCACTACTGCCAGAGTCAGAACTACACTACTGCTGTATTCTTCTCCAACATTTCATTATTGCCAATGCAGTGCACCACGATTCTCAGTAATTTAAAATGGTTGGTATGTGTATTTGTGTCTGTGTGTGTGTGTTCGGTGTACGTCACTAAGGGCTCCACAATTGACTTGTTGTATTTGTCGTGATACATGCTGTGTTTGAACATACTGTGCCGATTCTGTCTGCTGGCTTCGTATTCAATACTTTTTGTTCCCTCACCTTTTTTTTTTCCATTAGTGATTGAGTAACCAGAGAAAACAGAAAGACTGTTCAGACGAGCACCTGAGGAAGGCACTGGATCTAGTGCTTTCTTCATTCAAATAAATGCTAACATTTTTCACGTTTGCCTTGTCATCATTGTCATCATTTACTCAACCTCAAGTTGTTGGAATGGAGATATTAGGCAGAAAGGTAGCCTCAGTCACAATTCACCTTGTTTGTTTGGAAGAAAGATGCAATGAAAGGGTATGGTGACTGAGGCTGTCACTTCCTAACTTTTGTGTTTCCCAGAAGAAAATCATACGGGTTTGGACCAACATGAGGGTAAATGGTGACAGAATTTTCATTTTTGGGTTACAGAAATAGCTCACCCAATACCTCTGTTATCATTTGCTCACCCTGATTTTGTTCCAAACCTGTATGACTTTCTTCTGTGGAACACAAAAAGAGTTGACAAGGCTAATTTATACTTACTGGGCAAACAGGCTTCGCTCAGTTCACCTCCAAATGATGACGAAATGTAGTGACATTATTGTTCTGCCAATGTGTTTGATTGGTGATATTTCTCCTGTTCGCATTCATCTAGGAGAACTCGGCTGGTCAAAGAGCATTGTTGATTGGTTAAAACTAATCGTGGGTGTGGTTTCGACATGACGATTTTTATTTACAATCACAAATACCCGCTGAGTTGTTGTTACCTAGGTTACTGTCATTAAAATGGATAACTTTAAAGCCCTGCTCGAGACAGCTTTCCTGATGTGTCGACCACCAGAGATTTGACAGCCCTCCGTGATGTCACCCTCAACAAACTAATTTTAACACAACGTCGCACGTAGTATAAACGCCGACTTCGTTCACCTAGGGTGCTTTAGTTCATCCAGGAATAAAAAGCTCAGATTCTTCCATAGTATGAATCAGGCTTGAGTCACCATTCAGTTCCATTGTATGGAAAGAAAATATTCAATGAAAGTGAACAGTATCTGAGGCTAATATTCTGCCCAACATCTTCTTTTGTGTTTCATGTAAGAAAGTCATACGGGTTTGGAACAACATGAGTGTGAGAAAATGATGACAAAATGGCAATTTTAACAATCCGTTTAACATACTCATTGCAGATGTCATGACTTTTGTCATGCTACACAATTTTTGTGCATAAGCAGACCTGCTAATAATTACGCGGGACTGCTTTGGCCAGAAAAAGTTAAAAGGGTAAAAGAAGGTTAATTAATAAAGACCCACACACCCCAACACAGCAGTGACATTCTGAGGCAAGCTTTCTCTTTCGCTCTTAAACACACATGCAAAGATTTGAATTCTTGTCTGGTGCTTATAGAAAGCCTGTCAGTGAGAGAAGTTTTGCAGGACTGCTCAGAGTGAAGGGTGGGTGGAGATGGGAGCTGCATATGCCATAGTAAAAGCCCTGTGATATCTGTGGGGGCGTCCATCCAGACATAAATCCCTTCCTCGGGCTATCCCTCTCCTATCTTTATCCCCCTCCTCCTCCTCTCCCTGCAGGATGGAGGGAGTCCTCCATCAGATCTAGCCCTCCCCAGACTCTACTTGGTCAATGAACCCAAGGCTACAATCTGTCAGCCTATAAATGACTGTGGGCCTTTTAGAAGCCTTCACCAGATGTGAAAATATGGCAGGAATCAGTTGTCATTTTTTTAAGAAGTTATCTCTGTTGTACTTTTCACTGTCTCTCACTTTTTTTGCCCTGAGTGACGTGAGTGAAGGATCTTGGCTTTTTCAAGGCGTCAGTCACTAGAGATTAATCTATTATCAATGCCAGTTAGGCAGCATTACGAACTTTATACAGATTCCTGTCTCATAGCCGAATTTCTCTTTTTTTATTCATTTGCAAGACCCTTTGCTCTTAATTGGGCATGTAGATAAATAAAAAATGATATCTGTGCCCAGTTTGTGGTTTGATTACCAAACAGAAATCCAAGAGTTGTATGTTTTCCCACTTTCCCCCTTCTTCAGCCCCAAGAGGTGCTAGAATATTCACATTCTTGTAACACAGGCAAAGCTTCTGAATAAGACATGCTGGCTAATGCCAAGGGTAATGTGTTAAACACCTCCCCGACGGAGGGAGATGGCTTTAATTTTTTCGTCTTTATTCATTTTTCATCGTCGCTGATGATTTGGGTAGCTTTGAATGGACTTGGACCAACTTTGGAAATGCCACATAAATTATTGTTAGGTTTAAGTTTGGCATCAGCACAACACAAGGACAAAAATTCAGGTAAGAGTTACCAAAGAAAAGCTGAATGATTGACAAGTTTGCAAGAGGATAAGGTAATAGTTTAAGATATAGGCCACAAACAGACTCTGGTGCACAATGAGCTGTTATAGTATCACAGCAGACCTCCAATGAACAGGTTCATGAGCTGGGGGCAGAGCTGGTGGCATGGGGGCGGGGAGGCTGTCAGGCTCTGTCTGATTGGACATTGACAATGTGCTTGGGAGCAAATGAGCACACCACACAAATATACAGTACAAAAACATCCATACTAAAGCATCCACTGACAGCAGCATACATTACTGCAGACTCAGGCACTCTGAGACCTCACCCGGGGTTGGTCCATAGGATAAGCTACAGATCTTTGAACAACTTTAACTGCTTGGGTTAGTTTCTCATGGCCACAATAGCCTTAGGCTTTTCCTCTCCCATCCTTCCATGAGGTAGATATAGTCACCTTAAACTGCCCGTACCCAAACAGATACACACTTTCAGTCAACCAAGTGTCAACAAGAATTTTTGCAGCCATCATTCAGGATGGTGGTGAGACACTCAGCAAACATTGGCATTGCTTCTGAGGCTTTACAGTGGCACGTGAAAGTGTTGTTTTGACTACAAGGCCTATGTTGTGCTCTTAACAGGCTTAGACCTTCCTGTGAGGACTTTAGCTGTCTGCAGGGATACTTGCGCAATGGTGAATAGCCTAGGAATGCTGTGTTTTTTGTCGCTCTTTACTATTTATTCAGACTAACAATAGACAAATCTGCTTTACAAATAATGGAGTTAGTTAAAAACAGCCTTGGAACAAAGCGCTCCTTCTGAATGAGTTTGGACTAATCCATGACACAAAATGTGAAACAGGAGGCATGGGCTGCATCTTTGAGGGGGCTGGGAAAAATGTTTTTTTCACTGCTATCCTTCTCATCCTCCTGTCCTTCTGTAGACTCGTGGAAGCATGTCAGGTAGGTCCTCTCAGGTGCTATGAAAACAAGCATTGTAGAGCAACACAATACATGTGTCTTGGCGGTCTACTTCAATGGGTACAATCAACTACACAGTTCCTCTTGACAGAGTAATTGCCAGAAGCTTTTCCTGTGTTTTAGCAGGCACCTCATTGGTTGCCTAGCCCTTTCACTTTTTTCTTTGGCCCTGAATCTGGTAGTGCAGTATGGAGTACAGTATTTGGTAGGGGCCCAGTGACTCTTTCCAGAATTAAGTGTTTCTGGGTCAGTCTTTTGTTTCTCAAGAACATGGTTGAGATTTTAAGCATTCACCTGGTCTATGTGCATCAGTCAAATTCCTTCCAGCTTGCCAAGAATGTTACTGGAGGCAATCTTGGACTCTGTTTTGACATGCATTTGGGTGGTGTTGACCTACATTAATACTAAGTGATTGTTAGCAATAAAATGGATTGGAGAATAAAATAACCTTCATTCAACTTAATGGATGTCTTGATTATTCGGGGTGATTGGATGCCTTTATATGATAACTACAGTTGAAGTCAGAAGTTTACATGCACTTGGTTGAAGTCATTAAAACTCATTTTTTAACCACTCCACAGATTTAATATTAGCAAACTATAGTTTTGGCAAGTCATTTAGGACATCTACTTTGTGCATGATGCAAGTAATTTTTCCAACAATTGTTTACAGACAGATTGTTTCACTTTTAATTGACTATATAACAATTCCAGTGGGTTAGAAGTTTACATTCACTAAGTTAACTGTGCCTTTAAGCACCTTGGAAAATTCCAGAAAATAAGCCAATTAGCTTTTGATAGGAGATGTACTGAATTGGAGGTGTACCTGTGAATGTATTTTAAGGCCTACCTTCAAACTCAGTGCTTGACATCATGGGAAAATCAAAAAAAATCAGCCAAGACCTCAGAAAAAAAAATTGTGGACCTCCACAAGTCTGGTTCATCCTTGGGAGCAATTTTCAAATGCCTGAAGGTACCAGGTTCATCTGTACAAACAATAGTACGCAAGTATAAACACCATGGGACCACGCATCCATCATATCGCTTAGGAAGGAGACAAATTCTGTCTCCTAGAGATGAACGTAGTTTGGTGCGAAAAGTTCAAATCAATCCCAGAACAACAGCAAAGGACATTGTGAAGATGCTGGAGGAAACAGGTAGACAAGTATCTATATCCACAGTAAAACGAGACCTATATCGACATAACCTGAAAGGCTGCTCAGCAAGGAAGAAGTCAATGCTCCAAAACTGCCAAAAAAAATAAAATAATAAAAAATAAAAAATAAAAAGCCAGACTTCAGTTTGCAAGTGCACATGGGGACAAAGATCTTACTTTTTGGAGAATTTTCCTCTGGTCTAATGAAACAAAAATTGAACTGTTTGGCCATATACAGTCCATCGTTATGTTTGGAGGAAAAAGGGTGAGGCTTGCAAGAATACCATCCCAACTGTGAAGCATGGGGTGGCAGCATCATGTTGTGGGAGTGCTTTGCTGCAGGAGGGACTGGTGCACTTCACAAAATAGATGGCATCATGAGGAAGGAAAATTATGTGGATATATTGAAACAACATCTCAAGACATCAGCCAGGAAGTTGAAGCATAGTCGCTTTTACCAATGTTTGGGTATGCTGTGTTATTATGCTTATTAGAGTATCATGTCTGTTAGCTTAGCAGCATGCTAACACCAAACTTCATCAAAATCAATTTTGACTTGACTCGAGTCACCCGCACACTTTGTATTAGGATGCTGTTAGTATGATGCAGAGTTGCTGCCTTTGTAGAACATTCAAAATCAGTCACTTATGAGGTTCCATTTCAGGTGGAATGCTACTTTTGGAGAAAGCTGCCCATGTAGCCTAAAGACAGGAAGGCAGTTAGCTCGGTTTTGGAATAGAGCCAATGTCATTTTAGTAAATATGAGATTGATGGCTGATTTAATGATTGGAATGACTATGCAAATCAGGTTGCCCAATGTAAACAGGCTTTATTTTATTTGTAATATCCTCCCTATGTGCTCGCTGACAAATGTGCCATGCCAGATGCACGGTTGTACAACACTGAGGTTTACAAATGTACAGTAGTCATTAGATTGCAGGATTTTGTCAGCAGGCGTCAATCATCCCGCTAGTTATGCAAATTAGTTACAAGGAGGTAATTATAGAGGAAACTCCCATTTCCCAGCAGAGTTTGACAATCTCCTCTCTTAGGCCCATAGTCTCTTGGATGCATGTGGTTTTACTTTTTGAATTGCAGAAACTCAAGCCCGCTCCGATCAATGAACTAAGCTCTGGTTGAACTCTGAGATTATGTTGATGAAAGCGTGCAGTAAGAATGACTTGTTGTGGACATAGAGGGCATTTGTTTGGTGCCTGTAGTTTTTATATATTATATATATATATATATTTACATTTTACATTTTTGTTTTGATACTCTGTTCGTCTTCCTTATATGTCAGATACACCATTGATAGAGCCAAGCTATTGTTCTCCTGGAGAGCGTAAGTGGCACTGCTCAACCATACAGCCACACTGTCTTGAACTCACAGCCCCTGTGCCGTGTGCCACCTCCACCCATAATAATACCCTTGTGCACTTCAGATATTGTACCTCCAGCTTGGAAGTAATGTGCCCGACAGATACATGTGCTGCATTAGTGGACCTACAAATTACATGTAAACCGAATCTTGTGATGAGCCGAAACACAGAATGGAAAAAAGTAACAAGCCACCCATTTCCACCCCCCCATCTCCCTTGCACCATGGCAACCGCACGACGAGGTAAAGCGATCCTGTTCTTGTCAGTCTCTCTCCTTAATGGTGCGTCTGTTGGTGTAAGGAGATATTTCCAAAACTTCCCTGGTTGACATTTTAGATACCCTGCTGTAACTGAACTGGGCATGGGAGCCACAGGTAGAATTTGTACCAATTCTCAGGTTGCTGGCCTTCTTCACTTATTGCAGTAAACAAATGAGAGACAGGTCTGTTGACTCATCTATCTGTATCTGTTCTTGCTCTGTGTTGTAAGTGCTGTATGTCAAGGCAGTGCCACTGTTTGCATATATATGTGGGTCATCTGTTCTTTGCCACGGCTTTGTTTTGTTGATTCATGCTTTGCGCTTTTGTCACAAACAGTATTTTAACCAAGATGACAGGCTGATCGAGTGTGGTTGACTGGAATCTCTTTGTCAGGCAGCAGTGACCCACCTCAGTGTTCGTGGTACTTTGAAATTCAAAGTGACACCTGACTCTCATGTTCCCTCTGCTGGTGAAGGCAGAAACTGCTGTCTGGAAGGTCTCATCTTTCTCTAACCTCATTCAGCATACAAAGCAACTTGGCACAACTTTGTGCCCTTTCTTCTGCATGTGCCCTCATCATTGTTTCATTTGTTTACTTTCCCTTTCTACAATGTCATTATGAATGAAACCTTCTCTCTGTTCCTGACCTGTGACAAGGAAAGAGGTGCGATGGATTTCTTCTTGTGAAAGACCTCTGAGGCTCGGCTTTACCTCTGCCCCTCTATCCTTCTGTTGCTTTTTCTCATTGCTGTAAGTCTCACCTCTTCTCTCTTCCCTGAGCTGCATCAGTCCAGAAAGACCAGGGAGCCCAGCCTTCAACACCACTCTGTATGAAATATCAATGCAGATGACTCACTTCGTCTTCAGTGTCAATCACCATTGCAAATGCCAAGCCCATTATAGCTAAATCCTTCAGGGAGTTGTTACGTCCATCTCCGGCAGTGGAGAAGGCAGGTTTCTTAAAGGGGCAGTGTCCCATAAAAAAGATAGCTGCCTGACTATGCTGCAGGAGACATGAATTTTTCAGTCTGTTTTATTTTATCCTGCTAAAAACAGATTCTTACATCAATCCTCTTTACCTACCGCCCCTGCACATAAACACAACCGATGACCAGGAGAAAAGAAAGCTTTAGAAAACTGGGTACAAAAAACCCAGATACTCTGAGCCAACACCCAGTGGTTGTCCCACGGGACTGGTACGCTATTTTCGGCTTGCTCTGTGCTTTCGTCATGGTAGAGGTAGTCAGAGGTTGTCGCATTTGATGCTGGGTTATTGCATCTTGCGTCGCTATGGGTTTAAAAGAAGAGACAACTCCTTCAAAGCCATCAAGGTTATAAAGTTTAGCTGGAGGATGTTACTGATTGACATTAATGGTGCATTATGGAATTTCTTTGTTTTAGCGTATCGTTACAGGCTCCCAAGGAGTAGGATACCTTTATAACACTAACTACAATTAGAAACAGTTCAAAAACATGGAATGAACCATTGAGAGAGATTCACCTCAACTGCTCTTAATAGAAACATACATTGTCAGATTGTCTAAATATCATATGTAGATAGACCACACAAGTTATTAATGAAAAAATCACCAGTCCCTTTGGCCTCCTTAACCGTCATGCTCGTACTTCATTTAAAAAATGTCCCATTTTGTATAATCGGTTCTCCATCTTTGGATCTATTGAAGCTTGAAAAAAATAGGCGCTCTTGAAACTCAAAGAAATGAAAGCACTTTTAAACATAATCAGAGGTGAAGCACCAATTGTTGGACCCCTTGCACAGGACTATTGCTGTTGTCACAAGGGCTATGTTGCAGTAACGATGCATTGAAAAGTCCAATGAACCCATTTCACAGTCCTGTTATGACGTGTTTCTGCCTTCTTTAACAACGTAAATGTAGCAAACTTTTTATTTTTATTTCCAATTTTAAAAATATTTAGTGTAAATTTATAACATTATACTTTGCATTATATTACCCTGGAATACGTTTTAAAAAATCAGTTACCACAGCTGTGATGAGGCGTCTAACACAGCCGCTGAGGAAGTGACAGAAAATGTGGCCTATTTCTCTCTTCTTGGAGCAAATGGGTAAGCAAAAATTAAATTAGCTGTGGTCTCCCATTCACCGTCATTCAAGTTTATCCAACTATGACGACTTCCGCATTCGCGCACGTGGAAGTGTGAAAAGGGTCTGTTACACTAATGTGTGTTTTCTCCAGCAGTGGTTTTGTTGTTGGTTTCAACCATGTAGTACAAAACCCTCTTAAATTAGAATTTGTTTTGTGAATTCTATGCTCTAAAGTAAATGTTCACTATCGTCATATTTTAATTGTAGCTCTTGGTAAACAAGCAAACATAATCAAACCATACTGGCATACATTCAGGCAAGGCTCGACTACTAGACTATATTTTGAAGGCAGATTCCCATTACAATAAGGTTTAAATGTGTTTGTAGGAAAAAGGTATTTTTCATGAAAGTCAGTGCAGGTTGTCACGTGTTGTAAATCAGTGGTTCTCAACCTTTTTGACTCCAATGCCCCCCATTGTCCAAGACCATTTTCAAAGCCCCAGAAGCTAGGAGCATCAATAGATGAAAATACTTATCACAATTCATTTCAGGGTACAGACGTTTCAGGAACTATCAGTTTATATATTGTAGGGCTGCATCATGATTTTAACCAATTACAGCATTTATATGAAGTTATCATATATCAATGTAAATTATTTTGAATAATTTGAAGTCATCTTGAGAACCCCTTGAAAGTTTGCTGAGGCCCCTTATATTTTTATGTGTTACCTTTTCCTTTTCTGTTTTTTAATGAATCACCCCATCAAGTGTTTGGTGGCAGGTCCACTGTGAAAACGTACCCCATATAGTGTGACATGCCCTACCATTGGGGTAAGTTGTCACAAAAGGTTAACGTGTGTTCAGTCCTTGGCAAATGTTGCTTTTTTGTAGCCAAGATTTTACAAATAATTTAAAAATAAATTGCCTTTTAAAACTAAAACTACCCTGTGTAATATGCTCTGAGGTAAAAGTGTGACAACTAGCCCCAGTCTCCACTATATTATGAACAATATATAAGGCAATATAATATGTATGTTTATATATACACTACCAGTCAGAAGTTTTGAAACACTTGACCGAAATTTTTCTCATGATCTTAAAAATCTTTTGATCTGCAGTCGTATGCTTAAATGTTTGAAATTAGTTTTGTAGACAAAAATATAATTGTGCCACCATATTAATTTTATTTAATTATAAATCTAAAATTTAATAAAAAAATTGATGACTTGGACCAAATAATAAAGAAAAGCAGCCAATAAGTGCTCAGCATATAGATGGGAACTCCTTCAATACTGTTTAAAAAGCATCCCAGGGTGATACCTCAAGAAGTTGGTTAAGAAAATGTCAAGAGTACATTTCTGAAAATTCTAGGCAAAGGGGTGACTACTTTGAAGATGCTAAAATATAACACAGTTTAACATAATTCCCATAGTTCCATTTATGTTATTCCATAGTTTTAATGACTTTACTATTATTCTAAAATGTGAAAAAAAAAAAAATTATAATAAAGAATGAGTAAGTGTTTCAAAACTTTTGACCGGTAGTGTATATAATAGACATATATATTTATATATGATAAATATTTTTAATAAAAAATAATGCAAAATACTGTTTAATGTTCAAAATAGTCAATTTTGGACCCTGTCTGTCCTCATTCAATTTTCTCTCTACTCTTTTCTATTTTGAAATACCAATTTCTTTTTTTTGGCTACATTTAAATGACTAGCCACTAAGCAAGTTAATAATCACACTCTACACCACTGTCTGAACTTGACAGCACAAAACCAGACAAGAAGACCAGACTAGTGATCGACTGTTATGTTGGCGCAACTGATAAATTGGCTGATATTTGGTATTTTTACATTACTTGCATCGGCCGATAAATTTTCCCGTTCGGCCGATTAGTTTAGCAAGCCGCGAGGGTGCCGTGAATCTCTCGTTTGCATGTGAAGGAGCCATCTGAGGCATGTAAACAACCAATTACAGTTACCACAATGATAGACCAGCGTGCAGATGTGCACAAGCTTGTGATATTAAGTGCTCGCGCTTTCATTCTCCCTCTGTGTTATCAACAGTTCCCTGTAACTTTTAACTGTCTTATCTATTGACAAAAAGGCAAATAGTACTAAAAATTATATAATGTACTGTCTACAAATATGCAGATTGAATGTCTTTTAAATATTTAATTCACGACCCTTACAAAACAAAAATCCAGTGATTTCTTCCTGTGAAGTGCCTATTCATGTGGAGCGCTTATTGATCTTCCTCTGAAACACGCATTATATCAGCCTGGATCAAAACTGTGTCCCTCTGACTCAAATTCTGTGTTACGGTCAATCTGTGACAAAAGCAGGCAGTGATCCGGGCCGTGTTAACTGGAAGCGGTCAGTTGCTGTCACTGGATCCACACAGCAGAGCGTGAGAGCAACTTTAAAGTCAAAGCGCTTCAAGGCACTCGCTATATGTAGGTTAAAATTGTATAATTACAGCCCTCTAGATTTACTAATTGCACATTTGCGTAGTTCCAAATATGCTTGGACACTAAAAGTTACTTTCCAAATCTAAAACAACCCCATAACTCTGGGTTTTTGTTGATTAGATGAATGAATGAGAGCATTTCACTGTCATTGTCAACTCAGCTACAAACAGAAACTCAAAAATACTTCCTTCAGTTTCCCACCAAAATAAATGCTTGAGGGTTAAACCTGACTGCATAGCAATGCCACATGCAAGTTAAAAAAATATTAAATTACATAAATATGATACTTTTATTTAATAATAATATAATAATAAAAAAATATTTTTTTATAGGATGAATAAACAGAAACCCTGAGAAGCTATCTACTATCAAAAACACACAAAAATCATATTTGTTTTACTGATTTTTATTTCATTTGAACAAAGTTAAAGTTTTGTGTGAAACTGAGTAAATATGAGTGAATAATATTAGCCATTTTCATTAGGGGGTTTAGCTAACAGGGGGAGACAACAGACAGAAAGTGGAACTCCACACAGGTAGATGGCTAGAAATTTGTGCGCTTTCCAATAGAAAGAAATTTTATTGGTCTGCATGGCCTGCCGGGGAGTGCACACACACAGCCACGCACACACACACACATGTTGGTGCGGCTATCCTTATGAGGACTCTCCATAGACAATGGTTTTCATACTGTACGAACTATAGATTCTATCCCCTATCCCTAACCCTCACAAAAAACTTTCTGCATTATTACATTTTCAAAAAAACATCGTTTAGTATTTTTTTTTTTTTAAGCGATTTCAATTATGTGGATACTAGAAATGTCCTCATAAACCACATGTATAGCATAATACCCTTGTAATTACCAGTTAGTAACCTAAAAACCTTTCCTCGTAAACCACCCAAACCCACCCATATGCGTGCGTGCACACAAGCGTATTTTAATGACTATTGACAAATGCTATCTCTCAAATAAACATTGACAAGTTTTGGTATGAGACATTCATTGAGAAATTTGTCACTTTTTGAACTTGTGTGAATTGTCCTGGTGTGAATGCCCTTACAAAGTGGTTTGGTCAGGTTTTGCTATTCTTCTGAGGAAATTTTTAGAAACTTAGTGAGTGTTTGGCCCATATGTCCATTAAAAATTGTTACAAAAAGGGCTCTTTCCCAGCTGTGTGTTCGTTTGTATTTAACACTTATTTAATGCCTTGTTCCAGTAAAGTCTAGTGCTTAAATCTTAGTGAGATTTAGGAATATTAACAAGCTGGTCCCAAAGTCCTTTTGAGTTCCCTCCCACACCATGATCCCTTCTTAATGTAATGAACTGGCCATGGAGACGGTGTTAGGATCCATGTGCTGGACGTTTATTAGAACACAAGCAAACAATCCAAATCGACAGGCAAATAGAGATAGTTGTTATGCAGGTGGTATAATCCAATAAACCAAAAAGACAGTCCAACAAGGCAAACAAAACAAAGGGGTATCCAAAAAGCAGAAAATCCAGGAATCAGGCAAAGGTCATAACAAATAAACAATCAGCAATGGCATTGGAAAAATGCTCGGTAAGGCAGGGTAAGCTGGCAATACTTCACAATGTGAGAGTGGAAACAGCATGAACCCCGCCCCCCCCACGAACAACTCCTGGTGTTCTTCTGCTGGGACATCCCCTTGGTTGTGGTGCTGGATGATCAGGATGGGCATGATGAATTTCTTGGATCAGGGACGGGTCCAATATGTCCTTGGCAGCTACCCATGATCTATCCTCTGGTCCGTAACCCTCCCAGTCCACCAAGTATTGCATCTGGCTCCCTCGTCATCTTGAGTCCATGATCTCTCTGACCATATACGCTGGGGCTCCATCTACCTCCAATGGAGGTGGAGGCTCAGAATCCGTGGTTCCAGAGCCAGACGCCAGGTGGACGGGTTTCAGCAAAGACACATGGAAGGAAGGAGAGATACGGTATTTAGCAGGAAGCTCTAAACGGGTTTATTTGATGGATAATTCTGAAAGGACCCGCATACCTTGGACTGAGCTTCCTGTAGGGTAGCCGCAACTTGAGATCCCTTGTGGACAACCAGACCCTCTGTCCCGGCTGATAGTTGGGATGGGGACGCCGCTGCCGGTCAGCCTGGAAATGTTGAGCTCTGACAGCTCGCTATAAACGGACATGTGCACTGTCCCACACCCTCTCACTTCACCTAATCCAATCGTCCACCGCTGGCACCGTAGAAGGTTTTCCTGACCAAGGGAACATCGGGGGTTGGTAGCCCAGCATGCATTGGAAGGGGGTTAGACCTGTAGAAGTATGGGTGAGGGAGTTGTGCATATTCGGCCCAGGGCAGGAAGTTGCTCCATTTCTCCTGTTCACGGCTACTATAGCTTCGAAGGTATCTGCCAATCTCTTGATTCAGATGTTCCGCCTGTCCATTGGCCTGAGGGTGATAACCAGAGGTGAGACTCACATTAATGTCCATCTGTTTGCAGAACACCTGCCAAACTCGTGACGTGAACCTCGATCGGACACGATGTCCTCTGGTAATTCATAGACCCTAAAAACTTGGTGGAATAAAGCATTAGCGCTTTCCATGGCAGTGGGTAAACCCTTGAGAGGGACAAATCTACATGATTTTGAAAATCGGTCAATGATTACCAGAATGGTAGTGTATTCATGGGAGTTTGGCAGGTCTGTGACAAAGTCAATGGACAGGTGAGACCATGGTCTTTGAGGTATGGGCAGTGGTTGAAGCAACCCCGTGGCCAGTTCTCTGGGGGTCTTGGATTGAGCACACACCTGGCAAGACTTGACATAATTAGTCACATCATGAATCACAGATGGCCACCAGAAGGAAATACGTACCAGAGTGATTGTTCTTTGGATGCCAGAGTGTCCTGTTCTCAAGGAAGTGTGGACCCATTGGATCATCCTTTGATGTAGAGCTTGGGGTACATTGTGCTTGGTTGGGGGGCAGTTAGGTGGTGATGGTTCATGCTGTTGTGCTCATTGTATTTCTTCCATTAAGTCCCAGCTAATTGGTGCTATGATGACAGATCGTGGCAGGATGGACCCAGGGTGAGGTTGGAGGTGAGGTGGATCGTGTCTGTGTGAAAGAGCATCTGCCTTGCTGTTCTTGCTGCCAGGGTGGTAAGTGACTGTGAAATTGAACCTGGTGAAAAACAATGACCATCGAGCTTGGCATGGATTCAATCTCTTGGCTGCCTTGATATATTCAAGATTCTTGTGGTCGGTGATAACTTGGAATGGGTGGACTGCCCCCTCTAACCAATGACATCATTCCTCGAGTGCCACTTTCATGGCAAGTAACTCCTTATTCCCCACATCATAGTTATGTTCAGCTAAGTTCAACTTTCTGGAGAAGAAGGCACAAGGGTAAAGCTTGCCTGGTGTTCTGTGATGTTGTGACAGGACTGCTCCAATCCCACAGTCTGAAGTGTCTACCTCAACGACGAAGGGAAGATTGGGGTCAGGATGTTTAAGTATTGGAGCGGTTGTGAAGCTTGACTTGAGGGAGATGAAGGCTTGGTATGCGGCATCGTTCCATGGCAACTTGCTTGGCTTTCCCTTGAGCAATGACGTGAGTGGTGCTTCAATGGTACTGTAGTTCCTAATGAAATGGCGATAGAAGTTGGCAAAGCCCAGGAACTGCTGTAGTTCCTTGAGTTTAGTATGTCAATGCAGGGACGTAGACCTCCATCCTTCTCCACGAAAAAGAATCCTGCAGCAGCTGGGGAGGTGGAGGGATGGATGTAACTGGAGGCAAGGGCTTCCTCAATGTAACTCTCCATGGCGAGGGTCTCAGGGCGTGACGATGCATAGGCCTCGCTTCTCGGTGAAGCTGTATTAGACAGAAGTTCAATGGCACAGTCCCATGGACGATGAGGAGGAAGTTGTGTAGCTTTAATCTTGCTAAACACTTCACTGAACTCTGCATACTCCTTGGGAATCGTGGTCTCCTTCTGTGATTTAGGGCTCTCTACACTGGTGATAAAGCAAGGCCTGGAAACAGCAACATGAAGACAATGTTCATGACAGAAACTTGACCAATGTGCGAGCTCACCTTGGTTCAGCCAGGGATGACCCAGGATAAGAGCGTGATTGGGTGAGTTGATGACATATAGTGAAATATTTTCAACATGAAAGTCCAATCTTGATGGTTATAGGAACAGTCTGTTGGGTTATGCCAGTACCAGTAGGTGCATTATCCACAGTGGTGATGTTAAGCTTAGGAAAGCATTCAATGGTGGGTATGTTGAGTTCTTGTACAATCCCCTGATTAATGAGATTAACAGCAGCCCCAGAATCCACTAATGCTGTAACATATCTTACATGATCACCAATGTAGAGCTCTACAGGCAAGAGAAAATTATGTGAGATGGGTGATTTAATGTTCATAGTACTCACGTGCTGCCTTGACTCAGGGAACCTTGATTTCTTGTGTGGGCATGCAGCATTGAGATGACTTGGTGAACCACAGTAAAAGCAAAGGTTTTCGTTGCATTGTCGTTGGCGTTCCTCCATGGAAACACGAGTGTGAGCAACATGCATGGGTTCAGGTGATACAGTGAATGTCTGAGCCTGTACTGAGACTGTAGAATCCGGGGTGAAACATAACTGAGGCTGTGAAGCATTCTGAAGCAGGTTATCAATCTTGATGGCCATAGTGATATAATCAGAAAGATTCATACCTTCACCCTTGCAGGTTAGTTCTGTCCTGAGTTTCAGGTTAAGCCCCTAGCGGAAAACGGTCTTCAGAACGACATCATTCCACCCACTCTGAGCCGCTAGTGTCCTGAACAGAACTGCGTAATCTGCTGCTGATCGATGGCCCTGGCGTAGATGAAGTAGCTGAACAGAGATATCTTGACTGCCCGCTGGATACTCGAAGACTTTGTGGATTTGTTGAACGAAGTAATCAAATTAAACCTGGATTTGAGTATCTTTATCCCAAACTTTTGCCGTAAGCAGTGACATCAAAAAAGAAAATTTCCTGGCATCTTGATCAAATGATTCAGGCTGATTTTGAAAAAATACCTTACATTGTCGTAAAAAAACCCTGGCATTTTTCAGCAGAGCCATCAAACTTATCAGGGAGAGCAAAGCTTACCGGGTTAGCATGAGGAGTTGGCAGTGAGTGAATGTATTGTGTCAAACATTCATTGGCAGCTCGTAGTTTGTTCAGCTGGTCTTGGTAACCCCTTAATACCTCGCACTGGTGCGTGAATGTGGCCTGGAGCTGTGAAACTTCCGCTGGATCCATGTTAGGCGAAGTATTCTGTAATGAACTGGCCATGGAGTATTAACAAGCTGGTCCCAAAGTCCTTTTGAGTTCCCTCCCACACCATGATCCCTTCTTAATGTAATGAACTGGCCATGGAGACGGTGTTAGGATCCATGTGCTGGACGTTTATTAGAACACAAGCAAACAATCCAAATCGACAGGCAAATAGAGATAGTCGTTATGCAGGTGGTATAATCCAATAAACCAAAAAGACAGTCCAACAAGGCAAACATAACAAAGGGGTATCCAAAAAGCAGAAAATCCAGGAATCAGGCAAAGGTCATAACAAATAAACAATCAGCAATGGGGGAAAAAAAAAAAAAAACTCTCGGTAAGGCAGGGTAAGCTGGCAATACTTCGCAACGTGACAGTGGAAACAGCATGTTATTCATATAGTTCAGACAGGAAGTAACCAATGAAGAAACGGTACAGAGTTAGTATTCGGGAAAGGGCTCCCTCTGGTGGTTGGTAGGAGGGGTAACAACCTCGGATGTTACACTTAATGCCCTGAATTGCCGTCTCCCCCTTCTTAAACTCTCCACGCTCTCTCTTCTGTTCATACCTCTCCATTCCTCTTTAGAAAGACATTTTGTATTTTATTAAATATTTTATTACTTAGTTAAATGGTGTAGAATAGAAATTGAAATGATGCAGAATAAAAATTGTAATGTCACATTTATATTATATTTATGTGTTGTAACTCAGTGTATACAGTAGTTGCTTTTTCACAATTATATTCATTTTATTACATATTTCTTTAGTTACTTTATTGTGTTTTTACAAGAAATTCACAGCAATGGGTATGAAGAAGTTTTGTAATTATTATCTATTGACCTAAACGGCTATCAAATAAAACTAAAGTGGCCCTACATTCAGTAAAAAACCTCTTCCATCCAACAGGCCCTTTCAGAATAATCCAACCTATATGGTTTATGTTTTGTTTTTATTTTCTAAATGTTTTCATTCTCTCTGTGTATCTGTCTCTCTTTCCTCCTCTCACTCGGAGTATTGAATGGCACACCATGCGTACTGATGCCGGTTGTTGTGACTCATCATGTCGTCCTGTTCTCCCTCCCCTTTAGCTCTGCTGGCTTTTCAGACAGGAGAGGGAGACGCAGCCCCTCCAACACTGATGACCTCCTGTTCTGCTCATGCACGCTTAAACCCCTCCACCAACGTCACTATTGATCCGCATGCTTCTGTCTTTTTCTCTCTAAGACGATCACCCCAAAAAGCCCCATCTTTGTACCAGTGTTCCAGAACGGATGTGGTCAATTTGAACAAACTGGAGCTTTTTTCCCACTGTACAAAATGAAAGGGCAAAAAGTCTGCCATTCTAATATGCAGATGTGAGACTTTTGAAATGTTTGTCTGCAAGATATGAATGAAAATGTGGCAAATAGATGTTGCAATGGCAACATCTATATTTTAAGTAGTTGTACTATTATAATATAGCTATATACACAAGCGCATACAGTATGTTGTTGTTTTCGTATCGGTATCATATGGGGGCAGTTGAATTTGTGGGTTGAGTCATCAACTGAAGAATAACTCTAAAATACAGGAAAAAATCTAATTAGAGAAAAACGGATGATGCCAGGAAATCATTTAAAATCATAGGGCCAAGCTCCACTGAACCACTAAATGTTTTAACAGTTGTTAACTCTTTTATAAATGTTCAGCTATTTGTTAAAACTGACTGTCAAAAACAGCTCTTATTAAATAATGGAATATTGTACTTTAAATCAGCTGAAGAGCTAATATTAAACAGGATTTAATGTGGCAAGCAAAAAAATTGCATTTGAAACAATTTGGCTACCTCATGTAGTTTTTTTCTTTAATCCAGTTTTCTCACAGTATCTAATTCTTTCCAAACCATAAGTTAATTTGTGGCTTTTCATGACAGAGTAACATGAAGGATGAAGATTTTGTGGTTGCTATGGACACAGTGCAAAAGCTTGATAGAGCATCATTATTTAAAGGCTTTGACCTCATGCAGTGGAGGGGACAATGCAGAAAAAATACATCGATTTACAGCTGTTCTATTTGTTATTCATTACTAAAAGAAAAAAAAAAAAGACTACTATGTAGACAAAACATTCGAATATGAAATTGGAATATAAATGTTCTGTTTGACGAAGTTGGGAGCCCTCAAGCCTAAAGATGAAATAGGGAGTGACTCACATATGTGCATACGCAGACGCTATCATTCAGAGCGTCTCTCCCATGAGGGAAACAGGAACCAAATCTCTCATTCTTAACATGAGATTAAATTGGAAATCATGTCTGATGACATTCTAACACACCGTCCTACCTCTTGCTCTCCCCAATGTGTTTTCCACAGCCAATACTAATGACATGTATCCATTAGAAGCTACTAATTACTCTGTTTTCATGGTTAGCTGCCCGGCGGTGGAGTGGAACTTTTGGCTTACAGTATATGGTGTCTGCCTCAGAGCAGGTTGCCTGTGTCTCAGTCAATCACTGTGCAAAAAGAGCCACATATGCTGTAGTACAAGCACTGCCAATATTTTGACAGAGTTGCAGGAAGACACAATTCACACAGTGTTTCTTATACATGTCTTTTGGACCAGAATAAAATAAATAAATAAATAATTGTTTTAGATTTTAATTTATATTTACTTATTTATTTATGTATGTTATATACACTATATGGACAAAAGTATTGGGACACCTACACATTACACCTACAGGAGATTTTATGACATCCCATTCTAAATCCATAGGCATTAATATTGAGTTGGTCCCCCCTTTGCAGCTATAACAGCTTCCACTCTTCTGGGAAGTCTTTCTACAAGATTTTGGAGTGTGTCTGTTGGAATTTTCTGCCCATTCTTCCAGAAGAGCATTTGTGAGGTCAGATACTGATGTTGGATGAGAGGGCCTGGCTTGCAATCTCCATTTTAGTTAATCCCAAAGGTGTTCGATAGGGTTGAGGTCAGGGCTCTGCAGGCCAGTCAAGTTCTTCCACACCAAACTCATCCAACCATGCCTTTATGGACCTTGCTTTGTGCACTGGAGCACAGTCATGCTGGAACAGAAAAGGGCTTCCCCAAACTGTTTCCGCAAAGTTGGAAGCATAGAATTTTCCAAGATGTCTTGGTAAGCTGAGGCATTAACACTTCGGAAAATTCTATCCTTATTCTATCCTTAAATAAAAACGTTTTTTTGCATGATCAGTCATATTTTCAAAATCAATGCCAAATTTTCACAATTTCTGCCAGGGTATGCAAACTTTTGAGCACAACTGTGTGTGTGTGTGTGTGTGTGTGTGTGTGTGTGTGTGTGTGTGTGTGTGTGTGTGTATATATATATATATATATATATATATATATAAAATCAACAGTTTATTACAAACAAATATTTGATAAAGTGGACATTGTAGGTGTCTGATATAAATGTAGTATTGTTTTGTAAGTTGCATATATGCAGTTGATTAATAAATCACAATAAAACTGTAAATTGTGCTACAATTACATTTTTATTCTGAAGCTCTAGCAGGCTTTTCTGACCATTGACAAGTGTGAGAGAAGCAATAAATGTGTTTGATTTGTCTTGACAAATAATTGATCGCCACTTCAGGTGAGAAACAAAACAAACACGTGAATGTTAAGCATTCTGACAAGTGATTCAACAGATTCTTCTTCACACGTTTTTGACAACATACAGAGTGCCATTAGTTAAGTTAGATTGTCAGGCAGCTAAACAGCAAATATTTTGTGTCTGTGCTGTTGTGGATGGATCTTTATTGTTTAGGATCTGATGTGTGGGTGGGTGGATCTGAAAAATGGACCCAAGGTGTAGCTGGCACTGTGGCTCAAAGAACCCACCGAGACACTTTCAACAGGAGAGACGATGACTCATGCATTGACTTTTGAGTGAGAACACAGGATAGTGTCTTTAGTGTGAGTACTGTGACGTGTTTGTAGGGAAGAGAAAGAGGGAGAATGCGCAAATGTGTTTTGTAACCTTTGTGAAAAGTAGTGACAAACTTTATGCGCAGTGGTACAAGCTGTCATGTACCGTTTGGACATGAACTCCCTGCTGAAAAAACCCCCAACTTAAACCTGCCTATAAGCTGGTTTGCTGGTCTTAGCTGGTTTAAAATGGTATTTCAGCCTTGCCAAGGCAGTGCTCAGCTGGTTTAGCTGGGTGGCAAGCTGGTCTCCCACCAGCTGAAAAGAGCCAAACAACCCACTAAAACCAGCCAACACACCATCCTGAGCAGGCTGGGAGACCAGCTAAGACCAGCAAACTACCTTAGGCTAGTTTAAGCTGTTTTTAGTGGGTTTAGATAGGTGGACAGCTGGTCTCCCAACCTAGCCAGGTGAAAAGTGGCCAAAACCCCTCTAAAACCAACTACCTGGTAAGACCAGCAAACCAGTTTCGGTTGGTTTAAGCTTTTTGTTTTTTAATTAGGCCTAGTATCAATCAAAACAGTTATCCTTATGTTGTAAATGAGATTTTGGAAAGAGAGTATGGATTTCAGCACAAAACACCTTTATTTTACATTCCTCTCCCTGGTTGTTTTTTTTTTTTCAACAGGTTGTCCTGGACTTGACCTTTGGGTCTGGAGGCCACTCGAAGGCCATTCTACAGTCAGCGCCTGGTGTAACAGTGGTGGCTGCAGATCGTGACCCCTTGGCGTTCCAACTGGCTCAGTGTTTATCTCAAGAATACCCGTGAGTTTACCTTTTAATCAAAGGTGGGGCAGTTCAGGCACTGTCTAGGCACTGTTTGTAGAGCAGCAAAACTGAACATGTGTCTTAATACCAACCTCTGACCTCTTTACCTGCTCCCTCCCTGTTTGGATCATGTGGGTGATGATAATGGGCACTGTAGTTTTTTGTTTGTGTATGTTTGTGTGTGTGAGATTCTCTAGAGCAGATACAGAATCCCCGCTCTCACCCACGCTCAGTCGAAAGGCCCCAGCGTCTCATTTGTCAGCGGGGCCTAAGGCTTCATTGACAGGGAGAGACGCTGCAGCCCACGCAGGTCCCCCTGTTTCCTGCGTGAGAGAGTGTAGGATGAGAGGGAGAAATAGAGATAGTGGTTAATAAAAGAGAAACAGGAGAAGGCATGAGGGCTTTGCAGGCGTGTGGATGTGTGTGCATGAGGTAGCACTGAAGAAAGCTAGAAATTAGATGTTTCTGACTCTGCAGCGTGGGTAGAGATACCTCTTTACGTGGATTCCGGGGAAACCTGTCTCAGAGGGACTGCTGCTACAGAAATGAATGTAGGAGAGAAGAATGAGGGATGGTGAGTGAGAGAATCAGGACAAGCTATTCTGTCAGCAGCTATATACTTAGCAAATAAGGCCTTTAACTCCCACTCATGATGAGAGGCTGGAGAAGTTGAAGAATCATATAATTAGCCTATAGTATTGAATGCTTGGGTAAGAGGAACAGGCAGCCCTCTCCTCTCCTGTGCTTACAGATGCTGGTCAAGTTAGCTGTGTTGTCCTGTAATTATATCAAATGTCATTTTTAACAGTGGTGCTTTTTTTATCATGATAAATCAGATCATGTCAATGTATATGTCTAAGTAGGACAAATTTTCACTACGAAACAGAACAAAGTACTTTGTGGTTCACAAATTAAACAAATACTTAATACTTATAAATAGTTCTAAATATTAGATATAGTTAACTTATAATAACATGAACATTAGGCTACTTTTGCAAAAATGAAAATTCAGTCATCGTTTATTCACCCCTGTGTTGTTATAACCCTATATGACTTTCTTTTTTTTCTTTTTTTTTCTCTCCCCTTTTTTCCCCAATTTGGAATGCCCAATTCCCAATGTGCTCTAAATCCTTGTGGTGGCGTAGTGACTCTGGGTGACGGAGGACAAATCTCAGTTGCCTCTGCGTCTGAGACCGTCAATCCACGCATCTTATCATGTGGCTTGAGCGCATTACCGCGGAGACATAGCGTGTGTGGAGGCTTCACGCTATTCTCTGCGGCATCCATACACAACTCACCACACGCCCCACTGAGAGCGAACCACATTATAGCGACAATGAGGAGGTTACCCCATGTGACTCTACCCACCCTAGCAACCGGGCCAATTTGGTTGTTTTGGTTGCACATCCTGGATTCGAACTCACGACTCCAGGGGTGGTAGTCAGCGTCTTTACTCACTGAGCTACCCAGGCCCCCCTTTCTTTCTTTTTCTTAACACAAAGAGAGAAATTTTGAAATGTTTTTGTTCTCAGTGATTTCATACAATGGCAGTTTATAGTGACTAACTCTTCAAGCTTCAAAAGGACACAAAAGTATAATTCAGTCTAATGAATCATTCTATGAAACTCATGATTGTTATGGAAGCATAGGATAAGGTTTGGTATGAAACAAACCGAAATCTAATATATTATTTAACGAAAATGTTCACTGACAGTTGATCTCCTGTGCACGTTCATGATTCTGCATGCAAGCTTTAGAACACTTTGCACCAGAGCAACAGTAGTTATGCAGCATGCACGAGATGAGGCGTTCAAGCGAAAACTCATTTTGTTTTGCTTCAACAGGACCACCAATGATATTAACAACAGCTGCACACAAACCAGAGAACAAAACTTACAAACATGTCTGAAGAGTTTGTAGTGAAATAGATGCATTTCAATGTCCAGACTTATTTGTTTGAACCGTCAAACAGAGAGATGGGGCTGAAGGTAGCTACCAGTACCACCACTCCCTATACACATATTACGCAGTCTGCATAGGGCTAAGTGCAGTAGTAAGTGCAATTAGTGTGGTTTGGTTAAGTGCTCGTGGAACAGATGTGTTTTAAGCTGGTTTTTGAATGTTGAGAAGGTGACAGCAGATTGTGTGGAGGTTGGAAGTTCATTCCACCACAGAGAAGCAGAGAAAGTGAACGATTATGAAATAGACTTTGAGCCTCTTTGTGATGGGGCTACCAGGCGTCGCTCATTCATAGACTGCAGAGAGCGAGTTGTAGCATAGACCTGAAGAAGTGAATTGAAGTAAGAGAAAGTCCGGGTCTAAGCCTTGAATTTGATGCGGGCAGCTACAGGTAGCCAGTGGAGTGAAACCAAGAGTGAGGTGACATGAGCCCTTTTTGGCTGATTGAAGACCAGATGCGCTGCTGCATTCTAGACCATCTGCAGTGGCTTAATTGTGTTAGCTGAATGGCCAGCCAACAGAACATTACAGTAGTCCAATCTTGAATGGACCAGGAGCTGTGTAGCACATTCAGACAGGAAAGGTCTGATTTTCCTGATGTTGTAAAGTGTGAACCTGCAAGACCAGGCGGTTGATGAGATGTGTGCAGTGAAATTAAGCTGGTCATCTACCACTACTCCCAGGTTCCAGGCTGTTCTGGTTGGTGTTAGTGTAGTTGAACCAAGATGAATAGTGAGGTTGTGGTCAACAGATGGGTTGGCTGGGATCACAAGGAGTTCTGTCTTGGCAAGGTTGAGCTGAAGGTGTCGTTCCTTCATCCAGGCCAAAATACCAGAGAGGCAGGCAGAGATACGAGTTGAAACAGTAGGGTCATCAGGCTGGAACGACAGGTAGAGCTGTGCATCATCTGCGTAGCAGTGGTAGGAAAAGCCATGCGCCTCAATGACTGGTCCGAGTGATGTTGTGTACATCGAGAAGAGGAGGGGACCAAACACTAATCCTTGAGGAACCCCAGTGGTCAGCTGGTGTGTCTTGGACACCTCTCCAAGTGATTGATGCTTACACAGGTCAGCAGGGTTTTTTGACTTGTGCCACTTTCTCTCCACAGCCCTCAGCTCAGTTTGGTGATCACAAAGTGTCTCCGACAGCCAGGGGCTGGAGGGTGTGGCACGTGCTGGCCTGGAGATAAGAGGACAGACACTATCAAGGCTAGAAGTTAATGTTGAGCATAGAGCATTTGTAGCTTCATTTAAATCAAGTGAAGGGAAATGGTTAGTGGAGAGAAGGGATGCAGAGACTATGGAAGAGAAGTGAGTGGGTGAGAGAGAGCGAAGGTTGCGGCGGAAGGAGACCATAGGTGGAGTAAGAGGTAAAGAAGAAGGGAGAGTAACAGAAAACTGGATGAAGAAATGGTCAGAGATATGTAGAGGGGTAACAAGGGGATAATTGGAGATACAATTGCATGTAAGGATGAGATCTAGCTGTTTCCCTGCTCTGTGAGCTGCAGGGGTGTGCAGTTTTGTAAGGTCAAATGAGGTCAGAGGATCTAGAAAGTCAGCCGCTTGAGGTTTTTCCAGGTGGATGTTAAAGTCCCCAATAACCACCAGAGGAGTGCCATCCTCAGAGGACAGCAATACATCTAGCTCTTCAACAAAATTGCCTAGTTGACCTGGGGGGCGATAGATGACCAAAAGTGGATTATAGAAGGATTAGTGACAGTAATGGCAATGATATTCAAAAGTTGTGTTATTGTAGAGAGAAGAGAGCGGAGTGAATTTCCATGAGTTTGAAATGAGCAAACCAGTTCCTCCACACCACCCAGTCAGATGAGGGGTGTGGGTGAAAGTGAAGTCAGTTGAGAGAGCTGAGGGAGTTGCAGTGTTGTCTCTGCAGATCCATGTCTCAGTCAGAGCCAAAACATTGAGTTTTGTCTGACTGGCAAAGGCCAGAATGAAGTCAGCTTTGTTGACAGCTGACTGGCAGTTCTACAGTCCAACAGAGCTGGAGAAGGGCAGTGGAGAGGCAGTGCTAAGTGACCTAAGATGCTCTGGAGTGCATAGTCTACAGCGTGTGCATGTAAATTTCACCTACATGAGACAACAGGAATGTACTGAAAACACATATTATGAGTAGAATAAAGAATAACTATGAGAAAAAGAGAGAAGGGGCAAAACTTAGCATAGTGGCTGGCTGCTTGTCAGTGTTCTTGCTCGGTGGACTCGTGCAGGTAGACTTGCAGGTCTTTACCCGAGATAGGCCTTCACACGAAGAGGGCTGCACACAAGGGCTGCCGCTTCCGCTACAGTTCTCTCACTACTTAAGTACTAATTGCTGTTTAGCTGAGTCCAGCACACAAATTAGCAACTCAAAGTCAAAAAATGTCATAAGCCTGAAACTGAAGCAGGATTGCCCCAAAAAGCTCCCTAATAGACAAAGGTTTACCTTAATTGTCAAATCAAAATCAAATCACTTTTTTGTCACTCAACCATATACACAAGTGCAACAGTGGGTGAAAGACTTGGTTGCAGTTCCAAGCAACATAGCAGTCATGACAATGATGAGACATATACCAATTTACAATAAACATCAGATTTACACAAAATTTATGAAACTAATATACACATAATTACAACACAATATACAAATTATAATATACAGTGTACAGTATACAATACACACAATATAGAATACACAGTATACAATAAAAATAATATATGTAAATGTGCAGTAAGGTTGTATAGTAGTTGTATTGACATTCAGGCTGTTGGGTGATAGTCAGTTGCCAGTTTGTTGTTAAGATAAATATAATTTATGACAGTCCAGTGTGAGATTAATAAAGTGCAGTGCTGATATATATGTTGATCGTGAGAGATCAAGAGTTCAAAAGTCTAACTGCTTGGGGGAAGAAGCTGTCATGAAGTCAGCTGGTGTGGGTCCTGATGCTGCGATACCGCCTGCCTGATGGTAGCAGTGAGAGCAGCCCATGGCTCGGGTGGCTGGAGTCTCTGATGATCCTCCAAGTTGTTTTCACAACGCCTGGTATAGATGTCCTGGAGGGAGGGAAGCTCACCTCCGATGATGTGTCTGGCTATTCGCACCACACTTTGAAGGGCTTTGCGGTTGAGGGCGGTGCTGTTGCCGTACCAGGCAGTGATGCAGCCAGTCAGGATACTCTCTACAGTGCTGGTGTAGAACCGTGTGAGAATGTGGTGGTTCATTCCAAACTTCCTCAACCGTTTCAGGAAGAAGAGGCGCTGGTGAGCCTTCTTCACAACAGCCTCTGTGTGGACAGACCATGTGAGTTCCTCAGTGATGTGGACACCAAGGAACTTGAAGTTGCTGACCCTCTCCACCGGTACTCCATTGATGGTGATGGGGTTGTGTTCTCTGTCTTTTCTCCTGAAGTCCACCACAAGCTCCTGGCGGATGGCAGTGGGCTCCTCCGCCTTCGAGCGAACCACTCTTGAAGCGAGAACCGGAGTGAACAATCAACAGAACTTTAATTATAACCATATATATATAATCATAAAACGCTGAACTGAAACAAAGACACACACACAGGCACGTGCATCTCTCTCTCTTTCTCACTGGCATCCCTGTCTCCTCTTTATCCCTCTCCCGGCTGATTGAGCTGATTCAGCACTAGGCACGCACCCTCACGGCTCCGCCACACCCTCCTCCTCATCACACTTGTTCTGCCAGGTAAACAGCAATGAGCCTGTTGTATACCTCAACAAATGCTGAGTCCAGCCCACAAATTTGCAACTCAAAGCCAAAAAGTGTCAAAAGCCTGAAACTGAAGAAGGATTGCCCTAAAAAGCTCACTAATTGACAAGCATTTTCCTTAATTTTCAGTGAAGTGCAACACAATCTCTTGACTAAAAACAATTACTAGTCCAGCGTCACAGCAAACAAACAAACTACAGTTGTTGTTCCCCTCTGATAGACCAAATGCTTGTTCTGCCATGTAAACAGCAATAAGCCTGTTATATACCTCAATAAATGCTGAGTCCAGTTCAAACTCTTCAGACATGTTTGTAAGTTCTGTTCTCTGGTTTGTGTGCAGCTGTGTTGTGCTTTCTGTTGTTAATATCACTGGTGGTCCCGTTGAAGTGAAATAAAATGAGTTTTTGGTTGAGAGCCCCATCTCGCGTGTGCTGCGTACCTGTTGCTCTCGTGCAAAGAGCTTTAAAGCTCGCGTGCAGACTCATGTATGTGCACAGGAGATCAAATGACAGTGAACCTTTTTATTAAATAATACATTAGATTTCAGTTTGTTTTACACCAAACCTTATCCTATGCTTTTATAACAATCATGAGTCTCATTGAATAATTCATTAGACTTCTGAATTATACTTTTTTGTCCTTTTGAAGCTTGAAGAGGTGGTCACCATAAACTGCCATTGTAAGACATCGCTAAGCACAACATTTTTTCACAATTTCTCCCTTTGTGTTAAGAAAAAGAAGTCTTATAGGGTTTTAAAAACTTAGGGGTGAGTAAACAATGACTGAATTGTAACTTTTGGGTGAACTAATCCTTTAACATAATTATACAATGCACAACAGACTATTAGGATATTAGTTTATTTATTTTCATGTTTCCCATATTATTAGTAATAAAATGAACAAATAAGCAAACCTGAAAATTTAATTGCAAATTTGTTTTAACATGATAAATTCACAGTATGCTTCAGTCCCTACTCCACCAATGATATTACACACTTTTAAGTATGCATACAGCTGAGAGAATGGTAAGCGTTAGAGCAAACCTCACTCTCTGAATGCCCTCTTGTTCTCATCTTCTTTACTGCTCTCTCATTTGCTGAATTCTCATTGAATGCATGTCCTAAGGCTTTTTTAAATTCTTATGAAAGGAGAGAAATGGCAAGGTGTTAAGATAATTGCATCTGTTGTCTTAAACAGCTTTAATCAGACACGCACACACGGTATTACAGTCATGCTCCAAGGGAACCACGTCACTGATGATTTCAGTACCTTCTGTTGCCACAGTATCTCCTTGTCGACTCTTACTAAGAAAGAAAATAAATTCATAAAAACAAGATATTGGCTATATACAGTATATATATATATATATATATATATATATATATATATATATATATATATATATAAATGTATATGTTTGTATGTATATATGTTTGTATGTATGTGTGTATATATATATATATATATTGTATCTACAGTAAATTGCGACTGTGATTCGATTAAAAGTTTTAACTAATTAATCGCACAGTTTTCTGTGATTAATAGTGATTAATAATGGTACATGGTACATTAAAACAAAAATTTAAATATAAATATATTTATACTTTGTTCCAAAGAACTTGCAAGAATTTCATTGACAGACACTATACATACATATATAAAACAATCTGAATGCTGAAGTTTAAAATTTCAAAACTATTATTTTCTCTGACTGCTGTTTAGTCTCTCTCGCGTGGTTTCGCTTTTGACACTGGTTCAGATTACAGTGAGTGTTTTCAGGCGATGCTAAAAGATACGGCAGCTTGCCCGGATCTTTCTCATACCTGGCTCACCACTTGCGGGGGAAGTCTCCTTTCTCAGTACAGTAAATCTGCTCCCGTGTTTATTATGGTGTTTTTAATAAAAGAGTAGCACAAGGCCATTTGTTTTGCATAATAAATGCACATTTTTTTTTTTCATATCAAATTGCTTGTCTGTTCAAATGGCTGTCTCTTTTTTCTGTCTATTGATGCATTGTCCAGGTTGCCTTGCTTCACCATTCAGCAAAGTAAATATACATTCATCAAAGTTTTGGACCTTTACTCTAGGTGCTTGTGTTTGATTGACTGACGTTTTCTCTGTGCATTTTCATCTCTGTATTTTTCATGCTCCACACAATCAGTTTCTGTGCTAGGATCTGCAGTATATTTGAGCGTGTACCTCATTGGAGAAACAAGGATGTGTGTTTGTATGTGAGATAGAGAGAGAGAGAGATGGAGCATGTGCGATCACCTGTTGATGATGCTGTTGTCTGTTAGTCAGCTTTCTTTTTTTAAATAAATTTGTTTTTTTATTGATTCCAAATACAAATTTAAACAAACAACACAAGAATGTTAGTCAGCTTTCTGAAGATAATGTCATTTTGGTAAAATCATCCTATTTTCTCAGTGGAAAAATGGCCATCCTAGCTGGGGTATTCCTCCCTATTTCACGGTAGCCAGTGCGCAAGAGTCCTTCACTACTCTAGAAACCGCAGTCTCCTCCGCCATTATGTCCTCTCCAATGTGGAAAGTCCGGTAAGAGGTGCCTTGAGTTTGTGTAATTAGTCTGTTGTGTCTCTCAGCTGTGATGAGCCTTAATGCTAAAGTTGTTCGTTTAAAGCCGTTTAAAGCTATTTCCTAGCTTTAGTAGTGTAGTAGTAATACGAGCGATCATGGAGTGCTGTTGAATATAAACACTGAGTGATGCTGACTCACTTCACGTCACCAATTGGCTCATATTGCACCCAAAAATGGTCTTTTGCCTCCACCTGCTGGCTAAAATATGTAATGTCACAAAATTAAATGTAAAGAGACAGATGGCTCTTAACACATCTGCACTGTTCTTACACTTTAGTTTAGAATGGCATGAAAACAAGCAGAGTGATGCACAGTTTTTTTTTTTTTTTTTTACTATTTTCAGAACACACAAGCCTTCTGTCATCATCACCCCGTGTTTCAGCTCACATGAGCAAGGCACATGATAGTAGTGCCATTATGAAAATGTGGTATCCTTGATATTCTTTTTAAAGAGCGTGATGAAAATTTTAAGATGGTCACCTTTTCTTTTGCCACTGATTGCAGACATTGAAAAATAATTCACAAACCTAATTAAAAATGTTTACTGTGCCTGTCATTAACTTGCAGCATGTGTTAGCAATTAAGCAAGCTATTTGATTTATTATGTTTGCCAAGCTTGTCAATAAAGTCTTTCTCGGGGTGTCTACCCATTAAAGCAACAGTTTACCACTACACGACAGACTAAAGAAAGAAAGATGGTGTTTAATAAAGGAGAAGCACAAAAGATCACTGCCGTTGGTTTTGCATTAGAAAAGGGCCTCCTATTTTTTTCATCTCAGATTGCTTGTCTGTTCAAATGGCTGTCTCTTTTATGAGGCCTTGTCCAGGCTGCATTGCTTCACCATTCACCAAACTGTGCTTGTGTGTGTGACTGACTGATGTTTTCTCTGTGCATTTTCATCTCTGCTCCCCTGCTGAAAGCAGTCGATCAACATCTTGTCCTGGACTGCAGTGACGTAGCTGCAGGAGACAGGCTGCTTGGTACTGGGGAATATTTCAGGCTTGATTTGTTTGGGAACGTCAGGTCACTGTGGACTCTCTCTTTACCTGGTATGGACTTAGCTTGAACAGCATATAACTGGTTATGCTCTAATCTCCAAGGGATGGTCAAAGCATAAAAACAGCTTCTGATTTTCAGGCAAATGTGTTGTTTTTATGACAAATAATCTAACCAGAGTCTAAGCATACATCTTTAACACATTTTATGTCACATCCTCCTTTGCACACATCAGTAATATGTTCCTCTTGTGCCATGTGTCCAAGTCAAGAAAATAAATCGTTCTGACTGTCCACTGTGGACTCCATGCAGATGATAAAGTCACAGGACAGACTAAACTGGGCCAATAGGAAATAGTTTCTATTTGATTATTTAATGAATATTGGTTGATTGTTTAACAAAAAGATTTTGTATCAATCCAATTTTCTTTATATCAGAGTGTTTAGTAAGTATGGGTGGATTGATCTTTAAAAACTGATACATCTAATCATAAGATTTGCTTTTGAGTATTAAACCTCGCATATAATAGTATTGATATAAAGTGTTTTCTTTTAACAGCGATTTTTATTATGTATTTATTTTGAAAATGAATTATATTTAAGAATGATAAGATATAAGAAGTGATGTGAAATGTACTAGCAAAATAGTTATCCTTATCCTATAGGAGATATCCTTAGTGTTTTTTTTTGTTGTTTTTTTTGGTTTGTTTGTTTGATTTATTTATTTATTTATTTATTTTTAAAGGCAGGATAGATTTAGCCAACGATAAAACAGATGCTATGGGGAAATTGTAGAAATAAATTTTTTTCCAATCAAAAAAGGTGAAAAGAATAAAAGTAGCAGATTTGTGCGACCTTGTTTTGGAGTTTAGATGAATAGGGCTATATGCATTCTTGCTTAAAAGGTTAAAGCCGATAAATAATTTTACAGTTGTTGTTCAAGTCAAGATCAAGTCAAATTTTGTTTGTCATTCCAGCTATATTCAAGTATACAATGGATTGAAATGTCTAGAAAATCTGTTATAAAATGACAAACAAAAAGAAGTCTAACATTTTATTTGTATTTTTTTATTTTTTTCAATAATAATAATGTTAGTTTTCAGTTAAATATTATCTTAAATATATTTTATTTGGCCATAATTACCTATTAGATTTTGTATTTTCTACCAAAATATTTTGTAATGGTATTGGTATCAGTATTGCGGTACAGGCCTTGGTAGATCTTGGTATCGCATGAAAAAGAAATGTGTGGTATTGCTCATCTCAACAGTTTGGTGTTATAAGCCCACTAGCTTTTCTTTTCTTTTTTCTATCTGTTTCCAGGTAATATTTTATTTTGCAGAGAATAAAATTTTGACCCTGGTCTACATCATACATACGTCATGGGGATTTTCTGGATATTCTGCATAATTTCCTGTCATGTACAGCTTGTTCTGGGATGGAATGCTGGGCAAGTGTTTATCAGTATCCTGTGCTTAATTTTATAGTCTCTTTCAAGTCAACTCTTGTGTTTGCACAAAAACATACCATTTTCCTGCCCTACCAAAACAACAGAGCCTTGAGAATCTGAGTGGCTCTGGCACAAGTATATAATTAAATGGTGTTATCAGATTATTAAATACATTTTCAGTCTAAAGTTAATGGAACATGGCCACGTCTATTGTTATGAAACTGAGTGAGCCAGTTAACTTATATTTTTTGCTTTACCCTTTTAAGTTTAGATGATGTCAGTATTGTGGGTAGCAAAACTATAAATAGATTGGTTTCTTAGCAATTATGAAGCCATACTTGGCACATGCACACTCGCTCACACATATCTACACACCCATGAAACTTGTCTTTTTTTAATAATATAAGATCTTACATAAGGCTTTGCTATCTCAAATGCTCTGTTTAAACCACATAGACTTTAGTAATTTAAAATTCTTATGTAAGTGTTTTGCATATTCTCAAATTATTCTGTGGGTAGCACAGCCACAGATAAGCTTAGGAAAACCCCACAGTGCTTTAGGAGGCAAAAGAGAAGAGAGTAAGAGTGCTGAATAACATTACGAGAGAGAGAGGATTACTGTATGTAGGCAGGGGTAATGAATATGCTGACCCAGCTCTAACTAGCTCCTAATGTATTTGTTTCACCCAACTGATAGGACTCATTATAATTATGTCAGTTACGTCTCTGAAAAAGCAATATGCCACAAGAGACCATGCATTACAGTGATTTTATTACAGTAAAGGTTAGGTACGGCACAAAACTTGTGTATTTTTTTTTAGGAAAAAATACGGCAATGAAAATGAAAAAACAGTCTTTTTCAAATAAAGACATTGTCACAGAGCTGCTCTCTGTTCCCTGAATTTCCCTTAAATTAAATACCTCTTCCCTTTAAAATAAAGACACAAACACGTATACAGTATACTTCGATGTATAAACTTTATTTACCATCAGGATGCACCCACTGGCGCATTGGGGCTGTAAACTGGGCAGTGGTAGCTCAGCGGTTAAGGCTCTGGGTTACTGATCAGAAGGTCAGGGGTTCAAGGCCCAGCACTGCCAAGATGCCACTGTTGGGCCCTTGAGCAAGGCCCTTGACCCTATCTGCTCCAGGGGGGCCGTATCATGGCTGACCCTGCACTCTGACCCCAGCCTAGCTGGGATATGTGAAAAAGAAGAATTTCACTGTATATGTGCAAATGTATAATGTGATAAATAAAGAAAATTATTATTATTATTAACTGTACATGTGGCAGATGCAACTGATGGAGTACACACGCTTACACACAAAAACATAACAGTGCATGCCTCCGACAGGCCACGTGAGTATGGAACAAATGGAGATTCATTCTACATTACTTAAATGAAATATACTATCTGTCTTATATACTGTACTATCTTATATACTATATTACCTGTAATCAGACTTGCGTACATGGCTGTGGCCATCTTGTTGAACTGTAAAAAGACCCAAAAGGACTTTTATTTTGTTTGTTTGTTTTTCCCTGTAAATAATTTATATATATATATATATATATATATATTTGTAAATAATAATAATAATTTTCTCCTCATTTTTCCACTGTTTTCTGCAAAATTTCACACCTTCACTGTTCACTGGCTTGGGAGAAGAAATAAAAATACTTGCATTCAAACATCCTCCATTTTTCCTGTATCATATCAGACCACATTTCCATTCAAACCGTAACAAGTAGTGTTAGAAGTGGGATTTCAATGCCACAGGTGTCACAGGCATCACGGGATGAAAGGATGGACCAGATATGGCCATACAAGACCAGTGAAGCACAGCATGCAACACCAATTCTAGCAGCTTCAGGGTCAAGTGGGAGCCATGCAGGCAGGGGCTGACCGAGCTATAAGCTAGACAACAAAGTGAGCTAGAGCCCAGATGCCGACAGGCGAAGGCCCATCCTCTGGACTGATGGAACCAAAATTACATCCAGTGACGAGATGATGACATTGAACAGTTTCTTATGACTTAATGAGAGGATGGCTACAGCATGCAGGTTGCACACAGCCAACTGGACCATAAGACTGGTACCCTCTATTAACAGGGAAGGCATGTAGTGCATACGTGGCCATGGACTGTACCGATGCTGAGGATTATGACAAAGTCAATGAGGCCATCCTAAAAAAGTACTAAATTAGTGCAGAGACTTACTGTCAGAGGTTCCACTCTCCAGAGATTCTGCCAGGTGAGACACCCTGTGAGCTCTATGTGTGGCTGAAGATTTCTTTTCCAAGTGGGTCAAGCCAGAGAAGTGCACAGTCCAGCAAATATCTGAACTCATTATCCTGGAGCAGTTTATGCCACTGCAGAAGAAGCAGACAAGCTGGTCGAGACCTACCTAGTAGCTTGCCGAGAATTCCAACGCAGATTTGGACATCAGAGTCAAGGCTAGCCAAGTGAGTCTGGGGGTGAGGGTGGTCATGCCCAATATAGATCTAGAATAACTCAAAACCAAGGTGACAGAACTAGCAAACAGGAGGTTAGGTGCTATTATTGTGGAGAGATAGGACACTAAGCGCCTTTGCCCTGCTAGAAAAGCCAAGAATTCTGCCCTCTGTTCTGTTCCCCACCCACATCCAAATCAAATCAAAATCAAATCAAATCACTTTTATTGTCACACAGCCATATACACAAGTGCAATGGTGTGTGAAATTCTTGGGTGCAGTCCCGATCAACATAGCAGTCGTGACGGTGATGAGACATATATCAATTTACAATAACATCAAATTAACACAGCACAATTTAAATCTAATATACACATAATTACACACAACAATATACAAATAATAACATACACTGTACAGTATACAATACACACAATATAGATACACATTATTCAATTAAAAAAAAAAAGTATATATAGTAGTATATATAGAATGTACAGTAGGTTGTATTGTACTGTATTGACATTCAGGCTGTCGGTTGATAGTAAGTTGTTAAGAGAGAATATAATATAATAATAATATAATTTATGACAGTCCGGTGTGAGATATAAGAGTAAGAGTAGTAAAGTGCATCGCTGATGTATTTAGATCGTGGGAGATCAAGAGTTCAAAAGTCTGATTGCTTGGGGGAAGAAGCTATCATGGAGTCGGCTGGTGCGTGTCCTGATGCTGCGATACCGCCTGCCTGATTGTAGCAGTGAGAACAGCCCATGGCTCAGGTGGCTGGAGTCTGATGATCCTCTGAGCTTTTTTCACACACCGCCTGGTATATATGTCCTGGAGGGAGGGAAGCTCACCTCCGATGATGTGTCTGGCAGTTCGCACCACCCTTTGCAGTGCTTTGCGGTTGTGGGCTGTGCTATTGCCGTACCAGGTGGAGATGCAGCCAGTAAGGATGCTCTCTACAGTGCAGGTGTAGAACCGTGTGAGGATGTGGCGGTTCATTCCAAACTTCCTCAGCCATCTCAGGAAGAAGAGGCGCTGATGAGCCTTCTTCACAACGACTTCAGTGTGGATGGACCATGTGAGTTCCTCAGTGATGTGGACACCCAGGAACTTGAAGCTGCTGACTCTCTCCACTGGTGCTCCATTGATGGTGATGGGACTGTGTTCTCTGTCTTTTCTTCTGAAGTCCACCACAATCTCCTTTGTCTTACTGACGTTGAGGGAGAGGTTGTGCTCTTCACACCAGTGTGTCAGAGTGTGCACCTCCTCTCTGTAGGCTCTGTAGGTTTCATCATTGTCAGTGATCAGACCTACCACTGTCGTGTCATCAGCAAACTTAATGATGGCATTGGAGCTATGTGTTGCCACACAGTCATGTGTGTGCAAGGAATACAAGAGTGGGCTGAGAACACACCCCTGTGGGGCTCCAGTGTTGAGGGTCAGTGATGAGGAGAAGTTGCTGCCTATTCTAACCACCTGGCGTCTGCTTGACAGGAAGTCCAGGATCCAGCTGCACAGCAAGCTGTTTAAGCCCAGAGCCCGGAGTTTCTCATCTAGCTTGGAGGGCACTATGGTGTTGAATGCTGAGCTGTAGTCTACAAACAGCATTCTCACATAAGTGTTCTTTTCTTCCAGGTGGGAGAGAGCAGTGTGTATTGTAGATGCAATGGCATCATCAGTGGAGCAGTTGTTGCGGTAAGCAAACTGCAATGGGTCTAGAGAGAGAGGCAGCACAGAGCAGATGTAATCTCTGATTAGTCTCTCAAAGCATTTGCTGATGATGATGGTCAGAGCAACAGGACGCCAGTCATTTAAGCAAGTTATTTTTGATTGCTTTGGAACAGGCATAATGGTGGATGTTTTAAAGCATGTGGGGACTACAGACAAAGAGAGGGAAAGGTTGAAAATGTCCGTAAAAACACCAGCCATCTGGTTCGCGCACGCTCTGATGACGCCACCCGGAATGCCGTCTGGGCCCGCGGCTTTGCGGATATTCACCCGTCGGAAGGATCGAGTTACATCCGCTACAGAGACGGAGAGTGAACTAACCTCTGTAGCTTCGGCCGCAAGAGCTCTCTCCGCGAGGGCAGTGTTATTTCCCTCAAAACAAGCATAAAAAGTATTTAGCTCATCCGGGAGAGAGGCAGCGGTGTTCATGTTGGAGTTTTTATTCCTTTTAAAGTCTGTGATGATGTTAATTCCCTGCCACATGCTTCTAGAGTTGGTGGTGTTAAACTGTCCTTCAATCTTGTTCCTGTACTGGCATTTTGCTGTTCTGATAGTTTTTCAGAGGGCATAACTGGCTTGTTTATGCTCCTCCGCGTTCCCAGAATTGAAAGCGGAGGTCCACACATTAAGTGCCGTGCGAACATTGCTATTTATCCATGGCTTCTGGTTCGGATAGATCCATGTTGTTCTGATCAGAACGACGTCCTCCACGCACTTTTTGATGAAACACATTACGCTATCAGCGTAAAGCTCGATGTCGTCATCAGAGACGGACCGGAACATCTCCCAGTCCGTGTGATCAAAACAGTCTTGTAGCGTAGAGTCTGATTGGTCCGACCAGCACTGGATCGTTCTTAGGGTGGGTGCTTCCTGTTTCAGTTTCTGCCTGTAAGCGGGCAGAAGCAGAATGGAAGAGTGGTCCGATTTGCCAAATGGTGGGCGGGGGAGGGATTTGTAGCCATCTCGGAAGGGAGAGTAGCAGTGGTCCAAAACCTGGTCCCCTCGCGTGTTCAAACTAATGTGCTGGTGGTATTTTGGTGCGACTGATTTGAAACTGGCTTTATTAAAGTCCCCGGTCACAGTGAATGCGGCCTCAGGGTTTACGGTTTCCTGCTCACTTATACTCCCATACAGTTCCTTGATTGCCCGGTCTGTGTCGGCTTGTGGGGGGATGTACACAGCTGTGATAATGACCGCTGTGAATTCCCTCGGTAGCCAGAATGGTCGAAACAGAAGCATGAGAAATTCCAGATCAGGAGAGCAGAAAGACTTGATAGAATGTACGTTCCTCTGATCACACCAGGATTTGTTGATCATAAAACATACACCACCACCTCTGCTTTTACCTGAGAGGTCTTTCGCTCTGTCCGCTCGGTGCACGGAGAACCCCTCGAGTTCAATGGCTGAGTCTGGAATCTCCGCAGACATCCAAGTTTCTGTAAGGCAGATAATGCAGCAGTCCCTCGTCTATTGTTGGAAAGAGATCCGCGCTATCAGCTCGCAGAGCTTGTTGTCCAGAGACTGAACATTTGCCAGTAGAATACTGGGTAGCTGGGGTCGATTTGCACGGCGTCTTACTCTGATGAGAACGCCGGCTCTATTTCCCCTTTTTCTTCTGTGTTTCCGCGTCCGGACTGCCCAGACAAAGGGCTCCGCTTGCGTGTTTGTAAACAGCGGGTCGGCATTGAGGAATTTGAAGTCCGGTTTACAGTGTGAAATTGCTGAACCAATGTCCAAAAGTGTTTGTCTGTCGTAGACAATAAGGCAGACAACATCCAAGACAAAAAAACAAACAAACAAAACACTACCATGTTGTGTCGGAGCTCGCAACGCAGCAGCCATACTCGGCGCCATCTTGAGTCCAATCCACCACATACTTCACCCCATGTGCCATTTCAGAACTGCATCGCAGACAGTGGTACAGGTATTTGTGAATGGTCAGTCTGCCAAGGCCCTAGTTGATACTGGTAGCACCCAAACCTAGTACACGACAGCTTGGTTCCTTAAGATGAGTGGGAAGATCAGGACCATTTTTTCTGTGTGCATGGAGATATTATTGAGACCCTGTTGCTGAAATTTATTTGACAGTGAATGGTCAGACTTTCTGAGTGCCTGTCACAGTATCTTCCAAGTTGCCTCATGAGGTGGTATTAGGGCAAGATCTTTCAATTCTTAGTGACTTGCTGTCCCTGGTTCAGTGCTGTAGTGTTGTGACCAGAGCCCAGAGTGCAAGGTCAGGCTACAAAGGGTTGCCTATTGCTGATGTGGAACCTGAGGGCCCCAAAAAGAATTGCCTGTTTAGAAGGGAAAGGCATCAGCTGAAGTTTGAAGGTAGTTGGGAGAGTAGGCAATCTGAAGAAATTCCCCACCCAGAAGTGTCTTTTAGTGTGACCATCCCAGAGGACATAGCTCAGCCAAAAAATAATGCTACTTTGCAGGGCTGGTTCCAAATGGTGTCTTAGGTGGATGGAGTTAAGAAATGTGCTGTCTCTTGTTTTGCAGAGGAGAAATACCCTAAAAAAAGGATACTCTACCAGGTGAAGATATGTAGCCCTGGAATTCCCTGAGTCAATGCATCACACAGTTATGACCCTGTACATTGTGTTCCATTGGCAGGACACTTAAACAAGCATAAGACTGTGGCAAGGATTGCAAGTCATTTCAGTTTGCATAAAATATACACTGTAAAAAAATGGCAGTGTCACATGAGATCTCCTTGCCAGAGCTGAGTAAGAAAAAGCAGAACTTCCATATCAATCTGCTGAAGGAGTTCCACCCCAGGGCTGAGCCAGTGCACTAACATCTAGTTGCTTGTGATGTTGGGGTGCAGGAGGAACCAGCAGAGCTGTACTTCCCAACAAGTTGCACACCACAAGCTGTGGATTTATCCCATCTAGAGACCAAGTCAAGCAGTTGCTGGAGCTAGAGCTGTTTCAGGACCTGGATATACCAAACTTGTGCAACATGATGTCATCCGCATGGAGGTATCCCCAGCTCGCCAAATGAGCTAACGCATCCCTGAAAACGCATGCCCGAAAACCTGCTGAGTGTGCTCAAAAATGAACCAAATATAACGCTCTCCAAAGGTGTCATTAAGCCGTCCACCAGTGAGTGGTGTAGTCCCATTATGCCAGTCTCCCAAAAAAAATGGCACAATAAGATTCTGCATTGACTTCAGACAGATTAACAGCCTGTCTAAATTTCACCCCTATCTGATGCCCAGGATTGTTGAGCTGGTGGAAAGGCTGGGCAAAGCCTAATACCTCACCACTGTGGACTTGTGCAAGGGGTACAGGCAGGTGCCTTTAATGGCCAGGTCAAAATAATTGACTGCTTTTAGAATCCCTCATGGGCGCTACCATTTCTGGGTGATGCTGTTTGGTCTGCAGGGGGCACCTGCTCTGTTCCAGCATTTGATGGACCAGATCCTGCAGGGCATGAGGGAGTTTGCTGCAGGTTACCTCAGTGAGACCTGGGAAGACCACTGTCAACACCTGAAGCAGGTCCTAGGGAGGATCAAGAAGGCCAGCTAACCATCAACCCAAAGACATGTTCAATAGCCCAGAAAGAGATAAGCTACCTGGGTTTGTGATTGGTGGAGAAGTCATCCACCCATAGTTAGAGAAGGTGGAGACCATCTGCAGCTAATGTCCACTGACAACCAAGAAGCAAATGAGATTGTTTCTGGGCCTTTTGGGGGTGGTACAACAGATTTATACTTAACTTCTCTGCCAGGGCCTCTGTGCTTGCATATTTCACAAATGCCACAGCTCAGCAAGGTGGTTTGGATGGAGCCTTTCAAGACTTAAGAGAGGCAGTGTGTGGAGACTCTGTCCTGCTTAGCCTAGACTTCCAGAAGCCATTCATCCTGCAGACAGATGCCTCGGGAGGCATAGAACTGGGTGCTGTGTTGCTTCAGTAGGTGGAGGGTGAATACAGACTGGTGACGTTCCTGAGCTGAAAGCTGTTTCCACGAGACACCGTGTACTCAACAGTTGAACAAGAGTGTTTGGTCATTAAATGGGCTCTGGATTCGCTCGTTTATTACCTCCTTGGGAGACACTTTGTGCTGGAAATGGACCATCAGGTGCTGCAGTGGTTGGACTGAATGAGAGACTCCAACGCACAGATTACATGATGGTATCTTTTCCTCCAGCCCTACAAGTTCACTGTTCAGTATTATCCAGGAGCACTGAACAGTGTGGCAGATTTCATGTCGCATATCCCAGAGGATGTAGATACAGGGACTGTTTCCTCAAACCCTGTTATTGAAGGGGCGGAGGTGTAACCCAGGATGACTGCAGTTATGTGCAGAAAGGGGGAGCAGCTCTCCGTTGCCCAGATTTTCCCTTTAATTAAACACCCCTTCCCTTTAACATAGAGACACAAACACCTATACTTGGATGTATACACTTTATTTACCGTCAGATGCACCCAGCTAGTCAGAGAGACACAACGGCACAGTGGTGCTATAAACTGTTCACGTGGCAGATGCCGCTGATGGAACACACACGCGCACACACACACACACACACAAACATAAAAGTGCATGCCCATACTGGCCACCTGAGCACAAAACAAATGGACTTCATTGAACTCTATCTGTAATTGGACTTGCATACATGGTGGTGGCAATCTTGTTGAACTGTTAAAAGACCCGAAAGGACTTTTATTATTTTTTTATACCTTTGCTGTGATGCATCATGGGAATGGGGAGATACCAAGTATTGTGAAGAGGGGGTTATTTGTGCTGTTAAATGATTTGTGCTTGTAAACTATCTCAATTCTCTGCATATATTGATTTAAAATAATTATTTATTGTTGATTGTATGTAGAGGTGAAAGTTGTCATTCTAACATTCTCTTGATGTTAGGAAGAATGGTTGTGTAAATATCCACAATGGGGAACTGCTAGTTAGTTTTTGACTGGGGTTCAGTGAGTAACGTAGTGGCCAGGGGCGCATTAACACACAGGCTTATATGGGCTGAAGCCCAGGGGCCTACAACTACCATGGGACCTACAACTCCCATGGGGCCCAGCGGGAGGAGCGTGTTTAAACGCTTTCAGCGGGAGACACGGTTATTGACATGGTGACAGTGCGCAACCGTTAAAGGTGTCCTTGTAGTGCTTGTTCAATGCACAGCAGACCAGCTAGCCCATGGACCCACAGGTACCTTAAAGCGCCCCAGGTAGTGGATGTAGTTTCTAAAGGTTGACCGATAGATTGGATTTACAGATTAATCGGGGCCGATAGTTGCATTTTCTAACTATCGTCTATCGGAAAAAATCAACTCTGATAGTTTCCAATAGTACTTTTTTGACTAATTCCTCCGTGGCCAGCGCTGGAGGGTTCTACAGTCTGAACTCCTCTGTTCTACAGTATAATGGCACCCTCTAGAGGTAAAATAAAAAACAATCATTCCTCATGGAGTTTGTTTTGCAATGTGACTAGGCTATTTATATAGACGGATGCTTCGGTTTAAAACATCGACAGAGAAAAGCCAAGGTACAATACACATTATTATTATTGTCATGGTACAATAAATTAGTCGTTTAACACAACTAAAGGTGGTTTGATAATTAATTTGTTTATAACTAATAGCTGTACTGGAGAATTGCATTGCTGACAAGGTGGAGAGATGATAACATTAGAGCTAACATTACATTTACATTAATTTGGCAGACACATTTATCCAAAGCGACTTACAAAAGAGGAAAACATAAGTGAATCATCTTAAGGAGACAGTGGTATGAAAAGTGCCATATTACAAAGTTTCACTAGCATCAGAATAGTATTCAAAACAGAATAAAGTGTAACAGGAATTGTTTTTTTTTTTTTTTTTTTTTTTTAATGACTGGTTAAGTGCTCATGGAAAAGATGTGTTTTTAGTCATTTTTTGAAGACAGAGAGTGAGTCAGCTTCATGGATGGAGTTGGGAAGGTTGTTCCACCAACGTGGTATGATGAAGCTGAAAGTCCGGGAAAGTGTTTTGGTGCCTCTTTGTGTTGGTACAACAAGGCGACATTCATTAGCCGACCGCAGGCTTCTAGTGGGCGCGTAGCTCTGCATAAATGATTTTAGGTATGCTGGAGCAGACCCAGCGACTGTTCTGTATGCCAGCATCAGAGCCTTGAATTTGATATGTGCATCAACCGGCAGCCAGTGGAGAGAGACAAGGAGTGGTGTAACATGTGCTCTCTTTGGTTGATTAAAGACCAGATGTGCTGCTGCATTCTGGATCATTTGCAGGGGTCTAATTGCACATGCAGGGAGGCCTGCAATGAGAGCGTTACAGTAGTCCAGTCTAGTTATGACAAGTGACTGTTGTGTGGCATGTTCAGAGAGGAAGGGTCTTATCTTCCTGATATTGTAGAGTGTAAATCTACATGATCTTGCAGTCTTTGAAATTTAGTCTGCTGTCGATGGTTACCCCTAGATTTCTGACCGAATTTGGAAGGCGTTACTGTAGTTGCACCCAGCTGCACGGTGATGTTGTGTTCAACAGCAGGGTTGGCTGGAAAGACAAGGAGTTCAGTCTTGGTTGGGTTGAGTTGTAGGTGGTGCTCCTTCATCCAGGCCGAGATGTCTGCCAGGCAGGCAGAAATTCGAGCAGTCACTGTGGTGTCGTTGGGCTGGAAAGACAAGTAGAGTTACGTGTCATCAGCGTAGCAGTGGTAAGAGAAACCATGTGCCTGAATGATGGGTCCCAGTGATGTTGTGTATATAGAGAAGAGAAGTAGCCCAAGCACTGATCACTGAGGTACCCCAATAAGTAGCTGATGAGGCTTGGATACCTCACCTCTCCAGGCTACCTTGAAGGACCTACCTGAGAGATAGGAGTTAAACCAGTCAAGCACAATTCCTGTGATGCCCAGCGAGGAGAGGGTAGAGAGTATGATCTGATGGTTGACTGTGTCAAAGGCTGCAGAAAGGTCCAGCAGAATCAGGATGGATGATCTGGATTCAGCTTTCTCCCGTCTCAGAGACTCGAATGGTTAGAACAATGTTACAAGTCAAAGATGGAAACTGCTTACCTTTCCTCTTAATACACTGTTTTGAAGAAAAAGAAAAAAAAAAGTCACAATGGGGAAGGATCGTGCAGATCCACTGAGTTTTTTTTTTTTTTTCGGGGTTGAGGGTCGTCCAGTATGTTCCAGTCAGGTTATAAACATGAGCATTCCGAAGTGAATTTATAAGTTAATCATCAGTAGAACTATGTGTTTCTCTGCTTGCACCCGTAATAAAAGAACTCACAATAAACATTATTCTGACAAGTAAAACAGTTCATAAATTTGTTACAATTTGGTGGATTGAAATAGAATCTATCTGATGTGCAGTTACAGGTGTTGTTACAGTGGCTTCAAACGTGGCTTCTCTAATCAGATTTTAGAGCTGGAACTATGTGTTTTACAATGAAGCCGTAAAAAGCTGTTACAGTGCATAACTTTCATACAATGGTGGCAAAAGTTACATGTTAAGAGACACCAATGATCAATCAATAATCCCATTTAGTGGTAAAATAATCACAATAAGCAATTCTTCTGCCAAGTAATATAGTTTATTGGCCTAACTGTAGGCTGTTAATTGCCATAATAATATAGAATTCAATTGATGAGCAGTTTCAGGGTAGTTCGTATTAGCTAATTTTTAACAGTTTTAAACCAGAGAATATTTAGCCTTAGATGGAGAACTTGGAATAAAATAAATAGGAGAAATTGGAACAACCAATATGGCAGATGTAGAACTTAGGTAAAAGCCTTAAAGGTAAAAGAGCCAGTCACCTCTTATATAAAGACATTGCCTGTCATGTTATTTGATCATAATCTTGACCCACCGTTTTAAGGATTTCTGTCTTTCCCCATTCAAGTAGATAAGAGCTGTACTTTAATGCCGCTTGTATCCATAGAAAATAGCTGCCCAGGACTGTTCCCAAATTAGCAGCCGAGTGAACTGACTTGCCTTGAAATGGACTTTGTTTAAACATGACTCACCCAACAAGATTTTAGAGCCAGAACTATCTGTTTTATAAACAGTGATTTATCTTTTTATAATGTTAATGTTGTCTATGATTACTCTGTCAAGATTGTCTTCAATGTCTATAGTGTGCAATCAGGCACTTAGGTTTGAACATTCGTGTTGATGTGCAGCACTTGACAAGTCAGCCACTGCGAAGCCGCTCACTCTTATACAGCTAATAACACACGACATAGCACCTTCCACTCAGGCTAAGTGCTAGGCATTATTGTCATATTGTTATGCATAGAGTTAGCCTATATCTCCTCACTTTTGCAAAGTTTCTCTCAATTACACCATCAGCTTTTTATATCATAGCAAAGAGACAAGTAAGTGTGAAACTTTAGGCAGCTGTTACTGAGGAAACTAGGTATGATTAACAAATGAAAAGGATTTATAATATTAGGACTCTGAATCCAAAGATGACTCTTAAAGGCATAGTTCACCTAAAAATGAAAGTTACTCATCCTCATATCATTCCAAACCTGTATGTATGTCTTTCTTATGCAAAACACATACAGATATATTTGAATGAATATCCTAGTCCTTCTTTTCAAAACAATGGCAGATGATTTTAAAAATAACCCAAAAGTGTGATAAAAGTAGTCAATGCTTGCGAGTCGACATAAAAAAAGTTTGCATGTTTATGAGCACTGTTAGGGAAGCTCGGTCAGAGTGGCATGCGTGTTCAGACAGGAACAAGTTGAACATGCGAGCCACTGTGAATGAGCTCTAATTGCGCTGAGGCACGCACAGCAGACGGACAAGGATATTCATTTAAACTTTTCCTTTTGTGTTCTGCATAAGAAAGTAAGTCATAAGTGTTTGGAACAACATGAGGGTGAGTAAATACATTTTTAGGCATTTAAGAGCATTTTTGGTAAAGCTTTTTACACTGTACAGCATTATCAGGGTCACCAGAACACTAGTTATCTGTGGGATGGTTAAAAGATATTTGTTCTCACATGCCATTGACACATTGAACAAGTGACATATCTTGCATGTGTGCCAGTGTGAGCGGGCTCACCAGTTGTCAACACATCAGATTAGATACATATCTGTCATTCCACACAATAACATTTGACATAATGCTTGTGTACATGTGTCATTAACACAATACCGGCCATGACAGTCTGTGTCACAACAATCTGTCCTCAGATATTCATTTAATTCTTTTTGGTGAATAAAAGGCACATATTCTGAAATGTGTAGTTCCTGTTGCAGCTACCTTTTGTTAAAACAGATTAATATGTTTACAACTCTGAATCAAGCCGATCAAATAATATTTTTTATTACGTTTTATAGTTTTATTTGATACTGTTAACTAATGGTCTGCTTTGTGTTACCTTTCTCTAGATGAGTTTCCATTCAAGTTGCAGATTTAATTCATGAAAAATAAAGGAAAATCGTAATTTTGCAAAAAACTATTTGCAAGTAAAGCAGCGCTTCAATCCCATGAGAACAAAATCATCACTTCTGTAAAAATGGCTAAAGAAATAGTTCTTGCCACTGTGGCTGTTTCATTAAATGTAATAAACGACTTGTGATTAACTGTGCGCAGACAAAACACTCTGACGAACTTCGTGTTTGCTAGGCGATCAGCAGCTGATACCTTATGTCTGGGAGTGACAGCGAGTCAGACAGTTCTAGGAGGTAATAGAAGCCAAATTTCAGAATGACCAGATCAACATTTGAGATGCTATGTGATGATATTGGTCCCTGCTTAGTCCAGTAATGAGCAAGTTATTCAGTCACATGACTTGTTGGGGCAAAGCCACATTACTTTTTTTAATGGGCATTCGGTAAATGTGTTTCCATTGTAGTTTATGCGCATTTCTTCTTACTGAATAAAAAATGTTTCCACCTCAATCGATCATGTAAGTTTTTATGCAGATTTCTTTAATTTATTTTTTTATTTTGGTGATTTGTTTGTGTGCAGTGTTGCTGAAAGAATAGTTTGAAATTGGAATGTAAGCTGTGTTAAGGGTCTTTCTTACGGGATGTTATATTTGGTGTAATTTTGTTGAGTTATGGTGCATTTTTTGCCTTTGTATTTTGTTGGTTTGTGTGGCTGATAGAAAAGGTTGGCATTTGAAAAGAAAAGGCACTGAGAATCTCACTACTGCTCTGGATTTAGTAATCAGTGTTTTTGCTCAGTTACTGATCAGTCAGTGTCAAAACATGCCATTGCATTTCCACTCTGCATGTGAAATGAGCAACAGACATGGAACATTGTTTACTGACTCTGCCGCCTTCATCTTATCCATGGATTTAGTTAGAACTGTTTTCTTCTGATTTTGAAGGGCCCCCTTTTAAACAAGAGTATAGATCTGGTTTCACCTCAAGCTTACAATAAAGTACATTGTACATTCCAGCACCAAACTAAAACATTCTACAAAATGTAACAATCTTCCATCTATTCCAAACATCTGTTGAACCCACACAAGCCCTCTCAAGAAAAAGAAAAAAACCCCAATGTAAATCTTAAGCATATTGAAGAAATTCACTAATGAAGATCTTGCTTGTCGAGGCACCCGCTGCTTGTTTATGTATTCAGACAATACATTTCCTTCCTCAAATTGCATATCTGAGAATCGTTTTTGTATATTTCATGTCACAGTCTTGCTGTGCCAAAGCCTAATTAGCTTGAGTGGTCAGAATAGTTTTACTTTACGCTTAGGATCATATTGCTTGTGATTTCAGGGTATGTTGTTGGCTGAGGCAAGTGTAAGTCAGCTTTATTTCTTTATTTCAATAATATGCACAAATATTGGTACAAATATAGATACTTAGTAGTACTTCAACCAGATATTGGGACTTATGAGAATAATAGCATAAAACAAAACAAAAATGACTGCAGAGAAGTCTGGCACCTTTGAGGCCCTGAATTGACTGTGTATTGACGCAACAGCAGAGGCAGCATTCTATCTGTCAGAGGCTATCCCTTTCTCCCTCCAAACTCGCCAATTTATGGGCTGGGAGGGAGGGAGGGATGGGGCTCACCGCTCTGGCGGAGTGTATGTCTTTGTGTGGGTGGGCAAGAGAAAGCCTCACTATAGATTTTCCAGCAAATTAATGAAGGGACCGAGCAAATGTGGAGGTGGAAAAGAGAGAGAGAGAGAGAAAGAGAGATAGAAAGCCTCTTCCACTGTGCAAAAGAACTGAGGGAAGCCCTTGCAGCAGGGCAAAGGCTGAGCAGCTCCCTCACCCTTGATCTTTCAGCTGGCCATGGGTGTATGGACAGAGGCACTCTAGGGTCCTATGGGCAAAACCCTCGGCCAGCCCCATGAGTGGGAGAGAAGGACCTTCGATAACCTTGGAGGTGGAGGAAATGGAGGAGGTGATTGCTCTCCCTTTGTACTCTTTTTCATTGGTCAGGAATCTACGTGTTTAGCATGACTACAAAGAGGTGGTCTGTGGTACTGCCCACATGGCCAAATTAACACCTCTGCATGGAAGCCCTTTTGCTCATCCACCTTATTTGTCTCTCTACCATCTGATTTATAGTTGTCTACCTGGGCTGTCCTCAACTCACAGGCTGTCTAAAGGTCACATGAACAATGAATGGCTCCTCAATACCAGGGAAGGAACTCTGCAAGAAGACAGGGGAGACAGAGTTGATGCTAGACAGCTTGTGTCTGTGTTTCAGGAAAGGCCAGCTTAAACTTGATCTGATGACTGATTATGGTTTAAACCGTATTCATATGTTCGTAATTATAATGTGTGAGGCACTGTAAGAATGACTTTGTTACTCATATCTGTGAAGTCTCTTCAGATAAAGGAGAGAAAGTAAATTAAAGCAATAATGACAAAAGAAAGAAACAGTTATGCATAGCCACCCACCTGTCCCTCTGAATGATTGAGAATTAAAGAGAGGCATCATCAGTACTTAATGTCAAACCAACACCTCCACTTCAACTCAAATAAAACACTTGTCACACATGTATGCTGCATCCAAAATGGCGTAATGTCACAGCATGCACTGTATTTGATGAAGGATGCACGTATCTGCTGTCAAAACAGTACGTTCTTTTAGGTATGCATGCAAGTAGTATGAATAGATTTCGGACATCATCCGGGGACGTGAGCATTGACCCGTGACCTGCATATATGAAGACCAACAACCGTGAAAATGATCTACTCTGGTTTTGTTAAACAAGCTCAATTTAAGCGCAAGGAGCAATTATCTTGGTATATGTAGCACTTACAGTTGAGAAGAGCCGTCTGACTTGCCGTTCTTTTAAATCCAGCGTTTTGAATGTGGCGTCACTTCAGCTCCGGAGGGATTATGGGAACATTAAGTGTCCAGTAGATCCGCACTTCAGAATCTCGCCAGAAATATAATGTCATCCGGGTATTTCTGGCTTAATGCTTCATGAATACTGTGGATTCGGACATACTACTCCATTGGCATACTGTTTTTGGCATACTATATAGTACTATATACTTCTATACTTCTCTAACCTGTCTAAAGACAGGTTAGAGAAGTATGGATATTCAGACGCAGTGATACTTTAACATTCATACTCCCCCTACATTAGAGTGTGTAAATATTTTCCACTGAATAACCATGTAACATTTGCACATTCTTGTTTGTATGTGTTTACATGTATTCATCGGTTTGTGTGTCTGTGTTTGTTTTTCAATTAAGTTTAAGCTGTGACTGCGATCTCTCACAACCCTCATCTTCTGGTCTCCTAGGTGATAAATAAATGAAATGTTGTTACCTTTCATGTGGGATGCATATTATTTGGTCTGTCTCTCATTTTCCCTCCCTGTACAACCCACTAAGGTAACCAGCCCAACAGAGACAAAATACCTGCCACATTTTGTTCAGCTTTGTAGGATTGGAACCTTCTTTTCTTTTTTTTTCTTTTTTTTTGCCAATTACAGACTATGTAAGACTAGAAAATCCTTTGTACAAAGACCAGAGTATTTAAAGTAATATTTTGTGTTCAATACAAGTTAAGCTCAATTGACAGCATTTGTAGAATAATGATGATAACCACAAAAAATAATTTTGATGTGTCCCTCCTTAAAGAAAAAAGCAAAAAATGGGTTATGGTGAGGCACTTACAATAGAAGTGAATGGGACCAAACTGTAAACATTAAAATACTGTTTAAAAAATATAGTCACAAGACGTAAACAGTACACATGTAAAGATAATTTTAGAGTGATAAAACCGCTTACTAACCTTTTCTGTGTAAAGTTTTTTAATTTTCAAACTTAATTGCCATGTGGACATAATGACATAAGCCCTAAAAATACCATAAAAGCAACAATTTAAACAACTTTAGAGCATAAATAATACAAGAGTTTTAACAGAATTAACAAATTAATTATTATTATAAAATTATTCTGCACATTTCTGCCTTTAAACCCTCATAGAAATTGGCCCCATTTTCTACCATTATAAGTGCCTTAATGTAACCTTGATTTTTTTTAAAGAAAAGGAGGGATGAGTTCAAATTCTTTATGTGTTAATCAACATTATGCCACAAATGCTGTTGATTGAGCTTAATTTGTATTGAACCTGGAATATTCCTTTAATGGGCAGGGCACTGTTTTATTGTAGTTACAGCTAATTATTGAGGCATAATGCATTTTTATGCCATATTGTTCATAACAGTTGTCAGTTGAGGGCACTATTTTACTACTGTTGTTTTTAACAACCATTTCTGCTCTCAATAAAGTTAATTTTGGTATCTTTGGAGTTCGGGGTTTTGGAAAGAGGAGGTGTGGCTAATCCAATGGCTCCGTCTCGTGGAAGTAGAACGGCTGAAATCGCTTACAGCACCTTTATCTTTAAATGGACCCTATTATGAAAATTTAGATTTTCCTTGATTAAAACAACAAATGTTTGATGTAATATGAAACATATTGTTACTTTCAGAGCTCATAACTTTCTCCTCATTTCAAAAAGACCATTTTATCAAAAGGCATTTATTAAAAAAGCATTTATTAAAAAAATAAGTTGCAAACAGCTTGTTCTGAACTTCTGACAGACAAATACATGCACACGACATGTCAACTTTTCTATTCAGTGTTCTGCAACTTGGCCCATACAGTGAAATACTAACAACAGTTATTAGAAGTTAATTTCACATGTGAAGAGCGAGTTTAAATCTTTTAAATCTTAAAGGCACAGCAGGAAAGACACCTCTTTAAATTCTAAGGGTCATAGGCTTTAATCACACTGCACAAAATTTTATTTGCACTTGAAATTCAATCCATAGAACTGATTGTCCACACTGTCATTTTGCAAGTGATGAAATTAGATCTGTTTATTCAGACAGTGAAATCAATATCCAGTTTCTACTTTGGTTGCCATAGTAATGACTTAAGCATCAGCACGATGCCACGAAACATACGCTAGTAGCTTTCATTGTGGAAAGAGAACATTTTTACCTCTGCTTATGTCTGAAATGACATTCCGCCACGTTGCATCACACAGTGTTGAAAGATCATTGTTTTCTGGAATCTTTAGCTGGTTAACCATTCATTACATAGTGAATGCCAAATGTGAGCAAAAATGAGTTCAGACGTACAGTAGCTGTAGACACTACTGCTCTTTGTGTAGGATGAGTAAAAAACCATATGAAATAATCTGACCATTCAGAATGAAACATGTGAATTTTTATTTGTATCTGATTTCAACTCAATGAAGTATTTTTTGCTGTTCAGACTACAAACAGTTAAATAGATTTGAGTCAGAAACACAAAAAAAAAAAACAAAGCCATAGAGTGTTCGGAAAATGAACATGTAAAATTAAATTCAGACTGTTCTTTGCGCAAGAAACCTATGATATGAGTCCCCATCTTTATTTTCTTCCTCTTAGTGTTTTCTATTCTATTCTGTCTTTCTCTTCTGTATAGGGGCCAGGTAAAGCCAGTGCTCGGGAGGTTCAGTGAGCTGAATAACCTGCTCCCAACATTGGGTTTGGGACCGAGAGATGTGGATGCTGTCCTTCTGGATGCTGGTTGCTCCTCCATGCAGATGGACTTAGCAGAGAGAGGCTTCTCCCTCAGCAAGGATGGACCACTAGACATGAGGATGGATGGAGACAGGTTTAAACATTAACTTGGCTCACTTTCTAAGTAAAAGTACTCATTGTTACTGTTTTTCCAAGCATAATTTGTGCTATTAGTAATGCTTTATTCACTCTCGATGCATTGTGTTGGCACCACAGTTATTATTATTCAGTTATATATGGCTCACTCAGTGTGAAGCCACATTATTGATTACATCTACAGAGTCTCCTCTTTTATAGTTGTTCAAAACAAATTCTGAACAGGTGTAAGGCATAACCTAATTAGAGCTTAATGAAATAAAGAGATGACTAAGCACTGCAGTGATTCACATTCCATATTTCTGAGAAAACGTCTTAACAAAAATGAGTGCAGACATTATCAGGATGTAGTGTCACTCAAAAAACCCACTGGACCAATTTTACATTGTTTTTTGTAAATGAATAATATGAAGGCCCCATGTCATAGTTGGCTTTTAACATTATTTGACTAAACAAAACAACAAAAAGGTATTAAATTGCACTATAGATTGGTTTTAACAATAGTTAATGCAAAACAATTGGTGCAGTCCGATCGCTATCCATTTATGATGTTGTGATGCAGTGTGATGTATTAAATTATGAGAAATGTATTATGTTGTGTTTCGTATCAGGAGGTAGTTGGCAATGTCCAGCCCTAATAAATATCCAATATACTCAAACCAATACCTCCATAGAATATCCCTGCAAATTTCATATTATTTTCTGCAGTTCAGTTCTGTGATATTGCAGCACTATTTAGTCAAATGAATTGCACGTATCCAGTTGTATTTAATTGATATCTACCATAGCTATAAATAAACCAGTCACCTTGTTATGGTATGGGTTCCCTCTGATTTCTAGAAGAGTGAGAGTTATTTCTTATTAGGAAGTTTGGTGGAAGTTTCCAGTGTGATAATGAGGTGGAAATCCCACCCACCATAACCAACTCTGAACTTTTTCTGGGGGCGAGATGAAATGGTTGAAGAAAGAGAGGGAGAGAGAGAGAAAGAGTGAGGAGATGTAAAGCAGGTCGATGAAGGTTCTGCCCACGGTGTCTGAAAACGCTTTATTCTTGCTTTCTCACAAAAACCAATACAAGAATTCCCTTTTACGACAACATGACGTGGTCAGCCAAATCTATCTGGCCTTCAGGAAGAACAGAACATACTTACATTAATCAGTCATTTCTCTGTTTGAGTTACTCATTCTTTGCTCTTAGTCGTGCCCACATAAATGACAAACTATTATTATTCCAAGGATCATGTAAGATTCAGATTGACTAATATTCTAAAGACAGGTTAGATTTTGTTTTGTATTAGTTGGAAGAACATCTCTCAAAGTTTTATTTGCCTTTTTTGGGTATGGCACATGCCAACTCTTTTGTCAAACAGTTCTTTATCATCTACACAATCCAGGTCCTCACAGTGGTGTTTAAAACATGTCTTAGCTATTTTTCTTTGTGTTTTTCCTTATGGGACAGTCCACAGGCAAAGGGATATATCATTCCAAAGTACATCAAGGTACCAATCCCAAATTCCAGGGAATAAGTACACATACCTAAACATCTGAATCAAGATGTTTAGACTACAGTTGAAGTCAGAAGTTTACATACACCTTTTAAACTCAGTTTTTCACAATTCCTGACATTTAATTGTAGAAAACATTCCCTGTCTTAGGTCAGTTAGGATAACTACTTTATTTTAAGAATTTGAAATGTCAGAATAATAGCAGAGAGAATTATTTATTTCAGCTTTTATTTCTTTCATCACATTCCCAGTGGGTCAGAAGTTTACATACACTTTGTTAGTATTTGGTAGCATTGCCTTTAAATTGTTTAACTTGGTTCAAATGTTTTGGGTAGCCTTTCACAAGCTTCTCACAATAAGGTGCTGGAATTTTGGCCCATTCCTCCAGACAGAACTGGTGTAACTGAGTCAGGTTTGTAGGCCTCCTTGCTCGCACATGCTTTTTCAGTTTTGCCCACAAATTTTCTTTTGGATTTGAGGTCAGGGCTTTGTGGTGGCCATTCCAATACCTTGACTTTGTTGTCCTTAAGCCATTTGCCACAACTTTGGAGGTATGCTTGAAGTAATTGACCATTTGGAAGACCCATTTGCGACTGAGCATTAACTTCATGGCTGATGTCTTGATGTCAATATATCCACATAATTTTCCTTCCTCATTATGCCATCTATTTTGTGAAGTGCACCAGTCCCTCCTGCAGCAAAGCACCCCCACAACATGATGCTGCCACCCCCATGCTTCACGGTTGGGATGGTGTACTTCGGCTTGCAAGCCTCACCCTTTTTCCTCCAAACATAACGATTAGACCAGGTGAAGTTTCTCCAAAAAGTAAGATCTTTGTCCCCATGTGCGCTTGCAACCAGTAGTCTGGCTTTTTATGATGGTTTTGGAGCAGTGGCTTCTACCTTGCTGAGCAGCCTTTCAGGTTATGTCGGTATAGGACTTGTTTTACTGTGGATATAGACACTTGTCTACCTGTTTCCTCCAGCATCTTCACAAGGTCCTTTGCTGTTGTTCTGGGATTGATTTGCACTTTTCGCACCAAACTACCAATCTCTAGGGGACAGAATGTGTCTCCTTCCTGAGCGGTATGAATGCTACATGGTCCCATGGTGATTATACTTGCGTACTATTGTTTGTACAGATGAACGTGGTACCTTCAGGCATTTGGAAACTGCTCCCAAGGATGAACCAGACTTGTGGAGGTCCACAGTTTTTTTTCTGAGGTCTTGGCTGATTTCTTTTGATTTTCCCATGATGTCAAGCAAATAGGCACTGAGTTTGGTAGGCCTTAAAATACATCCACAGGTACACCTCCAATTGACTCCAATCAGAAGCTAATTGCCTAAAGGTTTGACATAATTTTCTGGAATTTTCCAAGCTGCTTAAAGGCGCAGTTAACTTAGTAAATGTAAACTTCTGACGCACTGGAATTGTGATATAGTCAATTAAAAATTAAACTATTTGTCTGTAAACAATTATTGGAAAAATTACTCGTGTCATGCACAAAGTAGATGTCCTAAATGACTTGCCAAAACTATAGTTTGCAAATATGAAAATCTGTGGAGTGGTTAAAAAATGAGTTTTAATGACTTCAGCCTAAGTGTATGTAAACTTCTGACTTCAACTGTATATGAAGCACAGTATAATCGCACAGTGTAAGTGTTTTGAATAGCTGCCGACTGCATTAGCTAGTGCTTATTACTATTTCATAACACATTCAATATTCATGTTTATTTGTATTGGTAAGTTAATATACAGTATTGTGCAAAAGTCTTAGGCACATAAGATGTTTCACAAAAGCATTTGTCTTAAGATGGTTATTTATATCTTCAGCTTTCAGTGTGTCAATAGGAAATATAAATGTTAGACTCCCAAACATTAATTTTGCAAATAGAAATGATTAGAATTGAAGAACAGGGAGCCCTGCAACAGATGTCATGGCCCCCACAAAGCCCCCCACTGAACATCGTGCCTGACTGAGATTACATATAGAGACAGAAGCAATTGAGACAGCCTAAATAGATAGAAGAACTGTGGTAAATTCTCCAAGAAGCTTGGAACATCCTATCTGCCAACAACAAAGAGAAACTGTGTCCAGGTGTACCTAGGAGATTTGGTGATGTTTTAAAGGCAAAGGTGGTCACACCAAATATTGATTTAGATTTTTTATGTTTACTGGACTTTGTATGACATTTAGTGATAAATGAAAACTGTTTATTTCATTAGTTTTGTAGACATTCTCACTATGCAACATTTTCACAAGTGCCTAAACTTTTGCACAGTACTGTATTTCCACCTTCAAGCAGACAGGGATTTGGCTCTATACTGTAGGTGTGTAACACTGTTTATCCCGATGTCTTCATTCTACTACGAGTGTACATACATAATTATTTATTTATTTTTTATCCAAAACAAAGAAAAAATAAGTACATATTTCAGTTCAGGACTTGATATTTTTATATTTGTCACTTACTGTTTCTCCCTCCTGTTCTCTCTCATGTACACACACACTCGCTATTTTTATAGATCTTATGCCCACATCTCCCAGACTGGGAACGGTGGGAGGGGTGTTCACTGGTGTCTTAGAGCTGTCAGTCTTGGCTTCTGTCAGCCAGGAACTTGTGACGTCAAGCTGCTTAATTGGGCTCCTCTTTGTGCGTAGGTACCCCAACATGCCCTGCGCGGCTGACGTGGTCAACGCCTTAGATCAACAGGCGCTTGCGTCTGTGCTGGCCGCGTACGGGGAGGAGCGGCACACCAAGAAAATTGCTGCGGCCATCGTACAGGCACGAAGTGTATACCCCATCGGCCGGACCATGCAACTGGCCAGCATTGTAGCAGGTACCCTGCCTCATTAATTCCCTACACCGTCTCGCTCACCATTGGGCGAGAAAGAGAGAGAGAGAGAGAAAGATATTAATGCAAAGACTCCCTACGGGACCTATTTGTCCTGGAAAAAGAGAAGGGAAGAAAAGATGCTGTTTCTAATCTGAAATCTCTGCCGTCCTCCTTCCTCCACTCAGCTGTCTGAGTATCCATCAGCAACATATCCCTTGCATTTGACAAGGCTCTTATTAATAAAAAAAAAAGAAGCAAAGAAAAGAGACGCGAGAAAACGAGAGAAAGAGAGAACGAGCAAAAAAGCTGCAGGTGGGGTTTCGTGTGTTTTTTATCCCCTTCCCTTAATTCGAATTTAGACTCGCACACCCATCCTGTCCTCCCCCAGACTCCCCCCTCCATGTATCCTTTGATTTGCTTCTCGCACTCCCTGCCATATACAGCTCCCTCCCTTTTTGTGCCCTTCACCATACCCCCACCAACACACTTCTCCAAACATGCACGTCACACACCACATTGCGGCAGCTCGATGGTTTTTGATATTATATTTATTGGCTGCATTATTTTAGCTGTTGCTGTTTCCATCGCCTAATGCTGGCGATGAGATGAAGAGAGGGAGGGTTGGAGAAACAGAGAGCTGTTTCAGAAGATGATGGTAGCACGAGTCAAGCACGTGCATCACGCAGGGAGAACAGGTGTGACTAAGGGCAGTTGTCTGATCTTCTTTGAAGAGTAGAGCGAGTCAACAACAATGTTTATTCCAATCAGTCTGGAAGGTTCTGACTCCAGAGGGTCCCTGGGGGCCACCAGTGGGCTGCCGGCATTACCGTTGCCTAGGGAAACAATTGATGGAGGGAGGATATATTTGTATTTTGATATGTATTTATTGGTGGTGGTAATGATGTGGGAATGGGAGGGGTTTAGACACTATAACAATGGGTATCAGGGGAGTTCTCTCTTATGAACTGTTTGGTTCCTTACGTGAGTAAATAAAACCCCATAATACATTTCTGCCCTTGCTTTCGGGGTGGACCAATGTCTCTGCACCTTCCCTTATATTTTTTATTTTATTTTATTTTTTTGTGGAGATGGATCTTCGCTGTTTGTTGTGGTGGTTATTATGTTCTGTCTTACTGATTTCCTCATGCCCACCGGTCACAATTCTCCTTATAATGATATCAGCTATGTTTAGTGTCATTTAGGTCTTTTCTTTCAGCTTCACCTTGAAAACCTTCAATGGTTGGGGTTCTTGATCCATGATAACACAGGGAATCCCAAACCATGGCTCTTTGCTGGTACTGTTTAATGAAACACATTAGAGAAGAGTCGAGGTCACACCAGTCTAATATTCTCATCAGTATGAACCCAGCTGGCGCGACAGAAGATTATCCGGATTCCCCAAGGAAAGTGTCCCTTGGTCCCAATGCACAGATCAACTTTCTACATATCAGACTGGTTTGAATCATAATGAGCTTCAGCACAAAGCTGGCTTGAGGCCAGTAACTCACACCCTCACGGACCGTAGCCAGCTACACCAGCCTCTCTGTACAACTTCAGCCCATCAAGCTTTAACATAAAACCTTCAGATTCATTTGGAAAAGCTCACAGGTTTCGACAGCATGGTTAAACAGTTACTTAAGCTGCTGGTCATGCTTTAATATCACTGTAAGAGACACTAATCAGCCAGTTATTGATCACTGGTTGAAGAGCAGACTTGTTGGAGCACTGATGAAAATTGATCTTTCGGTTTCTCCATCCGAGTTTTCTCAGGCCCACATCGCAGTTTTTGAATTAAGACTGTCCTTAGAGTCTGTACTCCTATTTTCTGGAGTTCTGTCTCCATAATATCACTTTAAAGTCACCCTAAAGTGCCTTGACAAGCACTTTTCGATTTGCTGTTTTGACGTATTTCCTACTGAAACAGGAAATGGGGGCGGTACATGTCGAATGAATCATCCCATTTAAAAAAAAATAGTCAGTAGGCTTTAGTTTACAGCTACACACACTTTGCACCACGCTCCACATGCTAGAGCCACTTACCGGGGAAACTTGAGATGTGGTCTCAATACCGGCCAGCTTTTCCAAAGTTTTGAGAACCGAATAATGATCTAACCATCAACATTACTACATAACCAACCGACAAACGCACATAGAACAATGCAGTCTTTGCTTACAATGAGGTGGGAGCCGTTGTTCCAGTACAGATGAATGAGAAACAAGTGAGTAAAAAACAATATATCTATGTTTTGAATCAAAATATACCCAACATAATGAATAAAGAACACTTAAACTGTTTATCCCAAGAAATCTCCAGCTGCGCAAAAAATATAATAAAACTCCTGCCACTTTTCCTTGCAACATAAATGCAAATTCTCAGATATTGCTCCTTATTCAAAGTGTAAAAATTCAAGCTCCCCTCCCTCAAGGTTGAGGGTGTTAAGAGGGCAAACCATTTTTTGTGCAAGCATAAATTGTTTACAAAACAAAAACAGCAACATCCAATAAGAAAATAAGAATTGTCAATTTTGAATTGAAAGTGACTAATTTTAGCTAGTAATGTTGTACTACAGTTGACAATCTTTCCTCTGGTAAAACAGTAAGTGACTCTTTCCAAAATGAGTCTAGTTAGAACCTTTTGTCTTGAATGATTAATTGGTTTGTTTACTGGTTGTTTTTTATTTCATCTTAATACAGTATATCTATTGATGAATCTACAGTACTCTTAGGCTGAGTGTTAGAATTTCTCCTTTGGATTTAGAATGCAAATAATGTTTTTTCTTCCTTAGTTGGGAGCACACAGTGCAATTTTTGCAACAATTTTGCCATCTGAGACAAATGACAGGGAACATAAAATATTTCTTTTTTCAAAAAGTAATAACATTTAACATACAATAACATTAATTATTTTATACAGAATTGATTAATCTTGGTTAATGTAACACACAATTTCTTTCTTCTGTGGAACACAAAGGGAGATGCTAGGCAGAATGTCAGGAACTTACATCCTCAGTCACCATTCATTTTCATTGCATCTGTTTCATTGCATCTATAAAATGAAAGTGAATGGTTACTTCCACTGTCAGTCCCTACCATTTCTCTTGACAAAAGGAATTCATTTGGGTTTAAAATGACATGAGGGTGAGTAAATAAGGACAGAATTTTAAATTTTGGGTGAACTAACACTTCAACTAATGTTAACATATACAACTTTTAATGTTAAGTGTGTTGTTATAAATAAAAATTAACATTAAACAAGAGTAATAAATCCTGTAAAAGTATTGTTCATTGTTAGCTCATGTTAACTATTGTAACACAATATACAACCTTATTGTAAAGTGTTACCAAATGTTGATACTAGCTTGTTTATATAATATGCCATTTAAATATATTTTTGATTTAGGACCCTTCACGTTTTGATCATACTATAAAAATTACATAGAGACCTGACCACTTTGAAGAATGAGCAGTCTGTGAATGTTTTTTTTTTTTTTTTTTTTTTTTATCTGCCGTGCCACAACTGACTCATTCTGACTTGCAAATGTTATCAGCAAGGGGTAAGGGGTTGCTCGGGTTTCTGCGGTACCATTTCAATTTTGTTTGAGGATGTCAGAACCAATGCGGTCTGGTGACTTAAAACACCCGGTCAGTGCTGTCAGTCGAGACCAGGTACGATGCAAATCACACAGTCTGATATAAAAGATTGTTGATTTTGCACTGTCTGCTTTGGCTTTATCCAAGATCTCACTGTTTTTATATTATACAATCTGACATGCAACAATCATAAAGGACACAAAAAAATCACAGTGAACACCTGGCGTGAAGCTCGGCATCTAGCTATTTAATTAGTATATACTAGCAGTCAGTTGTCCTCTTTGAGTAACTTTGGATTCTCATTCAATTCCATAACTCCTTGTGGCAACACATTTCTGGCATTGAGCTAACAATTGCTGTAGGTAAAACAAGTGCATTCACTGTTTGCCACAAATATGTAAATAAAATTGATTGTTGTTGGAAAAATTTTGAATATGCAACTGTTTCATAAAATACTTAATGAAAGGTTGTTCACTACCAAACCAGATTTCACATCATCCACAAGTCATACAGCAGTTCACAAGGAAACAACCAGACACCCCTTTCTTATGTGGACTGGATTGCGAGTGTTACGGCCTGACACGTGTCAACACCACAAGCTCTCACATGAAAGCCTGTAAACACTGTAGATCAGGGGTCACCACAACACAAGTTTGAACCTGCAAACTCAGTGTAGCTCAGATCCATTACTAATGTGAAATTCATTTATTTTGCCTACTTCTTGTAAAAGTAATTTATGTGAACAAAAAATGAAAACAATGCAATCAACATATTGCAATATTCCTACCAG